>NC_034174.2:41654513-42254513 GCF_002021735.2 Oncorhynchus kisutch | reverse complement strand
GGAGGGCGGGAGATGTGGAAGGGGTTTGGAGAGATGGAAGGGTTCGAGGGTTGATGGGTTCAAACACTGGTCGTGTCCGAATACCCATACTTGTGCCCTAAATAGTCGGCCGTTTTGAGTATGTGAAAAAATTACGTTGATGTCATGTTAATCAGGCCTTTTGAATTGAACATATGGATTGTTTGTTTTGTAGGCTAGGCTTTCTGTAATTTATATTTATTTATGGATCAAGCCTAGTTCCCAATGATCAGTACTTTAGTTTATTATGATACTGTCCAGCGGTTCTGAATTTGCGATGTACACGACTGTATACATTTCTCTGTGCAATAGCCTTTCGATTTGAACATTAGAAAATGTTTGGTGTGTGTACTAGGCTGTTATATATGCTACATCACTTGGGTTTTACTAATAAATATGTTGAAATGGAACCAAATTAGGCAATATGTTTCTGTCTACGGTCCTTTTTAAATAGGATAGATGGACTATATGGGCTACGGTATAGGTTGAATGTTATAGTTTGACATAACCAGCCTGAGTAAGCCTATAAGTCCATTCCTATTTGATTCAGAGTTTAAAGAAATTAATCAAATTGGAAATTAGCTATTATCAGGCTGGTTAATGCGATGCATGTCTGTTGAATTTTGACAAATCCACCTGCACTCAGCACCGCCCCACCTACTCAGCCAGCCAGGAGCCACTACTGCGTTGAAGCCGTGGAATATTGCATACTTTCTACTAAAAAGTACATGCTAAATAGTATGCAACGATGATTACATAGTATGCAGTTTAAGTATGTATTATGCTAGTATGGGTATTCGGACACGGCCAGCGCTATTTTCAACAACAAAAAATATGGATCGTTTGAATACAGGATGCTGATTGGTTGATAGCAGGGTGTTATTCATGACAATCCCAGTGTAATACCTATTAAGAGTTCCATTTTTAATTATCATTGTACATCCACTAGGGTTGTGATCAATAAATTCCAAATTATTTTAAATTCCAATTCAATTCTTTAATTACCTAATGGAGTGGAAAATGTATGTTGAATTAAATTAGATTTGGAAAAAACTTCAAGTTATGGAATTGAAATTGAATTGGAATTAGACTTTGAAATTTGAATTGAATTTGAATTGTAAAAACATTTCATCTTCGGAATTCAATATTTGTACATTTCCCAGTTAATGGAATTGATGCACATATGATTGGACTAGTAACCGAAAGGTTGCAAGTTCAAATCCCCGAGCTGACAAGGTACAAAATCTGTCGTTCTGCCCTTGAACAGGCAGTTAACCCACTGTTCCTAGGCCGTCATTGAAAATAAGAATTTGTTCTTAACTGACTTGCCTAGTAAAATAAAGGTAAAAAAAAATAAAAAATAAACATTTAATGTAAGATTTGTTTTTAATCATTCCAACCTGTATTCCTATATTTCCTGTATAGCTAGGCTGTCTGAACAGTGATGAGCCTGAAAGCCTGAGAGAATTGAATATGAATTTGTGCAATTGTTGGGGAAAATATTGAATTGAGATTTGAATTCCTGGAATTTAACTAAAATTGGAATTCAGAGGAATTTAATTCTCTAAATTGAAAGACTGACCTGGAATTTGAATTGTATTAAATGGAATTTAAAATGCAATTTGTGGAATTGACCACAACCCGGGGATTAACTGTCCCACAGCCCAGCCAGGCAATTCATAAACATAATCTCCTCTGGAGCATTATTTCCCCATGATTCTAGCCTTTAGTCTGCAACTGTGGGGTTTTGTCTGAATCTTGCTGCCTGCCTCCCCAACCTGAGCAACAATGTGTTTTTCTGTTTATCTCCACAGTGCAGGGCCTCCCGGGTGGCGCAGTGGTCTACGGCACTGCATCGCAGTGCTAGCTATACCATCAGAGACCCTGGGTTCGCGCCCCGGCTCTGTCGCAGCCGGGCGTGACTGGGAGGTCCGTGGGGCTACGCACAATTGGCCTAGCGTCGTCCAGGTTAGGAAGGGCTTGGACGGTAGGGATATCCTTGTCTCATCGCGCACCAGCGACTCCTGTGGCGGGCACAGTGCGCGCTACCCAAGGTAGCCAGGTGCACGGTGTTTCCTCTGACACATTGGTGCGGCTGGCTTCCGGGTTGGAGGCGTGCTTGGGTTGTGTTTTGTAGGACGCATGGCTTTCGACCTTCGTCTTTCGCGAGCCCATACGGGATCTGGCAACCATTTCATAAAACAACTCAGGAACATGGGAAAGGATCTGAATACTTTCCTAATGCAGTGTACATACGCATGCTTCGCGTTATAAATCAGACCCCTCCTGAACTATGTGTGCGTGAGCAAGTATTAAAACTCAGCCAGAAAATAATCCCCGGGTACTCATGCCGCTTCAATCTCTCCTCCTCCAAAAGTGTGCACTTGTTCACTTCCCTTCACTGATTTGAAAGACAATGATTGGTATTATAAATATGGTGGGAATCAACTAGCCCATGCCTCCACCAATCCTATGCTTTTAGATTGATGGGAAGTAGTGAATGAGTGTACACTTCAGGAGCAAGGACATATTATTAGGATGCACCCAGGATTTCTATCGCTACAGTGTATTTCAGTATGGACATGCTTGGAAAGCTTTGTTTTTACGGCAATTTACTGATATACTCATCATCACAATGCATCATACATCTCTCAGCACAGCATATATATACAAAACACCACCAAACACCATTATAAAAGCTTAGATCTTGTTTACATTATTCTTTTTTTTACATGTAGGGTGAGACAGCCCCAAAGGCCTTATTTCAAATCCACAGTGTTACTCTGGAACCTGCAGGGGGAGCCAAACACCTTTAGAAGACGTTCAGAGACTGAACCTCTTCAGTGGCTTTTAAGATCCCCCAACCCTGACATCATTCCCACAACCTACATAGATGGTTCCTATCTTTTGCCAGTAGTGGGTGGAAGCCAACTTATAAAAACGTTGCTGCTTTCAAGATCCCTCATTCCTGACACCTTCCCAACACAACAGTATTTAGGCTGGGTTCACCTGTAGCCGCCTGTAGGGGTGTTAGCCACCTCTCATAGACTTATACAAGTTGTTCATCTCCCTCTGAAGAAGTTGGCTGGCTCCCCGGCCACCAGATCAGGCCTGTGATAAATGTAGTTTATGGAAAGTTTTCAAAAAATACAAATATTTGAATACAGATCCCTCCAAAAGAATACTTTTTTAAAGCTATTTGCATACAGATCTCAGAAGTGGCTACTTTTTCTAAAATTCAGATCTGAGATATATCAATACCAGATCTAGAAAAGTGACTACATTTCAGACACTATTGGGTTGGCTGCCTTCAACTAATGGCAGGGCTGGATCTGGAACTGCATGTTGAAGATAGAAATATAATTCATAGAGAATACATCATCTCCCATACTATTCCAATCTATTGTTCCTTCAGAAAGCATTTACATGCCTTGATTTTTTCTATATTTTGATGTGTTACAGCCTGAATTTAAAATGGATTACATTTAGATTTTGTGTCACTGGCCTCCACACAATACCCCATAATATCCAAGTGTAATTGTGTTTTTAGAAATGTTTACAAATTAGTTACAAATGAAAAGCTGAAATATCATGAGACAATAAGTATTCAAACCCTTGTTACGGCAATCCTAAATATGTTCAGGAGTAAAAATGTGTGTAACAAGTCAAATAATAAGTTGCATGTGCAATAATAGTGTTAAACATGATTTTTGTACCTCACACATATAAATATCTGGAAGGTCCCTCAGTTGAGCAGTGAATTTCAAACACATATTCAACCACAAGGACCAGGGTGGTTTTCCAATGCCTGGCAAAGAAGGACACCTATTGGTAGATGTTTTTTTTTTTAAACAGACGTTGAATATCCCTTTGAGCATGGTGAAGTTATTAATTACACTTTGGAGGGTGTATCTATACATCCAGTCACTACAAAGATACAGATACTAACTCAGTTGATGAGGAGGAACGAAACCACTTAGGGATTTTCACCATGAGGCCAATGGTGGTTTTAAACCAGATACAGAGTTAAACGGCTGTTATAGGAGAAAACTGAGGATGGATCAACAACATTTTAAAATAAAGGTTAAATAAAATAAAACCAACAACATTGTAGTTACTCCACAATACTAACCGAATTACAGCGCGAAAAGAAGTAAGTCTGTACTGAATAAAAATATTCCAAAACATGCATCCTCTTTGCAATAAGGCACTAAAGTAAAACTGCAAAAGAAATTGGCAAAGAAATATACTATATGTCCTGAATACAAAGCATTATGTTTGGGGCAAATTCAACGCAACACATCACTGAGTACCAATCTTCATATTTTCAAGCTTGGTGGTGGCCTCATCATGTTATGGGAATGCTTGTCATTAACAAAGATTCAGGAGTTTTTTAGGATGAAAATAAATGGAATAGAGCTAAGCACAGGCAAAGTCCTAGAGGAAAACCTGGTTCAGTCTGCTTCCATCAGACACTGGGAGACAAATCCACCTTTCAGCAGGTCAATAACCTAAAACACAATCCAAATACAGTGCCTTCGGAAAGTATTCATACCCCTTGACTTATTACACATTTTGTTGTTGAATTCAATATGGAGTAAAAAACAATAATAATTTCACCCATCTACACACAATACCACATATTGAGAAAGTGATAAACATTTTTGGGGGAAATGTTTGAAAATATATTTAAATTTAAATACACAAATATCTCATTTATATGAGTATTCACACCCATGTTAGAGTCAATGAAAAACTCTCCAGTCCTTACAATTGATCACTTTTCTCAAATCCAATTTGTTTTCCACATAGATTCCACGTCACAATACGTTGACAAATTATGTTGAAACAATGTTGATTTAACCAGTTTGCGCCCTATGGGCGCCTTGGCATACTTCCAATACTTCGAAAGTGTACAGCAAATGAGGGCGTTATGATGAAAATAAACGGTGAATGATGTTTTTATTTTCTGGCTGAGTTTTAATACTTGCTCACGCACACATAGTTCAGGAGGGGTCTGATTTATAACGCGAAGCATGCGTATGTACACTGCATTAGGAAAGTATTCAGATCCTTTCCCATGTTCCACATTTTGTTACTTTACAGCTTAATTCTAAAATGGATTAAATGTTTAAAAAGTTCTCATCAATCTACACACAATACCACATAATGACAAAGCAAAAACAGGTATTTAGAAATCTTTGCAAATGTATTAAACATTAAAAACAGAAATACCTCATTTACATAAGTATTCAGACCCTTTGCTATGAGACTCAAAACGAGCTCAGTTGCATCCTGTTTCCGTTGATCATCCTTGAGATGTTTCTACAACTTTATTGGAGTCCACCTGTGGTACATTCAATTGATTGGACATGATTTGAAAAGGCGCACACCTGCCTATATAAGGTCCCACAGTTGACAGTGCATGTCAGAGCAAAAACAAGCCACGAGGTCGCAGGAATTGTCTATAGGCACAGATCTCAGGAAGGGTACCAAAACAATTCTGCAGCACTGAAGGTCCCCAAGAACACAATAACACAGTGGCCTCCATCATTCTTAAATGGAAGAAGTTTGGAACCATCAAAACCCTTCCTAGAGCTGGCTGCCTGGCCAACTGAGCAATCGGGGGAGAAGGGTTTTGGTCAGAGAGGTGACCAAGAACCAGATGGTCACTCTAACAGAGCTCCAGAATTCCTCTGTGGACAACCATCTCCAAGGCACTCCACCAATCAGACCCTTATGGTGGAGTGGCCAGACAGAAGTCACTCCTCAGTAAAAGTCACATGACAGCCTGCTTGGAGTTTGCCAAAAGACACCTAAATGACCCTGACCATGAGAAACACGATTCTCTGGTCTGATGAAACCAACATGTAACTCTTTTGCCTGAATGCCAAGCATCACTTCTGGAGGAAACCTGGCACCATCCCTACGGTGAAGCATGGTGGTGGCAGCATCATGCTGTGGGAATGTGTTTCAGTGGCAGGGACTGAGAGACTAATCAGGATCAAGGGAAATATGAACATATCAATGTTGAGAGAGATCTTTGATGAAAACCTACTCCAGTGTGCTCAGAGCCTAAGAATGGGGCGAATGTTCACCTTCCAAAAGGACAATGACCCTAAGCACACAGCTAAGTCAACACAGAAGTGGCTTCGGGGCAAGTCTCTGAATGTCCTTGAGTGGGCCAGCCAGAGCCACTCCCCATCCAACCTGACAGAGCTTGACAGATCTGCAGAGAAGAATGGGAGAAACTCCCAAATACAGGTGTGTCAAGCTTGTGTTGTCATACTCAAGAAAACTCGAGGCTGCAATCGCTGCCAAAGGTGCTTCAGCAAAATACGGAGTAAAGGGTCTGAATACTTATGTAAATGTGATTTTTCAGTTTGGTATTTTTAAGAAATTTGCAAAAATGTATAAAAAACTGTTTGTTTTGTCATTATGGGGTATTGTGTGTAGATTGATGATCATTTTTTTAAAATCCGTTTTAAAATAAGGCTGTAATGTATCAAAATGTAGAAAAGGTTAAGGGGTCTGAATACTTTCCGAATGCACTGTATTGCATGTGCCAAGTTTATAAATCTAAATATTTGTGTAAGTCAAATCAAATCAAATTGTATTTGTCACATGCACCGAATACAACAGGTGTAGACCTTACAGTGAAATGCATACTTACAAGTCCTTAACCAACAAGTCTTCTTAGAAATAGTGCACACAGCGCACATATCTGTATGTGAAATGTATACAAAAGTTATAAATGAGATCCCAGGACTTCCGTTGAAAAGTTTGTTATGCCACACCTTTCAAAAGCAAATCAAATTAATTCTCCCCTAGAACAGATCTGCCCCAGGAACGTTCAATTGCAGTTGCCAGGTAAACAAATCCAAAGCATGGATTGCTGTTATACCTTGTCCATAGACTGTTTACAGGGTAAGAAAAACAGGACATAACTATTCCTTTAAGTAAACTACAATCAGGGCCGGACTACTGCCGAACTCCAGGGGGCCCCCAACCCTCCCTGAAAACAAATCTATGTTTTTGTGTTGTTGGGAGTCTTCGTGCCCTTTAGGGAATCTGGCCCTGGCTGCAATGAGCTAGAATGCTTGCTGATGTACTTTAAACACAACATTAAAGGGATAGTTCATCCAATTAACTTAACAACATTTAAATAAATACAGAATCCCTACTTTGAAAGCATGGACAAGGGGAGGCCGCAATCACATGTTTTATTTTTTTACTGTAAACTACACACTGGGCACAAACTGGTTGAATCAACTTTGTTTCAATGTAATATGTCAATGTGCGCTTGATCTACATGGAAAATACTTTGATTTGAAAAAAAATTGTCAAACTGTTTTGAGGGTGACATTTCTATCAATCAATCAAATGTATTTCTAGTATTATGTTGAATTTGTACCTTGAAAACAACATCTATCAGGACTCAGGCTAAGACCCAGATGCAGGTATAGGACGGTGGGCAGGATCAGGGTCAGGACTGGGAAAATGTCAAGAACAGCCAGCCAACAGCCAGTGCAGCCAGCTGGGTCTGATAAAGTCTGTCCTCTGTCCAGTTAAACGAGAGTCATTGTATGCATTGTGTAGAACGGATTCCTACTGCTCTGGGGCTGCCTCCGAGGGGTCTGTTGGTCCTGCAGTCGTATCAGGTCTTGTTGGGGGTAAAGCTGCGTCGGGGGAGGCAGCTGCGCGGGGTGCTGTTGGACAACCAGGGCAGGTGCTGGTGCATTGGATACAGGGGTATAATAGAAAGGTGGAAAGTCATTATCATCATCCCTGTTTGTCCTTCTCTTCTTATCATCCTTCACCATTTTTCCTTACATTTTCTTGTCTGCCCTTCTCTCTAATTCTCTTTCCCACTTTCCTAAAATCCTCCCAGTCTATTCTACTTGCCTTGCCTTTTTTGGTTTCTTCAAAGTCCTGTAACTTATTTCTACATTCTGCTAATAAAGCTTCACTCAATGTGCCTTTTACGCCAAATACAGTGCCTTGCGAAAGTATTCGGCCCCCTTGAACTTTGCGACCTTTTGCCACATTTCAGGCTTCAAACATAAAGATATAAAACTGTATTTTTTTTGTGAAGAATCAACAACAAGTGGGACACAATCATGAAGTGGAATGACATTTATTGGATATTTCAAACTTTTTTAACAAATCCAAAACTGAAAAATGGGGCGTGCAAAATTATTCAGCCCCTTTACTTTCAGTGCAGCAAACTCTCTCCAGAAGTTCAGTGAGGATCTCTGAATGATCCAATGTTGACCTAAATGACTAATGATGATAAATACAATCCACCTGTGTGTAATCAAGTCTCCGTATAAATGCACCTGCACTGTGATAGTCTCAGAGGTCCGTTAAAAGCGCAGAGAGCATCATGAAGAACAAGGAACACACCAGGCAGATCCGAGATACTGTTGTGAAGAAGTTTAAAGCCGGATTTGGATACAAAAAGATTTCCCAAGCTTTAAACATCCCAAGGAGCACTGTGCAAGCGATAATATTGAAATGGAAGGAGTATCAGACCACTGCAAATCTACCAAGACCTGGCCGTCCCTCTAAACTTTCAGCTCATACAAGGAGAAGGCTGATCAGAGATGCAGCCAAGAGGTCCATGATCACTCTGGATGAACTGCAGAGATCTACAGCTGAGGTGGGAGACTCTGTCCATAGGACAACAATCAGTCGTATATTGCACAAATCTGGCCTTTATGGAAGAGTGGCAAGAAGAAAGCCATTTCTTAAAGATATCCATAAAAAGTGTAGTTTAAAGTTTGCCACAAGCCACCTGGGAGACACACCAAACATTTGGAAGAAGGTGCTCTGGTCAGATGAAACCAAAATTGAACTTTTTGGCAACAATGCAAAACGTTATGTTTGGCGTAAAAGCAACACAGCTCATCACCTTGAAGACACCATCCCCACTGTCAAACATGGTGGTGGCAGCATCATGGTTTGGGCCTGCTTTTCTTCAGCAGGGACAGGGAAGATGGTTAAAATTGATGGGAAGATGGATGCAGCCAAATACAGGACCATTCTGGAAGAAAACCTGATGGAGTCTGCAAAAGACCTGAGACTGGGACGGAGATTTGTCTTCCAACAAGACAATGATCCAAAACATAAAGCAAAATCTACAATGGAATGGTTCAAAAATAAACATATCCAGGTGTTAGGATGGCCAAAGTCAAAAATAAACATATCCAGGTGTTAGAATGGCCAAAGTCAAAGTCCAGACCTGAATCCAATCGAGAATCTGTGGAAAGAACTGAAAACTGCTGTTCACAAATGCTCTCCATCCAACCTCACTGAGCTCGAGCTGTTTTGCAAGGAGGAATGGGAAAAAATGTCAGTCTCTCGATGTGCAAAACTGATAGAGACATACCCCAAGCGACTTACAGCTGTAATCGCAGCAAAAGGTGGCGCTACAAAGTATTAACTTAAGGGGGCTGAATAATTTTGCACGCCCAATTTTGCAGTTTTTGATTTGTTAAAAAAGTTTGAAATACCCAATAAATGTCATTCCACTTCATGATTGTGTCCCACTTGTTGTTGATTCTTCACAAAAAAATACAGTTTTATATCTTTATGTTTGAAGCCTGAAATGTGGCAAAAGGTCACAAAGTTCAAGGGGGCCGAATACTTTCGCAAGGCACTGTACCTTGTGCCAGAGCGGTACCTGTTCCAGAATGTCCCTGACCAACTTATTCAACATTACCTTCACCGGTCCAGTCAGAGGGTCGAGCAGGCAAAATTCTGTACTCATACAACATTTTGTATAGTGGGAAATACTGTGTGTTGTATGCACGTAAACAATTATTTCCCAAGTATATCCAATTCTCCTATGGCTCCATTGGTCAAATTGTGCAAACTTGCAGGAATATTTTCTTGCTTCTATCTCAGGACCCATTCCTGGAATCAAATACTGTAGTTCATGCATTTACATCTGACGATTGCAAACCATTGCAAACCATGGCATATCAATTAATATTAATTTAGTACTTAATGCACATTTACACAGGAATACCACACACAGTGAATACTCCTCCACACACAGAAGAAACCTCCTTGTCACTAAGATAAGATCAACAAGAACATTTTGAAAAAAGGGGCGGATCCTTAAGAAGTTTCAACATTTAGAATAAAGGAGCATCTTTCTCAGTTTTGTCTTTTCAGAGCGCTCTGCCATACAGTAAGTCCACATAGGAAAATATAGTGCAACATTCAAGTCATAAAAATAGGTTGTGAATGAAGTTGAGAGGCATCCAGAGGAAATGCTTGAAGAATACTGCTCAGCTACAAAGCGTGGAGAATGGTGAGCACTACAGTTTCCATTATTTTCTTTGAGCTAGATGTTTAGGTAATACTTTATATTACAGTGCCTTTATTACAGTGGAATTATTCCTGTAAGTACAGTGCAACAGTATTGTAATTACTCATTATTATACTGTACTTACACTGTAATGTAAAATGTAACAGATTTTCTTGACGTGACCCTCACCTAAAGGTCACTGGATGTGTGTACACTACTTTAACATAATTACTGTGTCATTAACATGTTATTTCTTAGTAAATGGCTGGTCATTTATGTGCTATAAAATATAGTTTGGACACACCTACTGTACTCATTCAATGGTTTTTCTTTATTTTTACTATTTTCTACATTTGTAGAATAATAGTGAAGACATCAAAACTATGAAATAGCACATATGGAATCACACTATGGGCCTTAAAGAGGCCTTGACAGAATGCTTTTATTTAAATCATATTTCATTGGCTGAAGTTTTAGATTCCATCCACAGTCATTAGGCACAGTCCATCAAACTAGAAATTGTTGATCATGCTGATATGTTGAAATACTACATAATATACAGCATATTTTAGACTGTTGAAATCAGTGGACTTTGGTATGAGGTAATAAAAAATACATCTGTCAAAGTAGATGTAACATTATCACTCTCCATTACATTTCAATAGTTTTGCAAGAACTCTACATTATATGTATTATGCCCCCTTTTCCTATTCATTTAAGTGCTTGTGTTCTGTCACTTCTCTATCCTCTATCCATTGTAAAGTCATAATGCCGAGAGTTCATTTGTTCACATTACACAAATCCATGCCCCTTCAGCATTCACATTTGGTGCAATAGGTGTGGTGGATAGTGGTTAGAGTGTTGGGCTAGTAACTGAAAGGTTTCTGGATCGAATCCTCAAGCGAAGAAGGTAAAGATCTGTCATTCTGAACAAGGCAGTTAACCCACTGTTCCCTGGTAGGCCGTCATTGTAAATACGAATTTGTTCTTAACTGACTTGCCTAGCAGCGTAATAGTCAAAACTAACTGTCGCCAACTCTTTGCTATGATGTGGGCTTGCCCCAAGGGAAAGGGGGATACCTAGTGTTAGGGTTGCGTCAATTCGAATCTGGTATCAGAACAAGTTATGACACTGAGTCACCGATTGTATACTATGTACTTTTATTAGCTAAGCAATAAATGGTAAATGCAATTTTCATATATACGGGTTCGCTATAATACCACGCAGGGCAGAACAGAGAACTAGCTAACACACTAATATTATCTTCTAAAATACTCTGACAGAAGTAGTTCCTCTTCTGAGCTGGCCTGTCAGAGTAGAGACTGGCGTGGTTTAAACTCACCCAGCCTATCATTGGCGCACAGGCTGGTCCCAGCCCCCGGGCGCTCCAGTTGATAGATGTAACTGTTGCATTGTGAGTGATCTCAGCAACAGGCGCTCAGCCCAGCCCAGGCCGCAGCAACATTCAACGAATTGCAAATCATTGTTGGCTAACTGCAGCAGCAGTAGTACGGGTTCGATAAACCAAACCCAATTTATCACAACTGTTGGATCTTGAATAGAAATTACAACATCAATCAACATCTCTCAATCACAATTGTACTGCTGTCACGCCCTGGTCTTAGTATTTTGTGTTTATATATTTATTTGGTCAGGCCAGGGTGTGACATGGGGTTATTTTGTGTTGTGTTGTGGTATTTGGGGTTTTAGTAGGTATTGGGATTGTGGCTGAGTAGGGGTTTCTAGCATAGTCTATGGCTGCCTGAGGATCTCAATCAGAGTCAGGTGATTCTCGTTGTCTCTGATTGGGAACCATATTTAGGTAGCCTGGGTTTCACTGTGTGTTTGTGGGTGATTGTTCCTGTCTTTGTGTTTGCACCCGATAGGGCTGTTTCGGTTTTCGTTATTTCATTTCGTTATTTGTGTAGTTTCTGCTTGTATAGGGTTTTCCTTCATTTAAATAAATCATGAATCATCATCACGCTGCATTTTGGTCCAATCTTTGTTCTACCTCTTCGTCAGAGGAGGAGATAGAAGAGAGCCGTTACAGAATCACCCACCACACCCGGACCAAGTGGCGTGGTAACAGGCAGCGAGAGCAACAGCAGCGAAAAGAGGAATGGACATGGGAGGACGTTATGGACAATACTACTTGGGAGGAAATAGACAGGTGGGCGGTCGACCCAGAGAGAGTGCCGGAGCCCGCCTGGGATTCGCTGGAGCAGTGCGAGGAGGGCTATAGGAGAATGGAGTCGAAGAGAAAAGCACGGCGGCGCAGAAGGAAGCCCGAGAGTCAGCCCCAGAAATGTATTGGGGGGGGGGGGCTCAGGGAGAGTGCGGCAGAGTCAGGGTTCAAACCTGAGCCAACTTCTCCTGTTTATCGTGAGGAGCAGCGATCACAGGACTTCTGGACGTGGGAGGAGATATTGGACGGAAAAGGACCCTGGGCACAGCCTGGTGAATATCGACGCCCCAAAGAAGAACTGGAGGCGGTAAAAGCGGCAAGGTGCTGGTATGAAGAGACAGCACGGAGACGCGGATGGAAGCCCGAGAGTCCGCCCCAAAAATGTATTGGGGGGGGGGGGGGCTCAGGGAGAGTGTGGCAGAGTCAGGGTTCAGACCTGAGCCAACTCCCCCTGTTTATCGTGAGGAGCCAAGGAGGAGACCGGAGACCAGAACCAGAGCCGGTGTTGGAGGTGAGTGAAGCAGAGACTGTGAAGGAGTAAATGGGGAAAGTGGAGGAGAGAGTTATGAGGGAGTTGCTAGTTTGGTGCTTTAGGTATGATATTCGTCCGACGGAGCGTGTCGGGGATCTGATGGCACCTGGGTCAGCGCTCCATACTCGTCCTGAGGTGCGTGTTAGTCGGCTGGTGAAGAGTGTGCCAGCCTCACGCACTAGGCCTCCTGTGTACCTATCTAGCCTTGCACGTCCTGTGCCAGTCCTGCTCTCAGGCTCTCCAGTACACCTTCACGGTCCGGTCCATCCTGTGCCACCTTCACACACCAGTTCTCCGGTGGCAGCTCCCCGCACCAGGCTTCCTGTGCATGTCCTCTACCCAGTGCCAGCACCACGCACCAGGCCTTCAGTGCGCCTCGCCTGTTCAGCGCAGCCAGAGCTTTCCTCCTCTAAGGCGCTGCTGGAGTCTCCCGCCTGTTTAGCGCAGCCAGAGCCTTCCTCCTCTCCAGCGCTGCCGGAGTCTCCTGCCTGTTCAACACAGCCAGAGCTGCCAGTCTGCATGGAGCAGCCAGAGCTGCCAGTCTGCATGGAGCAGCCAGAGCTGCCAGTCTGCATGGAGCAGCCAGAGCTGCCAGTCTGCATGGAGCAGCCAGAGCTGCCAGTCTGCATGGAGCAGCCAGAGCTGCCAGTCTGCATGGAGCAGCCAGAGCTGTCAGTCTGCATGGAGCAGCCAGAGATGTCAGTCTGCATGGAGCAGCCAGAGATGTCAGTCTGCATGGAGCAGCCAGATCTGCCAGTCAGCCAGACTCTTCCAGATCTGCCAGTCAGCCAGACTCTTCCAGATCTGCCAGTCAGCCAGACTCTTCCAGATCTGCCAGTCAGCCAGACTCTTCCAGATCTGCCAGTCAGCCAGACTCTTCCAGATCTGCCAGTCAATCAGACTCTTCCAGATCTGCCAGTCAACCAGATCTGCCAGTCAACCAGACTCTTCCAGATCCGCCAGCCAGCCAGGATCTGCCGGAGCAAACTACCTGCCTGAGCTTCCTCTCAGTGCTGAGCTTCCTCTCAGTGCTGAGCTTCCTCTCAGTGCTGGGCTTCCTCTCAGTGCTGGGCTTCCTCTCAGTGCTGGGCTTCCCCTCAGTGCCGGGCTTCCCCTCAGTGCCGGGCTTCCCCTCAGTGCCGGGCTGCCCCTCAGTGCCGGGCTGCTCCTCAGTCCCGAGCTGCCCCTCAGTCCCGAGCTTCCCCTCAGTCCCGAGCTTCCCCTCAGTCCCGAGCTTCCCCTCAGTCCCGAGCTTCTACCTCAGTCCCAAGCTGCCCCTCAGTCCAGTGGGGTCCTTGGTGAGGGTTATTAGGCCTAGGTCGGCGGCGAGGGTCGCCAATCAAAGGACGCGTTACAGGGGGACTAAGACTTGGTTGGAGTGGGGTCCACGTCCCGAGCCGGAGCCGCCACCGTGGACAGACGCCCACCCGGACCCTCCCCTATGGGTTTTAGTGTGCGGCCGGGAGTCCGCACCTTGGGGGGAGGGGTTCTGTCACGCCCTGGTCTTAGTATTTTGTGTTTATATATTTATTTGGTCAGGCCAGGGTGTGACATGGGGTTATTTTGTGTTGTGTTGTGGTATTTGGGGTTTTAGTAGGTATTGGGATTGTGGCTGAGTAGGGGTGTCTAGCATAGTCTATGGCTGCCTGAGGTTCTCAGAGTCAGGTGATTCTCGTTGTCTCTGATTGGGAACCATATTTAGGTAGCCTGGGTTTCACTGTGTGTTTGTGGGTGATTGTTCCTGTCTTTGTGTTTGCACCAGATAGGGCTGTTTCGGTTTTCGTTATTTCATTTAGTTAATTTTGTAGTTTCTGCTTGTATAGGGTTTTCCTTCATTTAAATAAATCATGAATCATCATCACGCTGCATTTTGGTCCGATCCTTGTTCTACCTCTTCGTCAGAGGAGGAGATAGAAGAGAGCTAAAAAGGTTATTAACAGTATGACTTCAAGAAATACCCGATGGTCATTCAAACTGGTATTAGCTATTCCCACTCAATACCCAATGTACTACATTCAGTGAACTTATCTTATTTCCAATAAAACCCATCTCATTACCCTTAGGTCATTCAAACTGTTATTGTACGCCGACTAATAAATAATGTACCATAGTCACTCGATGAACTTATCTTATTTCCAACATAACACAAGTCTCTTGCCTGTACTATTATTCGTAGATCATTCAGCCTGTCATCAGTACGCCAACTGATAACTAATGTACCACAATCATTCGATTTGTCCTTATCAAATCTTCATTCACACCAGTAAGTATGCCGACTCACCCACACACAAACCAGTAGGTACGTCGACCCACCTAGTACATTACATTCGCAGTTATATGCCGTTCACCTCACACTCACACTGGTAGGTTCGCCGACCCACCCTCACATAAACTAGTAGCTACACCTAACCACCTAGTACATTGCATTCACTGTCATACCATAAAAGTGATCGATCAGTTCAAAATTGCATTCACCACAGCATATATGTCACATTCAATTACTATTGTCAATTGTAACATTCACATAATTTTGTTAACTTACATCAAACAGGTGTCTCACAAAACATGTGGATAATGCCAATGTGCAGAACTTTAGGTATTCACAATAGGTGTCTGCTGTCCTTTTTAGTTGACCGGTCAAGATTTGTGAGGCATACCGTCCGATGACAGCAATGGCCAATCGGCCGGACAATCTCCAGCGAAGTCCGGTTACCAGATCACGTTCGGGGTCACCAATTGTTAGGGTTGCATCAATTCGATTCTGGTATCAGAACAAGTTATGACACTGAGTCACCGATTGTATACTATGTACTTTTATTAGCTAAGCAATAAATGGTAAATGCAATTTTTGTATATACGGGTTCGCTGTAATACCACTCAGGGCAGAACAGAGAACTAGCCAACACACTAATATTATCTTCTAAAATACTCTGACAGAAGTAGTTCCTGCTTCTGAGCTGGCTTGTCAGAGTAGAGACTGGGCAGGGTTTAAACTCACTCAGCCTATCCTTGGCGCACAGGCTGGTCCCAGCCCCCGGGCGCTCCAGTTGATAGATGTAACTGTTGCTGTGTAGAATATCTATGCGCTCATACCCTAGATACTGTTATCACACATTTGGTTCCTGTTATTGCCAAGTTTGAGTTCTAACAAAAGACAGTCTGTTTGCTACACTACATTCTGTATGTGTCCCCCACAACTCATGATAACTGCCTGTACCCAACGTTAGCCATAGCCTTTCTGCTAATGTTACTTCTAACACACAGACACCCTCATGATAGGCCAAGCATATTTTCAACCCTCACACTAGTCAGTTGTCCAGTTGAATGTATTCAACTGAAATGTGTCTTCTGCATTTAACCCAGCCCCTCTGAAGCAGAGAGGTGCGGGGGGCTGCCTTAATCAACATCCACATCTTCAGCGCCTGGGGAACAGGCGGTTAACTGCCTTGCTCATGGCAGAACGACAGATTTTTACCTTGTCAGCTCAGGAATTCAATCTAGCAACCTTCCGGTTACTGGCCCAACGCTCTAACCACTAGGCTACCTGCCACCATGCCGCCCAAGGGTCAATACTGTACATTCATGATTTGCCTTCTGTCTGTACTGGGTCTGAAATTCAAATATATTCAGATGATAAAGCGATATATGTCCATGCAAAGAGCAAACAACAAGCTGCATAAGAACTCACTACTGTAATGGTCCAGGTTACAAAGTGGCTCAGTGACTCATGTTTGCATATCAAAAAACAGTCACCATGTTCCTCACAAAGAGGGCAACTGATGCTACTGAGCCAGATGTATATGTCTATGTGTCAGGGGAGAAGCTCCAGGTGGTATCTGATTTTAAGTTAATTTTAAGTTCATTATAAGGCATCATACTTAAATAACCAAATTCAACCTAGCTAATTCCCGATATATACGAAATTGTTTGGCTACAGAGGTAGCAAAACTGTACTTCAAATCTATGATACTCCCCCACTTAACATACTGCTTGTCTAGTTGGGCCCAAGCTTGCTGTACAACATTAAAACCCATTTAGTCGGTCAACAAAGAGGCTCTCAAAGTACTTGATAGGAAGCCCACTTGTTACATCCATAGGAAGCATGAACTCCTGTGCAATACACCGATGAATGTCTTGTATTCAAGATCCGAAATGGCCTGGCCTTCCCTCCACTCAGGTTTGGGTTTTCTGTTTAACAAAATTACTATGACAGCAGATCCACAAGGTCTGTCATGAGAGGTGACTGTATAGTTATGGCTGGGGGGCAGTATTGAGTACCTTGGATGAATAAGTTGCCCAAAATAAACGGCCTGCTCCTCAGTCTCAGTTGCGAATATATGCATATTATTATTATTATTGGATAGAAAACACTCTAAGGTTTCTAAAACTGTTTGAATGTTGTCTGTGAGTATAACAGAACTCATATGGCAGGCAAAATCCTGAGGAGAAATCAAAACAGGAAGTGAGAAATCTGAGCTTCGTATGTATTCACCACAGTTCCCAATGAAATCCCCTTGAGATATTAATGATATTGCACTACCTAGGGGTTCCACTAGATGTCAACCATCTATAGAAATTTGAATGAGACTTCTACTGTGTTGTGGGACTGAATGAGAGCAGAATCTATTAGGTGACTGGCAGTCAGCCATTTTCTGATCACTCGCATTCCTCACGGTATCCACTTGCGTTCCATTGCTCATCAAGACACAAAGGAATACTCCAGTTGGAACTTTATTCAAGATATATGTTAAAAACATCCTAATGATTGATTCTGTACATAGTTTGAAATGTTTCTTCGACCTGTAAACAAATGTAAACTCATGTTTTGATAAATATGAACTTTATCAAACAAAACATACATGAATTGTGTAACATGAAGTCCTTTGAGTGTCATCTGATGAAGATCATCAAAGGTTAGTGATTAAATGTATCTCTATTTGTGCTTTTTGTGACTCCTCTTTGGCTGGGATAATGGCTGTTTTTATTGTGGTTTGGTGGTCACCTAACATAATCGTTTGTGGTGCTTTCGCCGTAAAGCCTATTTGAAATCGGACACTGTGGTGGGATTAACAACAAGACTACCTTTAAAACGATATAAGATACATGTATGTTTGAGGACTTTTAATTATGAGATTTTTGATGTTTTGAATTTGGCGCCCTGCACTTTCACTTGCTGTTGTCATATCATCCTGTTAATGGGATTGCAGCCATAAGAAGTTCTTAAGGAGAAGCACCTTTAGTCAATCTGCTTTCTCTGTGAGAGCTTCCTGTAACAGCGTTCTTCGTTTGTAGAAAGAGAGTCGGACCGAAATGCAGCGTGGTGGTTACTCATGATCTTTAATGAAAATAAAGTGACGATACATGAAATAACTAATCAAATACGAAAACAACAAATGGAACGTGAAACCTAATACAGCTTATCTGGTGAACACTACACAAAGACAGGAACAATCACCCACGAAATACAAAGTGAAACTCAGGCTACCTAAATACGGTTCCCAATCAGAGGCAACGAGAATCACCTGACTCCAGATTGAGAACGTCTCAGGCAGCCAAGCCTAACTAGACACACCCCTAATCATAGCAATCCCAAATCCTATAAAACCCCAATACGAAACACAACACATAAACCCATGTCACACCCTGGCCTGACCAAATATATAACGAAAACACAAAATACTATGATCAATGCGTGACACTTCCCATGTCTGGAATAGCCTACCATCAGACACACACACACACACACACAACATACCACCTATAACAAAGAAACATGAAGACAAAAAGGAATCCCTAGCTGTGTATTGTTGCTTTCCATGTTGTCTGTAGCTGGTGAAGTGTGGATACACTTTGTTGCTTTCATGTATTTTGTTTTGTTGCTTTTTGCGTGCTGCTTGTTCTATGTTTACGTGTGCTCACTGCTCTTTAATTGTCTGTATTGCTATTGTAATTGTTTTTAATAACCTGCCCAGGAACTGCAGTTGAAAATTATCCAGCTGGCTAAAACTGACACTTTTCCTGAAATGTTGATTCATGTGCACTTGTCACGGTCGTCATATGGAGGAGACCAAGCCGCAGCATCGTAAGAGAACATACTTCTTTATTAAAGAAAGAACTAACCAAAACAACAAAACTAACCGTGAAGCAAATATGAGTAGTGCAGACAGGCAGCTAAACATAGAATAAGAACCCACAAATATCCTAGACAAAATGGCTACCTAAATATGGTCCCCAATCAGAGACAACGATAAACAGCTGCCTCTGATTGGGAACCAATTCAGGCCACCATAGACATACAAATACCTAGACTCACAAAAACCCCTGTAAATACAAAAACATACCCACCCTAGTCACAACCTGACATAACCAAAATAGTAAAGAAAACAAAGATAAAGATAACTAAGGCCAGGGCGTGACAGTACTGCGAAAATAGTCGTAATTAATGGTCCAAGCTTTCTCCGCAGAGATTCTCACATGCGCAAAAGGAATAGATTTCCAGTCAATGAGTTAAATCGACATTCATTGACTCGGAAACAGATCTTGTGCTTTCCAATAAATTCAGATTATGTGTAAGGGGTGTGTACTGGCGGCAGAGAAGTCAGACGCAGGAGAGCAAAAACTGTGTTTCCTTAATAATAAAAACCCACCGGAAACCAGAACAATCAATAAATGGGTACAACACCCGACGCACACCAGACATAACGTGCATAAGCACTTACAATAAACAATACTGGACAAGGACATGGGGGGAACAGAGGGTTAAATACACAACATGTAATTGATGGAATTGAAACCAGGTGTGTGGGAAGACAATACAAAACAAATGGAAAATGAAAGGTGGATTCGCTCAAACTTTATGGAAAAAGGTTTTTTCAATAACTATAGCAACTCCTCTCATACTGCGAAGGAAATAAAAAAACAATTTTCAGGCCTCAAGGACAGTTTTATTTCAAATGTAGTACCCGAAAGGAGAAAATCCAATAAGCGTTTTATAGTTATATCGTTAGGGTACATTCATCAAAAGTGGACACACTTTTGTTTCTGAGACAATTGTCCAGACTCAAATTTTACTTTTTAAGTTGACTGAGAACACATTCTCATTTACAGCAACAACCTGGGTAATAGTTACAGGGGATGAATGAGCCAATTGTAAACTGGGGATTATTAGGTGACCGTGATGGTTTTTGAGGGCCAGATTGGGAATTTAGCCAGGACACCAAGGTTAACACCCCTACTCTTACGATAAGTGCCATGGGATCTTTAATGACCTCAGAGAGTCAGGACACCCGTTTAACTTCCCATCCGAAAGACGGCACCCTACACAGGGCAGTGTCCCCAATCACTGCCCTGGGGCATTAGGATGTTTTTTAGACCAAAGGAAAGAGTGCCTCCTACTAGCCCTCCAACACCACTTCCATCAGCATCTGGTCTCCCATCCAGGGACTGACCAGGACCAACCCTGCTTTGATTCAGAAGTAAGCCAGCAGTGGTATGCAGGGTGGTATGCTGCTGGCAAATAATAATAATGCTTAAAGCTAGCGTCCCTCCTGGCCAACATCCAGTAAAATTGCAGAGCGCCAAATTTAAAAACAGAAATATTGTGCTGCCAAATATTGTGCTGCCATCCTGTTAGAAGGTAACAGATTATTTTATTACAATGGTTAAAATTTATTTTCATTGTGTTCAATGGTGTTATTTGCCCCCTGGGCTTTCTGGTACTTTCTGGTACTTAGACTGTACGCAAACAGGAAGTAGAGAATTGTTCCGCAAGCATAGAAGCAGCTACAAACAACGCTGCGGTGCAGGTCTTTCAGTGTAGTTATTTCTTGTCACGCTTCAGCCTTGGAAAATATTTGTTTGTAAATTTGATTCAAGCATTTAGCTAGTGATGATAATCTTGTTATTGATAGAGTTGCTTACATATCAATGTTGGTTGCATTTACTCACACAAATTGCAATGCCTTTCATGTATGTCGTTAGCTGTATTACTTTGCTCGTGCGTCATGCAAACGAATTGTAAAATATACAATACTGTAGTTTTATTACTGTTTCTAGTGTAATATGCTTTGTTATTCTACATAGATGGTTGTACATTATTAGAGTAGTGAAAGGAGTTAGCTAATTGTTACCAATATGGTAATTGGCTATGTGGTTTGGCATCATGCCAGATGCATGGTACCTTAGCACGTGCTTTGTATTTATGCAACTTCAAATGTATAATGTACAGCTACAGTATATCGGTGTGAATTGAATACTAAAGTATATTCTTTTCTGTATTTTGCAGTTTCACAACATAAATGTTTTCAATATATTCATTCAAGAAAAGTCACGCCTTGGGAGTTTTATTGAAGACTTAGTTGTTAGCTATCTGTCTAGTTTTGCATGGGAACGCAACTCAAGGGCAGAATACTCATAATAAAAATTCCTAAAACATACAAGTGTTATACATGGGCTTAAAGATAACTTCTTGTTAATTCAACCGCTGTGTCAGATTTTAAAAAGGCTTTAATGCGAAAGCATACCATGCGATTATCTGAGAACAGTGCCCAGCAGACAAATTATTACAAACAGTAACCAGCAAAACAGAGTAACAAAAGTCAGAAATAGCGATAAAATGTATCACTTACCTTTGATTATCTTCGGATGGTTGCACTCATGAGACTCCATGTTACAAAATAAATGTTCATTTTGTTCGATAAAGTCTATGTTTATGTCCAAAAACCTTTTGTTCGCATGTGTTGTTCAGTAATCCATTGGCAAAAAGCACGGTCATAGCAGACAGATGAAAAATCAAAAAAGTACCATTAAAGTTCGTAGAAACATGTCAAACGATTTTTATAATCAATCCTGAGTTTGTTTTTGTCATAAATAATCGGCATATTTCAACCGGACGATAGCTTCGTCAATAGAAAAGAAAAACAAGAAAGGCACGCGCCCGGTCACGCTGGACTCATGTCTGGAAATTTCCACTGTCCTCTCATTGAAAGTGCTGCATCTCCCTAATTTTTCAGAGTAATAGCTAGAAAAAATGCCTAAAGACTGACCACATGTCGTGGAAGCGATGGGGATTGTGAATTGCATCATAAGTCTTTGTATGGTGGATAGGCTTTCAATGGAAAATCAGGCATTTCAAAATAAAATCATTTCCTGGATGGATTTTCCTCAGGTTTTCGCCTGCCATATCAGTTCTGTTATACTCACAGACGTTATTTTAACAGTTTTGGAAACTGTAGAGTGTTTTCTATCCAAATCTACCAATTATATGCATATACTATACTGGGCACACTTTTCATTAAAAATTCCAAATGCTGCCCCCTATCCTAGTGAAGTTAAACCTCATCTTTATCATATAATCCATTAAAGGTACCAACTCAAAACCTCGTCTTTATCAAATGATTAATTAAAACCTCTTGAGGATAGGGAGACGCTAGCGTCTCAACTGGCTAATTGCCTGGGGAAATGCAGAGCGCCAGATTCAAATAAAATGCTATAAAACCTTCATTGAATCACACATGTAAGATACTCAATTAAAGCTGCACTCGTTGTGAATCCAGCCAACATGTCAGATGTTTTAAATGCTTTTCGGCGAAAGCCTTAGAAGCTATTGTCTGATAGCATGCACCCATCTGAACCAGTAGTAAACAAAAGAGCTAGCATAGCAGGCGCTACACAAAACGCTGAAATAAAATATAAAATATGCATTACCTTTGACGAGCTTCTTTTGTTGGCACTCCAATATGTCCCATAAACATCACAATTGGTCCTTTTTTTTAATGAATTCCGTCCATGTATACCCAAAATGTCCATTTATAAAGCACGTTTGATCCAGAAAAAAATTGCTTACCAAAACACAAAGTCACTACAAAACATTTCAAAAGTTGCCTATAAACTTTGCCAAAATATTTCAAACTACTTTTGTAATACAACTTTAGGTATTTTTAAACATTAATAATCAATACAGCAAGTAAACAAACCATGCTCCTTTTTTCGTCTTGCGCAACTCTCAACAGTGTAACCTTGTTCCAGGATGTGCTTCTTCTTCGTTGCACAAATGATTAACCTGTTAAGGTATAGGGGGCAGCAATTTCACTTTTGGATAAATAGCGTGCCCAATTTCAACTTCCTGCTACTCATGCCAGGAATATATGATATGCATATGATTAGTAGGTGTGGATAGAAAACACTCTAAAACTGTTTCAATCATGTCTGTGACTATAACAGAACGTATGTAGCAGGCAAAACCCCAAGGACTAACTGTTCAGATTATAATTTTTTTGCCTCTAACCGTTCCCTCTGTTGTCTTTGCCAAGGGATATTTGATAGGGACCATTTTACAGTTCCTACGACTTCCACTGGATGTCACCAGTCTTTGGAATTTGGTTGAGGTTAAAGGGACCAATTCAAAACCTAAGTACGTCTACGTATGAGTTGTTTCAGTTGCATTTCATTATATTCACAGTATTACTTTATCAAATCTCCAGTAATTGATTATACACACATACAATTCATCATATTTTCACATCATCACAGAATCCATATAAAGTGTAAGAATTTCTTAGGTACTCACATCAACCATCCCATTTGCATTTTCAAGGACTCTCCACAGCTACGAAGCAGCTCTCCAAACATACTCCCAACTTTTGTTTCGCGGACAATGACCGGTCTGTCATGGAATTCTCAACGGTTATCTAACCCCCCAGAAACCACGGGGAAGTCTAGCCTCCCAGAAACAATAGACTTGCTGCTAACATCCCGCTCTCAATGGCACCCAGAGATATTCTATGATGGGCAGTGATGGACAGAACCCCAAAATAACATTATATCAACTCTACCAAATTTCAATCATCGTATTATGCAAATGTCTATGTCTTATTTACACACTCACACAACTCTCATATCACATTCACACAATGCTATTCCCAAACATGCCTAATCAATTAGAGTTTAACTTGCAGGAATATTTTCTCATTTCTATCTCATGGTTAGTTACTATGATTATGTATCTCATACATTTAAATCTGTCAATAGTTCTAAAATGGGGTACAGGTTTAAAACAATACTGGTGCACCTTACTATCTTATACTATATCATAAATGGTCTTACCTAGTTCACACAGATTCTAGTTTTCATCCAGGTCACATAGATTCTGGATGTTTTAACATTAAATAGCCAAAACTAGTTCACACAGATACTAGATGTTTAACGCTAAATGACCAAACCCAGGGCATACCTGGTTAGCACATTTAAAATAATTGGAATTCACCACTTCTGAGGGTCACTTAGACTGTCACACAGACACTTTTCAGAATGAGGTCCTTCTTCCAATAGGGTTTCACAAGGTACCGTGCTTCACACAGATCCCACAGTCATCCTGGCCCATCACTCCTACAGACCGCACCAATCCCCTCTGTGATCAATTCAGTGTCAGGACGGCTCTAGATCGCCCGCAACTGACCAATGATAGGTGTCTTTGAGTCGACTAACTCTCAGATCATCCTCCACTGACTCAGCCCTGTTTACGCCTCCAAGGTGCCCTCCTCACACAGGAATACACACTCAGAGCCTACGTAACAGAGGCTTGTCTTAAAAACTCGACTTTGCATCTTTCGCTCACTTCTTTCTTTTTTTAAACTAAGTTCGGGACGTGGTATCCACTCGGCTCGCTGCCTCTCAGATCAAAGGTGGGTCAATCTGCTTCATTCCCGAAGTGTGGTCTCCCTGTTATCCCAAGTTTGAGGGATCCCTGGTGCACCATTTACCCAGGTCGTCAGGAGCGGTCACCAAGTGAAGATTCACATCCCATCCTTGTCGCCAAATGTGGTGGTTCATTTATTTACTATCAAATGAGAAGAAACAAACTTATCACACAAGTCAGAGTTATACTTAAACCAAATCTTTATTGACTTATTAATAAGGGAGCAAGTCAATACAACACACAAAGTTGAGTGATCTACAATAATGATAGCTGGTCGATGAATCAACCTCAGATGATTCGTTGAGAGCCCTGAGACAAAGTTACAAAGGTTTTATAGCCAAGATACACCCTCTTCAGTCTATATGACAAACAACCGATGTATGGAATGGGTCACAAGGTAAACATTTGTATAAAAGATACTTGTAATTCACAGCAGACAGTACTGTAGCTGGTCGTATGTAGCTGTTCTTATGTAGCTGGTCAAATGTAGCTGGTCATATTTAGCTGGTCATATGTAACTGTTCATATGTAACTGTTTATATGTAGCAGGTCATATGTAGCTGGTTATATGAAGCTGGTCATATGTAGCAGGTCATATGTAGCTGGTCATATGTAACTGTTTAAATGTACCTGGTCATATGTAGTCTTGCTGTTCATATGTAGCTGGTCAAATGTAGCTGGTCATATGTAACTGTTCATATGTAGCTGGTCATATGTAGCTGGTCATATGTAGCTGTTCATATGTAACTGGTCAAATGTAGCTGGTGATATGGAGCTGGTCATATGGAGCTGGTCATATGGAGCTGGTCATATGTAGCTGGCCATATGTAGCTGTTCTCATGTAGCAGGTCATACAGTATGTAGCTGTTAGCTGTGTGTCCTTATACTGTCTTCATAACACACAGACTATGTTAGATAAACGTGTGTTCACCGCAATATACCAACTTTGTCTTTGTCTTCCTCAGTGATATGGAAAAGCATAATGATCCCAATTTGAGGTTCAATACGCTTTCCCAGCAGGAGATGGGTCTGGTCCATCCTGTCCCTGTGCCAAGCACCCAGACCAGGGGACAGTGGTCAAGCAAGCTGGAGTTCCTCCTGGCTGTGGCCGGACAGATCATAGGCTTGGGGAATGTATGGAGGTTCCCATATCTGTGCTACAAAAATGGAGGAGGTGAGTCTCACATCACATCTTTACATGGTCATACATTTAAACACATATTAAATATATGGCAAGGTGAGCCTTTGTCTTTTACATTATCAATGCAAAAGAGCTAGTCACCTCATTTATCTTCATTGTGGTGGAGACAGTACAGAGTTGTTCTTTTCATATCTTAGGCTAATATTGAAATCACACAATTACAAGACGGTAATGGAATAATCATTAAGAGATGTGTAATCATGGCCTGATATAAACATATCAGTGGTTTCTATAATATTATAGGGATATTTACACACTAGGGCTAGATGCTATCAGGCGGGCACAATCATAAAAACAACAGCACCTGCCTGTGTGCACGAAAGGATCCAAAACCTTCTAGGTGCTTCCAGAATCTCTCTCTCTATATATATATATATATATACATTTACACAAAAAATATATATATGAGCGATTGGAAATGATGCAGACAATTACATTGATGGAAGTGACAATCTATCCACAATATTTAAGCTGGTCCACCCCCTAAAAATATATAAATAAGAAATACTTGTGTTCTCTTCTCTGGATGGTACGAATGCGATCAAACCTGAAGTGTGTGGGGGGGGGGGGAGCTGGTCCACCCCCTAAAAAAATATATATAAATAAGAAATACTTGTGATCCCTTCTCTGGATGGTACGGATGCGATCAAACCTGAAGGGGGGGGGGGGGGGGGGGTTGAGGTGATTCAGATGGCTTCGGGAAAAATATTTGTCTTGTTAAACCATAATCACGTGAAGTCAAACATTAAGTTATGGTCTTGGGCCATATGTTTAATGTGTATTTTAATTTAAATTTTATTTCACCTTTATTTAACCAGGTAGGCTAGTTGAGAACATGTTCTCATTTTCAACTGCGACCTGGCCAAGATAAAGCATAGCAATTCGACACATACAACAACACAGAGTTGCACATGGAATAAATGAAACATACAGTCAATAATACAGCAGAACAAAAGAAAACAAAAAAGTCTATATACAGTGAGTGCAAATGAGGTAAAATAAGGGAGTTAAGGCAATAAATCAGCCATGGTGGAGAAGTAATTACAATATAGCAATTAAATACTGGAATGGTAGATGTGCAGAAGATGAATGTGCAAGTAGAGATACTGGGGTGCAAAGGAGCAAGATAAATAAATAAATACAGTATGGGGATGAGGTAGATAGATTGGCTGTTTACAGATGGGCTATGTACAGGCGCAGTGATCTGTGAGCTGCTCTGACAGCTGGTGCTTAAAGCTAGTGAGGGAGATATGAGTCTCCAGTTTCAGTGATTTTTGCAGTTCGTTCCAGTCATTGGCAGCAGAGAACTGGAAGGAAATGCGAGCAAAGGAAGAATTAGATTTGATGGTGACCAGTGAGATATACCTGCTGGAGCGCGTGCTACGAGTGGGTGCTGCTATGGTGATCAGTGAGCTGAGATAAGGTGGGGCTTTACCTAGCAGAGACTTGTAGATAACCTGTAGCCAGTGGGTTTTGCGACGAGTATGAAGCGAGGGCCTACCAACGAGAGCATGGGGCGTTAGTGACAAAACGGATGGCACTGTGATAGACTGCATCCAAATTGTTGAGTAGAGTGTTGGAGGCGATTTTATAGATGACATCGCCGAAGTCGAGGATCGGTAGGATGTTCAGTTGTACGAGAGTATGTTTGGCAGCATGAGTGAAGAATGCTTTGTTGCGATATAGGAAGCCGATTCTAGATTTAATTTTGGATTGGAGATGCTTAATGTGAGTCTGGAAGGAGAGTTTACAGTCTATCCAGACACCTAGGTATTTGTATTTGTCCACGTATTCTAAGTCAGAGCAGTCCAGAGTAGTGATGCTGGGTGGGCGGGCGGGCAGGTGCGGGCAGTGATCGATTGAATAGCATGCATTTAGTTTTACTTGCATTTAAGAGCAGTTGGAGGCCACGGAAGGAGAGTTGTAGGGCATTGAAGCTCGTCTGGAGGTTAGTTAAAACACAGTGTCCAAAGAGGGGACAGAAGTATACAGAATGGTGTCGTCTGAGTAGAGGTGGATCAGAGAATCACCAGCAGCAAGGGCAACATCATTGATGAATACAGAGAAGAGAGTCGGCCCGAGAATTGAAACCTGTGACACCCACATAGAGACTGCCCGAGGTCTGGACAATAGGCCTTTCCTATATGACACACTGAAATCTATCAGAGAAGTAACCAGGCGAGGCAATCATTTGAAAAACCAAGGCTGTCGAGTCTGCTAATAAGAATGTGGTGATTGACAGAGTCGAAAGCCTTGGCCAGGTCGATGAATACGGCTGCACAGTAATGTCTCTTAGCGATGGTGGTTATGATGTCGTTTACCACCTTGAGCGTGGCTGAGGTGCACCCATGACCAGCTCTGAAACCAGTTGCATAGTGGAGAAGGTACGGTGGGATTCGAAATGGTCGGTAATCTGTTGGTTAACTTGGCTTTCGAAGACGTTAGAAAGACAGGGTAGGACAGATATAGGTCTGTAGCTGTTTGGATCTAGAGTGTCACCCCCTTTGAAGAGGGGGATGACCGCGTCAGCTTTCTAATCTTTGGGAATCTCAGACAATACGGAAGAGGTTGAACAGGCTAGTAATATGGGTTGCAACAATTTCGGCAGTGGTTTAACTTGTGTTGTTCGTAAGGGGTGTTCTTCATCCCTTATGTGCTCTTTCTGTTCACCTGTGGCATTCCACTCTTTCTCCTGGAGACCTCCTTGGGCCAGTACACCACGCAGGGCAGCATCACCTGCTGGAGGAAGATCTGCCCCTTGTTTGAAGGTAAATATCAGGTCTCATATTTATAAAGGGTCATTGAATAAGACTGCCGATCTAGAATCAGGTAGCCTCTGTCCGTATAAGCTTAGTCATTATGATCTAAAAGGCTAATCTGATTCTAGATCAGCCATCCTACTGGTATGCTTTATGAATGCGGCCACGGGGCCTTGTTGTACGTATTGCATCCATATTAGGGATTCAGTTGTCAGTGTTTGTCTGACCATTGATAGCATTTACTTCCTACGGTGGATGCCATCTTGGGGAAATAGACATGAAAGCCTGATAGCTAGAAGGAAGAATGGCTAAAGCCTTCAGTAAAAAATAGATAACATTCAGAGGCACTGCAGGACAAACTTTGTCAGTTTGTTGTATTTGTACTCAGGAAAACTGAGAAAGTAGTATTGCAATCCAAAGCAATGTCAATATGATTTAAATTGATATTCAGCACGTAAACTCAAGGTTTCTGTCTGGAGCCTTTGTCAAGAATATGCTGGTTGAGGGGGACATATAGGGCCAGACAATTAGCCATAATAGGTACAGTATATGCACAGTACATGCAGGCTTTTCCTTCTGTAAATGATATTGCACTATTGTATTTGTAAAAGTCAATTCACCATGATTTTAATCACATTGCTTTAACAGTTTGAAACAATATAAGGATACATTTTAGATTCCTTGGGGGGGTGGGGGGGGGTTGTGACTGGTCTGTTTCTAACCTGATTCAACTTGAAAAATGGGTTAAAGTAACAAGACATTTCACTCAAGTTATTGGATGAAGCTTGGATTAAACATCAACAGTATACCACAGGCTCACACTAATTCATGAGCTGTTACATGATAGAGTAAGTGACAGTCCTTAATGTGACATGACACGTGCATTCAGGACATTTGTCTTGTGTTCAAACATTCACAAATGTCTGTCTTGTTGGAATGGCACCATAACTTATTAATCGGAGCTGGTGACTTTGAAAGGAGTCTAATCCACATCAAAAAGAAAGACAATTCAATGTGTTTTATGGTTTTAGGTTGAGAATGTGATTGGATATAACATATGTCGCATCTATTTCTTAGAAGAAGCCTTTTTTTTACATTTAAATCTCCATGTTTGTCTATAAAATCTCCTCCTCCTCATCTTCCTCCTCAGGACTGGGTTATGGTAGTCAGGTGGTAGTTCTATATTCCAGCATCTATTACATCATCATTCTAGCCTGGGCCTTCTTCTACCTCTTCTCCTCATTCAGCTCTGAGCTCCCCTGGGCCAGTTGTAGAAACAGCTGGAACACAGGTATGTATATCAGTGTAGCCTGAGTGCCAGTCTGCTTGTGCTGTCATACCAACTGCCTGTCATTCATTGTCATAGCAAACCTGTTTGGATTGACAAGGACAGCAATGGAGTTTGCATCGCATAGAACACAAACAGATCTTGGACCAGGTTAACTTCAGTGTGTAGACATGTTGACATTGACATACCTTTGTCATGCCCAAATGATAGATAGTATCTTAAATTGTTGGACACCACTGGGATATCCACTGAGATATTACGTTTTTGACAAGTGAGTTGATTAATGTTTTATTTTTGTAAACAAGACATGCTTGTTATTGTGTAATTTCCTCCTAAACAGCAACCTGCATGGAGTTTGACAGAAGAGTAGTGGGACATCTAAATTGGACAGTAGCAGGGAACGCAACATCGCCAGTGAGAGAGTTCTGGGAGTGAGTACACAACATCATTCCAATAAGTCCTTACAGATGGAAATCATGGCTATGTTCCTTTTTGAAGGCGTTGAGAGAATGGTGAAAAGCAAGTGGTGGGATTGTAACTGAAAATATGATTTCAGAAGGAGAGTTTTGAGTCTCACAGACAGTCCAAACAAGCTAGGCAGTGTTCGCTGGGAGCTGGCTCTGTGTCTTCTACTGTCATGGATTGTCTGTTACTTCTGTGTCTGGAAAGGAGTGAAGTCTACTGGGAAGGTAAGGTGGGATCTCTGCCATTCAACCTGATGACACCATGAATACTGTAGAGTTGTTAAGATGAGCTATAGACTGAGGGAATGTAATGCTGGTCTGGTCCCCCTCCCCTCAGGTGGTCTACTTCACTGCCACCTTCCCCTATCTGATGCTGGTGGTGTTGCTGGTCCGTGGACTCACACTGCCGGGGGCAATAGATGGTATCAAGTTCTACCTCTACCCAGACCCAGCCCGCCTCTTTGACCCACAGGTAGGAACACACTTCACTGTATAATTTGTGTCCAGGTGTAACAAAAACTATCAGTACATACTGTAGTGATTTGTGGGGGATAAATGGTAACGTCTCTGTCTGTGTTTGAGCCCTAGTCAACATGACCGAGGGCAGCAACCATTACCACTGGCACAAGAAACGTAAATCCCTTGGTGCAACAGTTTGTGGTTTTAAGAGCATCAGATTTGTTACAATATCAATACCTAATAAAAAAATACTCTGATTTTCAAAGCAAATGCATTTCCTGTTGACTTATATCTACAAGGTACCATTTGAATTCACCTCTAATACCCTGGGATGTGGCTAGTATGTCGGAATTGTGAAACTATGAAGACTATTGTGTCTCTCTCTGGTGTGTCTCACAGGTGTGGATGGATGCTGGAACACAAATCTTGTTTTCCTATGCTATCTGCCTCGGCTGTCTGACTGCTCTTGGCAGCTACAACAAATATGACAACAACTGTTACAAGTGAGTGGAGGAATGGAATGTATATGGAGAACCTACCTTATTTTTTATTTTTACCTTTATTTAACCAGGCAAGTCAGTTAAGAACACATTCTTATTTTCAATGACGGCCTGGGAACAGTGGGTTAACTGCCTGTTCAGGGGCAGAACGACAGATTTGTACCTTGTCAGCTCGGGGGTTTGAACTCACAACCTTCCGGTTACTAGTCCAACGCTCTAACCACTAGGCTACCCTGCCGCCCCTTAGAACAGTAACATACAATAAATGGACTTTGGGACAATATGTTTCGTCAGTCAAAATGGGGGTAATGACGATAGATGGAATATGAAAACGAGTGTCGTTTTTGTTATGTTATTAAAAGTTAACTTACAACGTTATAAAGGAAACATTGTAACTTGAAGAGTTTTGTACCTGATGTTTACATACTGTACATTATGTAGAAAATGTCCAGATGAAATAGAATGTTTTTGTAAAGGTGAAATGGGAAGTTAGTTGTCTAAATTGGATCTGAGTAAAATCCAGACCTTGCCTCGTAACTAGCGACGCCCAGAGAACTTGCCATAAGACGGAAACGCCCCTTTCTGACCCGAGGATATTAAACATGTGAGTTAAGAATTTACATAGCAGACTAGGTGACCAGGGTCATGGTACAGTAGTCGCAAACGCAAAATGCAACACGAGGTTGAAGAAGACAAAGGAAGCTCTTAATCTATTCTACAGATGCGTAGCTGTGTCTAAGAGGGTGAATTCAAGCAGGACCAAACGGTTATTCTCTCCAAGGAATCGTGTGTCTACACTGCTTTCATTCCCACACTGGAACCACCTATACGCTAATTAGTCATCCTCAGAAGACCCCTTTTCAGAACAAGGGCGAGGAAACAGACCACTAAGACAAAGGACACTTACATCGTGTGGACAATCAGAGACTTACACCCGGTAACATCAGAGGAGAAGGAGGAACTCGGTCCATGAGGAGCTACCCCACCAGAGACCTTCGACACATAATTACATCATTATATTCTAACCATATAACCATAAGAGCGGCAGTTCGGGGCAAGGTTCGGGCTAAACGTAGCATAGTTTACAAATGTTCCCAAATGTGCCTTTTTCTTTTTAAATCCCCATTTAGTGTAACACGTGCCATACTGTGTTAACTCGCTAGGTACCTGTTTCAGTGTACTAAGTTCTAATCAATAGCCTAGACGGTATGTTTGTGTATCTTATATTATCATTTAGCTTGTTAGGAAAGAAATAATCAACTCAATTGGTGTGGTACAGACTTATTTAGTGGGACTCGGGTTTGTGCAGAGTCACAGATTATGCGATACTCAGGACGAGACTGTAGAGGAAATTAATGAATTAGTGACTTTTGTAAAATCAATATACTGACATTCTTTGAGTTAATTTGGGAAATGGAACCTCAATAAAACCAAACTTTCCCCTGGTGCCCAGGTTGCTGTGTTAATAATTACCTGATTCATTTAATCGCGTAATTATAAACGGTTAACTATTCGATGAACAGCAGTCATCACATTAATCAATACAACATCACGACACTAGATAAAATGTGCTGGCAGAACGTTTTCTCTTGCCTGCAAAAACATCCCCTGTGCACACAATTCTTTGGAGGTTGGGTTGAAGAAATGGTAGAGTACCTGGAAAGTTTGATGATCTCCATATTGTAGGTGATTTGGATGCCTTTGTGTTGTGACTAACAGGGAAGTTAATCTCTTTTTAGGGACTGTGTGTACCTGTGCCTTTTGAACAGTGGAACCAGCTTTGTGGCCGGTTTTGCGATCTTCTCTGTTCTGGGCTTCATGGCTTATGAACAAGGGACAGACATCTCAACAGTGGCCGAATCAGGTAAGTGTTGCAGCAGTGAGATATGAATGAATGAATTTATGAACAAACAACTTAATGCACAAACAAACAAATGAACATACCCTTGTAAGTTCTGCTTTGTTACAAGACAGTTGTCTTAGCATTTCAGGGATCTAACTATTCCCTCTGCCCCTGAGAGTTCAGTAATGAGTTTACCTGTATTGCTGCATACAGGTCCTGGCCTGGCATTCATCGCCTACCCTCGTGCTGTGGCCATGATGCCATTACCACAGCTTTGGGCCATCTTCTTCTTCATCATGATAATCCTACTGGGTTTAGACAGTGAGGTGTGTTAGAGTGGCCCTGAAGGTCGACAAAATATTTTCTTTGCGAAGGATATTTACATAACCTACAATAGATGCTATAATCATCACTAAACTAATGGATGTGAAACTGTGAATGAGTAGCTAGTATTTCAAAGAAGAGTTTCCACTGAACCCCATCATCTCTCCTTCAGTTTGTAGGTCTGGAGGCTTTGATGACAGCTATCTCAGACATGTATCCCTCTTTCTTCCTGGTTGGCCATCGTCGTAAAGTCCTCCTCCTCATCATCAGTGTGGGTAGCTTCTTCATCAGCCTGGTCATGGTCACAGAGGTGAGAGATCATTTGAAGTCATCATTCTATAAGGATATAGGATATAAAATATAGAATTTAAAGGCCATCGTTATTAGATCAATCATGACAGTAACGAGATATATGATCAATAATGTACCTCCCAAGTGATCTGTTTCAACATATCCCTGTATTTCAACAAACCTCCTCGTTCCGCAGAATTGTTGGTTGATTTATTCCGTAAGCGAATGGGCTGCTAGACACACATAAGATCATTGTCTGAGTGTTTTGTAGACTCTGGAGGTAGATTATAATCTTATTGTTGTGCTCAGTAAGACTGTACCTTATACTTTCTTTCTACCCCTCCTCTATTTGCAGGGAGGCCTGTATATCTTCCAGCTGTTTGATTACTATGCCTGCAGTGGGATGACTCTGCTTCTCTTCGCTATACTACAGTCAGTGTGTATCAGCTGGGTTTATGGTGAGATAGCCCGGCCTACTCCCAGTGCCGTTTCTAAGTATAAGTTCCCATTTATGGCCCTCAACCACTTTTGTTCAATGTCAGTCAGGGTCTCAACTTACTGTTAGTTAAGATTGTGTATTCTACTATGTGACATTTTGAAATGTGGTAGTGCATCTGCAGTTTTCCTCTTGTTATGTCGGTCACTGACAGTCACCCAATTAGCCCATGTCAGCTACCATGTTATAGTTGGCTAGGTAAGTTAGTCTAGCCAGCTATCTAAACCTTCTATTATATTACAAACGTTCATGAAGGCATTTTCATGCTTTATTAAGTGTTACCACTATCATTGTAGGTGTTATGAAAAGATAAGAGTAAAATATGGTCAGTGCTATCAGGGATCCTTGAGATGTCCCTACCTTAAACCCTAACCCCTCCCTTACCTTAACCATTTTAAATGTCAACTACAATGGAGTAGGAACATCCGAAGGATCCCTGATAACAAGGAATAAAAGATCCTGCATGGCCCCAATCCATCAATCCCAGATAATCAATCACAGAAACCCTAATTGCAGGTCAGCTTCCCTCGGGATGTTTCTGTTCAAGGTGTTTATGGCGTTTTCCAAGTTGTTCCTCTAGCACACATTGCCACTTTGGACATTGATGTGAAACTACATTTCGTTACCTTGGGATTATCAGGTTCTGACAAAATGAGTTATTCACATAGCGTTGCTCTTTAGGTGGTCCTTTACTTGTGAGATGAGTATTATTTTTGAAAAAGTAAATTTACAATGAAAAAAAATGAAAAAAAGGAAGTTCTATCTACACAAACACCTTTTAACTTGGTGCTATATGCAATCCAATCACAATGCTATGTTGTCAATATAATTGTACATAAGGTGATATACATGAAAACAGGAGGACATCACAAAACAGTTCTGAGATCTGTGACTTGAAACATTTTCATTATCTCAAAACTATTAATTTTGCACGTAGAACCTTATTGTCCCAAGTCCTTGAGGATTCACATCACAGGTTCTGGTTGTAACATGTACGCTGGGAGTCGGGAAGCAAGTTCAGGGAGTGTATTTAGTAACTCAATTAACATAGAACATAACAAAAAAAGATAGGTAGCGTACAGACATGAACACCGGAACAGAAACAATAACACCTGGGGATGGAACCAAAGGGGGTGACAGATATAGGGATGGTTTATCAGGAAGGTGATGAAATGCATGTGAGTCTGATGAGGGATGTGTCACCTGAGTGGGTTGATTCACTGATGTGGTCATCCTGTCTGGGTTGGCGCCCCCCCTTGGGTTGTGCCATGGTGGAGATCTTTGTGGGCTATACTCAGCCTTTTCTCAGGATGGTAAGTCGGTGGTTGAAGATATCCCTCTAGTGGTGTGGGGGCTGTGCTTTGGCAAAGTGGGTGGGGTTATATCTTTCCTGTTTGGCCCTGTTCGGGGGTGTCCTCGGATGGGGCCACAGTGTCTCCTGACCCCTCCTGTCTCAGCCTCCAGTGTTTATGCTGCAGTAGTTTATGTGTCGGGGGGCTAGGGTCAGTTTGTTATATCTGGAGTACTTCTCCTGTCCTATTCGGTGTCCTGTGTGAATCTAAGTGTGCGTTCTCTAATTCTCTCCTTCTCTCTCTCGGAGGACCTGAGCCCTAGGACCATGCCCCAGGACTACCTGACATGATGACTCCTTGCTGTCCCCAGTCCATCTGACCGTGCTGCTGCTCCAGTTTCAACTGTTCTGCCTTATTATTATACGACCATGCTGGTCATTTATGAGCATTTGAACATCTTGGCCATGTTCTGTTATAATCTCCACCCGGCACAGCCAGAAGAGGACTGGCCACCCCACATAGCCTGGTTCATCTCTAGGTTTCTTCCTAGGTTTTGGCCTTTCTAGGGAGTTTTTCCTAGCCACCGTGCTTCTACACCTGCATTGCTTGCTGTTTGGGGTTTTAGGCTGGGTTTCTGTACAGCACTTTGAGATATCAGCTGATGTACGAAGGGCTATATAAATACATTTGATTTGATTTGATTTGCTGGTGCGCGTAACGGAAGTGACAGGTGTGCATAATGATGAGCGGCCTTGGTGACCTAGAGAGCGGGAGAGAGAGTACACTTGACACTGGTCCTCTTTTTATATTAGATTTCTTTTTCGCCAGTTTTTCAGAAGAATGGCCATAACGTAAGCTCTTATTTTCTAAACGAAGAAATACAGGTACCTTAGACCAGTGTTTCCTAAACTCGGTCCTGAGGCACACCCCTGGGTGCATATTTAGTTCTTTGCCATAGCACTACACAACTGAATCAAATAATAAAAGCTTGATGATGAGTTAGTTATTTGAATCAGCTGTGAGGGGCACAGGACCGGGTTTGGGGAACCCTGGTTAGAGCTGTTGTCCAGGTTTCCTAATCTGTAATTGTTTGAACCTGTCTGTTACTTGGTGGTTTGAGAATGTTTACCTGGGTATTTGACAGACCAACTGTGTATTTGACAGACCAACTGACCAAACACATTTATTGACTGCTGTTATTTTGAGTCCCTGTTGATATGTTTACTCCACAGGTGCAGACCGTCTGTATGATAATATAGAGGACATGATCGGTTATCGACCATTACCCATCATTAAGTACTGTTTGAAGTATTTCACTCCAGTCATCTGCACAGTAAGTTTTATTTATTTACACCACACTGTCAACAGCAAATTAATTTGTTATTTGTCCAATAAAAGTTATAGTAAACATGACGTTTACATTGAATATATTAGGCTATTGTTATCATTAGCACTAGCATAGGATTAACATTAACATACACTACTGTTCAATTTAATTTCACATATACAGTGAAACGTTTTGACACACCTACTCATTCAAGGGTTTTTCTTTTTTTAAACTATTTTCTACATTCTAGAATTGTAACGGTTTTCTTGACTTGAAGGAGAGGCGGACCAAAATGCAGCGTGGTTTCTATTCATGGTTCTTTAATAAAGACTCTACACATGAACAAACTAACAAAACAAGAAACGTGAAAACCCAAAACAGCCCTATCTGGTGCATTCACAGAGACAGGAACAATCACCCACAAACACACAATGAAACCCAGGCTACCTAAGTATGATTCTCAATCAGAGACAACTAATGACACCTGCCTCTGATTGAGAACCATACTAGGCCGAAACATAGAAATACCCAAATCATAGAAAAACAAACAGACTGCCCACCCCAACTCACGCCCTGACCATACTAAATGATGACAAGACAAAGGAAATAAAGGTCAGAACGTGACAAGAATAAGAGTGAAGACCTCACGACAAAAAAAACCCACAAGGAATCACGTAGTAACCAAAAAAGTGTAAAACAAATCATAATATATTTTTGATCTTAGATTCTTCAAAGCAACCACCCGTTGCCTTGATGACAGCTTTGCACACTCTAGGCATTCTCTCAACCAGCTTCATGAGGAATGCTTTTCCAAGCCCCCACCCCCCACACCATCACACCTTGTCCTCCATGCTTCACAGTGGGAACCATACATGTGGAGATCATCCATTCACCTACTCTGCATCTCAGAAAGACACAGCAGTTGGAAACAACGGCCCAATCAAGTCTCTTCTTATTATTGGTGTCCTTTAGTAGTGGTTTCTTTGCAGCAATTTGACCATGAAGGCCTGATTCACAGTCTCCTCTGAACAGTTGATGTTGAGATGTGTCTGTTAATTGAACTCTGTGAAGCATTTATTTGGGCTGCATTCTGAGGGGCAGTTAACTCTAATGAACTTGTCCTCTGCAGCAGTGGTAACTCTGGGTCTTCCTTTCCTGTGGAGGTCCTCATGAGAGCCAGTTTCATCATAGCCCTTTTCTATAACTGCATTTTTTTTGCAACTGCATTTTAAGAAACTTTCAATGTTCTTGAAATGTTCTGCATTTTCTGACCTTCATGTCTTAAAGTAATGATGGGCTGTCATTTCTATTTGCTTATTTGAGCTGTTCTTGCTATTGTATGGACGTGGTCTTTACCAAGTAGGGCTATCTTCTGTATACCTCCCCTACCTTGTCACAACACAACTGACTGGCTCAAACGTATTAATTCAACATATTAACTTTTAACAAGCCACACCTTTTAATTGAAATGCATTCCAGGTGACTACTGTACCTCATGAAGCTGGTTGAGAGAATGCCAAGAGTGTGCAAAGCTGTCATCAAGGCAAATGACTACTTTGAAGAATCTAAAATAAAATATATTTGGATTTGTTTAACACATTTTTGGTTACTACTTGAATCCATATGTGTTATTTGTTATTAGTTTTTTTTATGTCTTCACTGTTATTCTACAATGTAAACATTGGTAAAAAAAAGAAAGAAAGAAAAAACCTTGAATGACTAGGTGTGTCCAAACTTATTACTAGTAATGTGTATTTAATTGTTTCCAATTTCATAAAATGTTTGTTACATGTATTATTTTGTTTCAACTATAATGCCTGATAACAGTCATCAACAGGGGGAATATACTGGGTGTGCGCCAGCTCATGCTTTTTATTAGACCATTATAAATGCTCCACCAGAAGCCTGACCTGGAGAAACTATAACCTTGTTCTTAACCTCAACCCTCACTGTTACCCTAATATGTTATAATTAGTACAATGCTATCAGAAATACATTGTGTTCTTTAATGTTTATTATACAACCTCCATCCATATCTTTTGTTCTAGGCTACATTTGTCTTCTCCTTGATAAAGTTTACTCCACTGAAGTTCAACAACACCTTTCAGTATCCTTGGTGGGGTTCCGCCGTAGGCTGGTGGTTCACTCTCTCCTCCACCCTCATGGTTCCTCTATGGATGGTTTACATTGTGAGCGTCACTCCTGGTACACTGCGACAGGTAAATAGGGACATCATTTATTATGTTTCTATAGAGTTTCACATTGCTTGACTTGGGCAGGAGCTCTCCGGAGCTGAGTACCGGCACCTAAAATGTTTAACAGTTTGAGCTCCTGTTCCTCTTATAGAATATTAACGCAAAAGTATTGTGGAGCTCCTGCACCTAAATGTAAACAGTACCGGCACCAAACATGAGTACCGGCAACTGTCTCAGCCCAAGTCAAGCACTAGAGTTTCAAAACAGAAAAGCATCTCAAAGTGGTCCAAAAGCAAAAAAAATTAAGCAATATATCATAGGTAGCCTAGCTATAGCTACTTACGTAGGTTGGCGATAGTCTTTGAGTACATTCTCCAAAGATGGAGCAATGGTCATGAGAGGCCATGGTTAATTTCTCACTATCAATTCCAAACTTCAGATCTTTTAAAAGTTGGCAGGTACCACTTGTGTTGTTATCGCTAGTTATGTCTCTATTTATTTATACAATGATCAGATCCATTACCCAAAGCCCATTCCCCAATACACACAGATGATGTTGTTTCTTCTACCAACTAAGAAAAGAAGTCAAACAATCAATGCTCTGCAAACATCACCAGTTATTTTATGTCTCAGTCCTTTGGTGGTCTGTCTTTGAAATGCTCCTCTGTCCTCTTTATTGATTCCTCAGAGACTGTCCATCCTCACCACGCCATCAGAGGATCTCCCCATGACCAAGGCCCAGAAGAATTCCCTCCTGGCCAAGCAGTCAGAGCAGGACAGACCCCTGGGGGACACGGAGATACCAGCCTGGGGCCACAACCTCCTAGACAGAGACACTGGCCCCCTCTCTCAGCTACCATCCTTATAGGACTAGAGATAAGCAGGTCCAGCCAGTCACTCAAGGTTCTGACATAAACAATACAAATACTTCCTGTTGTGTAACAGAAACTTATGTGACCCTTCGCTTGGTCTGAGAGGCTTAGAAAAGTATAGTATAGAACATAATCCACCCCATGCCTTTTTCTTGGGAGGGAGATGTGGGCAAGTGTTTCCAAAACACACACTGTTTCCTGTATGTAGAGCTTATGAGACGTAGAAGCACTGGTTATGGGAAGTCTTGGTGTGAAAAAAGAGATGCGGTCATTCTGTTTGGCCCAGAAAACCCTGAATTAATAGAATTGCAGGTCAATCTTGCTGACTCATGTCAGAATGAGGTGAAAACATATTGAGTAAGGTCTGGCACAAAATATGGACCTTTGCAGTTGTCCTTTAATCAACCAGGACTGTGGTCATGGCAGAGTAATGGATGAATGGATCAAACACCTGTCACACAACATGGTGGAAACAAAAACATTACAATTATGCTATTAGTCCCTGTTGGTTAACTGAGTCTGTATATACAAGTGAACAAACTATTTTTTTTAAGATACATTTTATCTTTGGGTGGGTTTAATAATCATATACCTTTTATAGTTTTTTCTACTACTATGTAATTTCTTAAGACTTTGTGAAAATATATTGATGGTTAACGAGAAGGGATTGTGGAAATACATATATAGTAGAAACACTGTAAAATACTGTGATAGGATTTGATGCTAATATCAATAAACTTGTGCCATGACTTATATCTTATTTTTTCCGCCCTTATTCTTTGGAGTATGTTAAATTAAAAGTGTAATTCGCTGCAGAAATATATTCAGGTGTAACATTAATCTGAGACCTGCGGCCCATATTGCTAAAGCTTCCTAGAATAGAAGTGATGATCTAGGATCATAGAAAAGGCTAAACTGAACCTAGATAAGTGCTCCTACTCTGAGGTAATTGAACAGAGACATCGTTATTGCACTGACTATAAATAAGTTTCCCCCACAGGGTACAGACAGTTTTCTGTAGCCGAGCTGAAGACTAATACAGGAGCAATGACCTTCTATGAGTTACAGATAAGACCAGTAAGACCCGTTAACAGCAGTTATCATTAGTTCAGGCTAAACCAACACAGAGCACACCCCACCTGCAATTGTGTCTGAGGTGAATTTAGCCTGATATGAAAAATGAATACTTGTGGCTTTAGACAGTTGTTTGTAGAATATCTATATTCATCCTTTATTGAGGTACTGTGGTCTGTATTACAGTTTACAAATGGCTCTGATGATTGCTGACCAAAGGAGCAGCACCAGCTCTACTATCCCCGATGACAGTCTGTGTTTTATCATTCATAGATACCATTATGACCCTCAATGTAGCAGGTTAGGGTGATAATAGTGTTTCAAGATTTTGATATATTTTTGTTGTTCTCGTGATCATTTTACACAATTCCCCAGCTGCACATGACGTGTTACAGTAGTATTTGACATTGAGGTCCAGTGATTGGTTGTGTCACTATCACCCTTAGTGCTTCAGCAAGTTGTAATACTAGTTCTAACAGAGATGTTAGACTCTGGTTCTAAACTCCACTGAGTTTAAAGACTAGGGGCTCTATTCAATCTGTAAATCTGAAGCGTTGCAGATTCTGCGATAGAAATGTGAAGGTAATTTCCGATTGGACCAACATATACAGCGTTTTTTCAGGTGAATGCAGTCAATCACTCTGCAAAGCTGGGGCGGCAGGGTAGCCTAGTGGTTACCCTGCCTAGGGCTCTATTCAATCTGTGTTGAATAAATTCATCTTTTAATTTTTATTAAATTTTTAATTTGACCTTTATTCAAATTCATTCAGGTTTTCTGAACATAGAATTAGAATGAATGAATTCACACAACATATCTCTCAGAATCTCCATTGAGAATGCCTTTTAGTCCTGGGTTAGGCTTAATCTGTGTCTGGGAAACTGGCCCATTATTTCCTACCTTTTTAATACTGATTTGAAATTTCAAAGAGTAGCCAATCCAGGGAGAGACTGACAAAGTATAATGCCAAAGTCATCTTAACATAAACAAGCATTTGAAAGGGTCCCTTGTTGCCCGTGTAATGTTATTGCATTACACGGAGCCCTGCCAATCCATCGCTACTGATCTGCCGATGTAACCGTCCGAGGGGGTTTAAATAGGCTCTCCCATTGCAACGTCCCCTTGAGGCACATCTGCTAGCCTGCAGCTAGCCCCGGCCTGCTTGCTGTCTGAATCGCCGTGCCACCAGCTTGCCTATCTACTCATTGGACCCTATGATCACTTGACTACACATGCCTCTTCATAACGTCAATATGCCTTGTCAATTGCTGTTTTGGTGATTATTTTTTGTCTTATTTCACTGTAGAGCCTCCAGCCCTGCTCAATATGCCTTAGCTAACCTTTATGTTCCACCCCCCACACATGCAGTGACCTCACCTGGCTTAAATGGTGCCTCTAGAGACAAAACCTCTAGAGACAAAACCTCACTCATCGTCACTCAATGCCTAGGTTTAACTCCAACGTATTCACATCCTACCATAACTTTGTCTGTACATTATGCCTTGAATCTACTCTTCCACACCCAGAAACCTGCTCCTTTTACTCTCTGTTCCCGAAAGCACTAGACAACCAGTTCTTTCAGCCTTTAGCTGCACTCTTATCCTACTCCTCCTTTGTTCCTCTGGTGATGTAGAGGTTAACCCAGGCCCTGCAGCCCCCAGCATCACTCCAATTCCCCAGGTGCTCTCATTTGTTGACTTCTGTACCCGTAAAAGCATTGGTTTCATGCATGTTAACATTAGAAGCCTCCTCCCTAAGATTGTTTTATTCACTGCTTTAGCACACTCCGCCAACCCAGATGTCCTAGCCGTGTCTGAATCCTGGCTTAGGAAGGCCACCAAAAATCCTGAAATTTCCATCTCTAACTATAAACATTTCTGACAAGATTGAACTTTCAAAGGGGGCGGAGTTGAAATCTACTGCAGAGATAGCTTGCAGTGTTCTGTCCAGATAATTCGAGCTTCTAATTTAAACATCCACCTTTCCAGAAACCAGTCACTCACCGTTACCGCTTGCTATAGACCCCCTTCAGCCCCCAGCTATGCCCAGGAGACCATATGTGAATTGATCGCCCCACATCTATCTTCAGAGTTCGTACTGTTAGGTGACCTAAACTGGGACATGCTTAATGCAACCGCTGTGTCTGATTTCAAAAAAACATTACGGAATAAGCAAACCATGCAATAATCTGAGACGGCGCTCAGAAGAAATAGTCACAATAGCCGCCATGTTGGCGTCAAAATAAACAAGAAATTACACGATAAATATTCCCTTACCTTTGATGATCTTCATCAGAAAGCACTTCAGGAATCCCAGGTCCACAATAAATGTTTGTTTTCGATAATGTCCGTTATTTATGTCCAAATATTTATGTCCAAATACCTCCGTTTGTTAGCGCGTTTGGTATACATATCCAAAACGCTCATTCTGGTCAGCGTTACGTCGGACAAAAACTTCAAAAAGTTACATTACAGGTCGAAGAAACATTTCAAACTATGTACAGAATCAATCATTAGGATGTTTTTTAAATATAGCTTCAATAATGTTCCAACCGGAGTATTCCTTTGTGTCTTGATGAGCAATGGAACGCAAGTGGATACCATGAGGAATGTGCGTGATCAGAAAATGGCTGACTGCCAGTCACCTGATAGATTCTGCTCTCATTCAGTCCCACAACACAGTAGAAGTGTTATTCAAATTTCTATAGATGGTTGACATCTAGTGGAATCCCTAGGAAGTGCAATATCTCAAAGGGATTTAATTGGGAACTGTGGTGAATACATACCAAGCTCAGATTTCTCACTTCCTGTTTTGATTTCTCCTCAGGATTTTGCCTGCCATATGAGTTCTGTTATACTCACAGACATCATTCAAACAGTTTTAGAAACTTGAGTGTTTTCTATGCATATATTAGCAACTGAGACTGAGGTGTAGGCCATTTACTTTGGGCAACATTCATCCAAGCTACTCAATACTGCCCCCCAGACAGTTTTGGTCTAGAGTGTCTCACCCTTTGAAGAGGGGGATGACCGAGGCAGCTTTCCAATCTTTGGGGATCTCAGACGATACGAAAGAGAGGTTGAATAGACTAGTAATAGGGGTTGCAACCATTTCGGCAGATTATTTTAGAGATGGTTGTGGACAGGTGTCTTTTATACTGATAACAAGTTCAAACAGGTGCCATTAATACAGGTAACGAGTGGAGGACAGAGGAGCCTCTTAAAGAAGAAGTTACAGGTCTGTGAGAGTCAGAAATCTTGCTTGTTTGTAGGTGACCAAATACTTATTTTCCACCATAATTTGCAAATAAATTCATAAAAAATCCTACAATGTGATTTTCTGGATTCTTTTTCTCATTTTGTCTGTCATAGTTGAAGTGTACCTATGATGAAAATTACAGGCCTCTCTCATCTTTTTAAGTGGGAGAACTTGCACAATTGGTGGCAGACTAAATACTTTTTTGCCCCACTGTACATGTATCTTATACCGTTTTAAAGGTAGTCTTGTTGTTAATCCCACCACAGTGTCCGATTTCAAATAGGCTTTACAGCGAAAGCACCAAAAACTATTATGTTAGGTGACCACCAAACCACAATAAAAACAGTCCTTTTCCCAGCCAAAGAGGGAGTCACAAAAAGCACAAATAGAGATAAAATGAATCACTAACCTTTGATGATCTTCATCAGATGACACTCATAGGACTTCATGTTACACTGTCACGCCCTGGTCTAAGTATTTTGTGTTTTTCTTCATGTATTGGGTCAGGCCAGGGTGTGGCATGGAGTTTTTGTATTGTGGTGTGTTTTGTCTTGGGGTTTTGGTGTGTATGTATTTGGGATTGTAGCTAGTGGGGTTATCTAGCAAAGTCTATGGCTGTCTGGAGTGGTTCTCAATCAGAGGCAGGTGCTTATCGTTGTCTCTGATTGGGAACCAGATTTAGGCAGCCATATTCTTTGAGTTTGTCGTGGGTGATTGTCCTTAGTGTCCTTGTTCCTGTCTCTATGTTAGTTTACACTAGTATAGGCTGTTTCGGTTTTCATTACGTTAAGTTTGTTGTTTTGTAGTTTATTTGTATTGATTCGAGTTTTACATTTTCATTAAACATGGATCGCAATCTACACGCTGCGTTTTGGTCCGACTCTCCTTCACCACACTTAGAAAACCGTTACAGAATCACCCACCACCAACGGACCAAGCAGCGTGTTAACAGGCAGGAGCCACAGGAGAGGCAACAGAGGCAGCAGCAGCAGGAGCAGCAGCGGCTGCAGTGGGAGAGGCTGCACCACCTGGAGAAATGGACATGGGAGGAAGAACTGGACTGTAAAGGACGCTGGGCTCAGCCTGGAGAATATCGCCGCCCAAAAGGAAGAACTGGAGGCGGCGAAAGCTGAGAGGCGCAGATATGAGGAGGCAGCACGACGTAGCGGATGGAAGCCTGAGAATCAGCCCCAAAAATGTATTGGGGGGGGGGCTCAGGGAGAGCGTGGCAGAGTCAGGAGTCAGACCTAAGCCAACTCTCCCTGTTTATCGTGAGGAGCCAAGGAGGAGACCAGAACCAGAGCCGGTGTTGGAGGTGAGCGAAACAGAGACTGCGAAGGAGTTAATGGGGAAATTGGAGGAGAGCGAAATGAGGGAGTTGCTGTGTTGGTGCTTTTTGCATGGAATTCGCCCGACGGAACGTGTTGGGGATTTGATGGCACCTGGGTTAGCGCTCCATACTCGTCCTGAGGTGTGTGTTAGTCGGCTGGTGAAGTTGGTGCCAGCCTCACGCACCAGGCCTCCTGTGCACATCCCTAGCCTTGCACGTCCTGTGCCAACACTGCTCTCAAGATCTCCAGTACGCCTTCACGGTCTAGCCCATCCTGTGCCACCTCCACACTCCAGTCCTCCGGTAGCAGCTCCCCGCACCAGGCTTCCTGTGCGTGTCCTCGATCCAGTACCACCAGTTCCAGCACCACGCACCAGGCCTTCAGTGCGCCTCGCCTGTTCAGCGCAGCCAGCGTTTTTCTCCTCTCCTGCGCTGCTGGAGTCTCCCGCCTGTTTAGCGCAGCCAGAGCCTTTCTCCTCTACAGCGCTGCCGGAGCCTCCCGCCTGTTCAGCGCAGCCAGATCTGTCAGTCTGCAGGGAGCAGCCAGAGCTGTCAGTCTGCATGGAGCAGCCAGAGATGTCAGTCTACATGGTGCAGCCAGAGCTGTCAGTCTGCATGAAGCAGCCAGAGATGTCAGTCTGCATGGAGCAGCCAGAGATGTCAGTCTGCATGGAGCAGCCAGAGCTGCCAGTCTGCATGAAGCACCCAGTCTGCATGGAGCAGCCAGAGCTGTCCGTCTACATGGAGCAGCCAGAGCTGTCCGTCTACATGGAGCAGCCAGAGCTGCCAGTCTGCATGAAGCAGCCAGAGCTGTCAGTCTGCCTGGAGCAGCCAGAGCTGCCAGTCTGCAAGGAGCTGCCAGTCTGCATGGAGCTGCCAGTCTGCAAGGAGCAGCCAGAGCTGTCAGTCTACATGAAGCAGCCAGAGCTGTCAGTCTGCAAGGAGCTGCCAGTCTGCAAGGAGATGTCAGTCTGCAAGGAGCTGTCAGTCTGCAAGGAGCCGCCAGTCTGCCCAGCGCCGCCAGTGCCGCCAGTCTGCCCAGCGCCGCCAGTGCCGCCAGTCTGCCCAGCGCCGCCAGTGCCCCCAGTCTGCCCAGCGTCGCCAGTCTGCCCAGCGTCGCCAGTCTGCCCAGCGTTGCCAGTCTGCCCAGCGTTGCCAGTCTGCCCAGCGTCGCCAGTCTGCCCAGCGTCGCCAGTCTGCCCAGCGCCGCCAGTCTGCCCAGCGTCGCCAGTCTGTCAGGATCAGTTAGATTCACCAGTCAGCCAGGATCCACCAGTCTGCCAGGATCCGCCAGAAGTGCCAGTCAGCCAGGATCTGCCAGTAGTGCCAGTCGGCCAGGATCTGCCAGTCGGCCAGGATCTGCCAGTCGGCCAGGATCTGCCAGTCGGCCAGGATCTGCCAGTCAGCCAGGATCTGCCAGTCAGCCAGGATTCGCCAGTCAGCCAGGATCCCCCAGTCAGCCAGGATCCGCCAGTCAGCCAGGATCTGCCAGATCTGCTAGTCAGCCAGGATCCGCCAGTCAGCCAGGATCTGCCGGAACCACCAGCCAGCTTGACTTATTCCACATTTTGTTGTATTACAGCCTGAATTCAAGATGGAGTAAAAAATAAAATCATCTCACCCATCTACACACAAAACCACATAATGAGAATGTGATTAAAAAATATTGGGAAGTGTTTGAAAATATATTGAAAATGAAATACACAAATATCTAATTTACATGAGTGGTCACACCCATGTTAGAGTCAATACATGTTAGAATCACGTCTTTCTGGGTAACTCTACGAGCTTTGCACACCTGGATTGTACAATATTTTACCATTATTCTTTTTTTAAATATCCAAGCTGATTTAAGCTGTTTGTGCCCAGTGGGTGCCTTGGCATAATTCCAATACTTCCAAAGTGTACAGCAAATGAGGGCGTTATTATGAAAATAAACGGTGAATGATGTTTTTATTTTCTGGCTGAGTTTTAATACGCGCTCATGCACACATAGTTTCAGGAGGGGTCTGATTTATAACGCGAAGCATGCGTATGTACACTGCATTTGGAAAGTATTCAGATCCTTTCCCATGTTCCACATTTTGTTACGTTACAGCTTAATTCTAAAATTGATTAAATGTTTTTAAAAATTCATCAATCTACACACAATACCCCATAATGACGAAGCAAACACAGGTATTTAGACATTTTTGCTTCCAAGATGGCGTAGCAGTCAGACGTCTTGTCGTGTCGTGTCCCTTGTATATATTGTTTTTTTTTACATATTTTTCTTTGCATATCTTTTAAAACATTTTGCTAAACCTCAACATCTAAATACTCTCCTGCAACCCGCCTCACCTAATGTAGCGTGGACCTGCATTTTTTTTCTAAAGTATTTATATTTACTTCGGATCCGGAACCCCTCAACTGAAGCTAGCCAGCTAACTACCAGCTATCAGTCAGCAAACCATTGCTAGCGGTCATCAGCTAACCGGTCATCAGCTAACCTTTAGCTCAGAAAGCTCTCGCCAGTTCGAACAACGCGACTCTATCCAGTGCATAACGGACCTATTATTTTTATCCCCGGATTCCCACCGCAAACGGAACATTTTCAGCTGGATCTTCACAACTAGCTAACTAGCTAACCGCAACCCCGGATGATTACTCCTGGCTAGCGTTTCCATCCACTTAGCTTGAAGCTAGCCCGGCCAGAGCTCCTGTGCTACCACCGAAGCATACTCCTGGGCTACAATATCCGGACCCACGACCGGTCTATCGATGTCACCGCATGAAGAGGCATAAACAGACTCACCCCATTGCGACGTCCCCCAAAGGCTAACTTTCTAGCCCTTGCTATCTGCTTGCTTGCTAATTCGGCCTGCTAACTGCTAGCTTGTTTAGCCCCGGTCCGATAACTGCTAGCTTGTTTAGCCCCGGCCTACTAACTGTTAGCTTGTTAGCACAGGCCTGCTAACTGTCTGAATCTCCGCGTCCCCAGCCAGCCCAACCACTCACTGGACCCATATTTACTTACAATCTCTTTTTGATTTTTAATTCGATTATACCTTCCAGTAACCTGACTCACCCAATGTGATACGGAATCGCTATTATTTTTTACTTTTAGAACACATTCAAGAACCTCCAGAAGCTAACCAGCTAACTAGCTACAAGCTATTTAGTCATTGTTAGCCACTGCTATCAAATCAAAATCAAATCAAATTTTATTTGTCACATACACATGGTTAGCAGATGTTAATGCGAGTGTAGCGAAATACTTGTGCTTCTAGTTCCGACAATGCAGTAATAACGAACAAGTAATCTAACTAACAATTCCAAAAAACTACTGTCTTATACACAGTGTAAGGGGATAAAGAATATGTACATAAGGATATATGAATGAGTGATGGTACAGAGCAGCATAGGCAAGATACAGTAGATGATATCGAGTACAGTATAACATATGAGATGAGTATGTAAACAAAGTGGCATAGTTAAAGTGGCTAGTGATACATGTATTACATAAGGATGCAGTCGATGATATAGAGTACAGTATATACGTATGCATATGAGATGAATAATGTAGGGTAAGTAACATTATATAAGGTAGCATTGTTTAAAGTGGCTAGTGATATATTTACATCATTTCTCATCAATTCCCATTATTAAAGTGGCCGGAGTTGAGTCAGTGTGTTGGCAGCAGCCACTCAATGTTAGTGGTGGCTGTTTAACAGTTTGATGGCCTTGAGATAGAAGCTGTTTTTCAGTCTCTCGGTCCCAGCTTTGATGCACCTGTACTGAGCTCGCCTTCTGGATGACAGCGGGGTGAACAGGCAGTGGCTCGGGTGGTTGATGTCCTTGATGATCTTTATGGCCTTCCTGTAGCATCGGGTGGTGTAGGTGTCCTGGAGGGCAGGTAGTTTGCCCCCGGTTATGCGTTGTGCAGACCTCACTACCCTCTGGAGAGCCTTACGGTTGAGGGCGGTGCAGTTGCCATACCAGGCGGGGATACAGCCCGCCAGGATGCTCTCGATTGTGCATCTGTAGAAGTTTGTGAGTGCTTTTGGTGACAAGCCGAATTTCTTCAGCCTCCTGAGGTTGAAGAGGCGCTGCTGCGCCTTCTTCACAATGCTGTCTGTGTGAGTGGACCAATTCAGTTTGTCTGTGATGTGTATGCCGAGGAACTTAAAACTTGCTACCCTCTCCACTACTGTTCCATCGATGTGGATAGGGGGGTGTTCCCTCTGCTGTTTCCTGAAGTCCACAATCATCTCCTTAGTTTTGTTGACGTTGAGTGTGAGGTTATTTTCCTGACACCACACTCCGAGGGCCCTCACCTCCTCCCTGTAGGCCGTCTCGTCGTTGTTAGTAATCAAGACTACCACTGTTGTGTCGTCCGCAAACTTGATGATTGAGTTGGAGGCGTGCGTGGCCACGCAGTCGTGGGTGAACAGGGAGTACAGGAGAGGGCTCAGAACGCACCCTTGTGGGGCCCCAGTGTTGAGGATCAGCGGGGAGGAGATGTTGTTGCCTACCCTCACCACCTGGGGGCGGCCCGTCAGGAAGTCCAGTACCCAGTTGCACAGGGCGGGGTCGAGACCCAGGGTCTCGAGCTTGATGACGAGCTTGGAGGGTACTATGGTGTTGAATGCCGAGCTGTAGTCGATGAACAGCATTCTTACATAGGTATTCCTGGTTGAGATTGCATCGTCTGTGGACCTATTTGGGCGGTAAGCAAATTGGAGTGGGTCTAGGGTGTCAGGTAGGGTGGAGGTGATATGGTCCTTGACTAGTCTCTCAAAGCACTTCATGATGACGGATGTGAGTGCTACGGGGCGGTAGTCGTTTAGCTCAGTTACCTTAGCTTTCTTGGGAACAGGAACAATGGTGGCCCTCTTGAAGCATGTGGGAACAGCAGACTGGTATAGGGATTGATTGAATATGTCCGTAAACACACCGGCCAGCTGGTCTGCGCATGCTCTGAGGGCGCGGCTGGGGATGCCGTCTGGGCCTGCAGCCTTGCGAGGGTTAACACGTTTAAATGTCTTTCTCACCTCGGCTGCAGTGAAGGAGAGACCGCATGTTTTCCTTGCAGGCCGTGTCAGTGGCACTGTATTGTCCTCAAAGCGGGCAAAAAAGTTATTTAGTCTGCCTGGGAGCAAGACATCCTGGTCCGTGACTTGGCTGGATTTCTTCCTGTAGTCCGTGATTGACTGTAGACCCTGCCACATGCCTCTTGTGTCTGAGCCGTTGAATTGAGATTCTACTTTGTCTCTGTACTGGCGCTTAGCTTGTTTGATAGCCTTGCGGAGGGAATAGCTGCACTGTTTGTATTCGGTCATGTTACCAGACACCTTGCCCTGATTAAAAGCAGTGGTTCGCGCTTTCAGTTTCACACGAATGCTGCCATCAATCCACGGTTTCTGGTTAGGGAATGTTTTAATCGTTGCTATGGGAACGACATCTTCAACGCACGTTCTAATGAACTCGCACACCGAATCAGCGTATTCGTCAATGTTGTTATCTGACGCAATACGAAACATCTCCCAGTCCACATGATGGAAGCAGTCTTGGAGTGTGGAGTCAGCTTGGTCGGACCAGCGTTGGACAGACCTCAGCGTGGGAGCCTCTTGTTTTAGTTTCTGTCTGTAGGCAGGGATCAACAAAATGGAGTCGTGGTCAGCTTTTCCGAAAGGGGGGCGGGGCAGGGCCTTATATGCGTCGCGGAAGTTAGAGTAACAATGATCCAAGGTCTTTCCACCCCTGGTTGCGCAATCGATATGCTGATAAAATTTAGGGAGTCTTGTTTTCAGATTAGCTTTGTTAAAATCCCCAGCTACAATGAATGCAGCCTCCGGATAAATCGTTTCCAGTTTGCAGAGAGTTAAATAAAGTTTGTTCAGAGCCATCGATGTGTCTGCTTGGGGGGGGATATATACGGCTGTGATTATAATCGAAGAGAATTCTCTTGGTAGATAATGCGGTCTACATTTGATTGTGAGGAATTCTAAATCAGGTGAACAGAAGGATTTGAGTTCCTGTATGTTTCTTTCATCACACCATGTCACGTTGGCCATAAGGCATACGCCCCCGCCCCTCTTCTTACCAGAAAGATGTTTGTTTCTGTCGGCGCGATGCGTGGAGAAACCAGTTGGCTGCACCGCTTCGGATAGCGTCTCTCCGGTGAGCCCTGTTTCCGTGAAGCAGAGAACGTTACAGTCTCTGATGTCCCTCTGCAATGCTACCCTTGCTCGGATTTCATCAACCTTGTTGTCAAGAGACTGGACATTGGCAAGAAGAATGCTAGGGAGTGGTGCACGGTGTGCCCGTCTCCGGAGTCTGACCAGAAGACCGCCTCGTTTCCCTCTCTTTCGGAGTCGTTTTTTGGGTCGCTGCATGGAATCCACTCCGTTGTCCTGTTTGTAAGGCAGAACACAGGATCCGCGTCACGAAAAACATATTCTTGGTCGTACTGATGGTGAGTTGACGCTGATCTTATATTCAGTAGTTCTTCTCGACTGTATGTAATGAAACCTAAGATGACCTGGGGTACTGTGACCTCACCCATTACAACCAGCATGTCCAGAGATACAACCTCTCTCATCATCACCCAGTGCCTGGGCTTACCTCCGCTGTACCCGCACCCCACCATACCCCTGTCTGCGCATTATGCCCTGAATATATTCTACCATGCCCAGAAATCTGCTCCTTTTATTCTCTGTCCCCAACGCTCTAGGCGACCAGTTTTGATAGCCTTTAGCCGCACCCTCATTCTACTCCTCCTCTGTTCCGCGGGTGATGTGGAGGTAAACCCAGGCCCTGCATGTCCCCAGGCACCCTCATTTGTTGACTTCTGTGATCAAAAAAGCCTTGGTTTCATGCATGTCAACATCAGAAGCCTCCTCCCTAAGTTTGTTTTACTCACTGCTTTAGCACACTCTGCTAACCCTGATGTCCTTGCCGTGTCTGAATCCTGGCTCAGGAAGGCCACCAAAAATTCTGAGATTTCCATACCCAACTATACCATTTTCCGTCAAGGTAGAACTGCCAAAGGGGGAGGAGTTGCAGTCTACTGCAGAGATAGCCTGCAAAGTAATGTCATACTTTCCAGGTCCATACCGAATAAGGATATATGAATGAGTTCGAACTACTAATTTTAAAAATGACTCTCTCCAGAAATAAGTCTCTCAATGTTGCCGCCTGCTACCAACCCCCCTCAGCTCCCAGCTGTGCCCTGGACACCATTTGTGAATTGATCGCCCCCCATCTAGCTTCAGAGTTTGTTCTGTTAGGTGACCTAAATTGGGATATGCTTAACACCCCGGCAGTCCTACAATCTAAGCTAGATGCCCTCAATCTCACACAAATCATCAAGGAACCCACCAGGTACAACCCTAAATCTGTAAACAAGGGCAACCTCAAAGACGTCATCCTGACCAACTGGCCCTCCAAATACACCTCCGCTGTCTTCAACCAGGATCTCAGCGATCACTGCCTCATTGCCTGTATCCGCTACGGAGCCGCAGTCAAACGACCACCCCTCATCACTGTCAAACGCTCCCTAAAACACTTCTGTGAGCAGGCCTTTCTAATCGACCTGGCCCAGGTATCCTGGAAGGACATTGACCTCATCCCGTCAGTTGAGGATGCCTGGTCATTCTTTAAAAGTAACTTCCTCACCATTTTAGATAAGCATGCTCCGTTCGAAAAATGCAGAACTAAGAACAGATATAGCCCTTGGTTCACTCCAGACCTGACTGCCCTCGACCAGCACAAAAACATCCTGTGGTGGACTGCAATAGCATCGAATAGTCCCCGCAATATGCAACTGTTCAGGGAAGTCAGGAACCAATACACGCAGTCAGTCAGGAAAGCTAAGGCCAGCTTCTTCAGGCAGAAATGTACATCCTGTAGCTCCAACTCCAAAAAGTTCTGGGACACTGTGAAGTCCATGGAGAACAAGAGCACCTCCTCCCAGCTGCCCACTGCACTGAGGCTAGGTAACACGGTCACCACCGATAAATCCATGATTATCGAAAACTTCAACAAGCATTTCTCAACGGCTGATTGACTCTGTCAATCACCATATTCTTATCGACAGACTCAGTAGCCTCTGTTTTTCTGATGACTGTCGTGCCTGGTTCACCAACTACTTTGCAGACAGAGTTCAGTGTGTCAAATCGGAGGGCATGCTGTCCGGTCCTCTGGCAGTCTCTATGGGGGTGCCACAGGGTTCAATTCTCGGGCCGACTCTTTTCTCTGTATATATCAATGATGTTGCTCTTGCTGCGGGCGATTCCCTGATCCACCTCTATGCAGACGACACCATTCTATATACTTCCGGCCCGTCCTTGGACACTGTGCTATCTAACCTCCAAACGAGCTTCAATGCCATACAACACTCCTTCTGTTGCCTCCAACTGCTCTTAAATGCTAGTAAAACCAAATGCATGCTTTTCAACCGTTCGCTGCCTGCACCCGCACACCTGACTAGCATCACCACCCTGGATGGTTCCGACCTTGAATATGTGGACATCTATAAGTACCTAGGTGTCTGGCTAGACTGTAAACTCTCCTTCCAGACTCATGTCAAACATCTCCAATCGAAAATCAAATCTAGAGTCGGCTTTCTATTCCGCAACAAAGCCTCCTTCACTCACGCCGCCAAACTTACCCTAGTAAAACTGACTATCCTACCGATCCTCAACTTCGGCGATGTCATCTACAAAATAGCTTCCAACACTCTACTCAGCAAACTGGATGCAGTTTATCACAGTGCCATCCGTTTTGTCACTAAAGCACCTTATACCACCCACCACTGCGACCTGTATGCTCTAGTCGGCTGGCCCTCGCTACATATTCGTCGCCAGACCCACTGGCTCCAGGTCATCTACAAGTCCATGCTAGGTAAAGCTCCGCCTTATCTCAGTTCACTGGTCACGATGGCAACACCCACCCGTAGCACGCGCTCCAGCAGGTGTATCTCACTGATCTTCCCTAAAGCCAACACCTCATTTGTCCGCCTTTCGTTCCAGTTCTCTGCTGCCTGTGACTGGAACGAATTGCAAAAATCGCTGACTTTTATCTCCCTCACCAACTTCAAACATCTGCTATCTGAGCAGCTAACCAATCGCTGCAGCTGTACATAGTCTATCGGTAAATAGCCCACCCATTTTTACCTACCGCATCCCCTTACTGTTTTTATTTATTTACTTTTCTGCTCTTTTGTACACCAATATCTCTACCTGTACCTGTACATGACCATCTGATCATTTATCACTCCAGTGTTAATCTGCAAAATTGTAATTATTCACCTACCTCCTCATGCCTTTTGCACACAATGTATATAGACTCTCTTTTTTTCTACTGTGTTATTGACTTGTTAATTGTTTACTCCATGTGTAACTCTGTGTTGTCTGTTAACACTACTATGCTTTATCTTGGCCAGGTCGCAGTTGCAAATGAGAACTTGTTCTCAACTAGCCTACCTGGTTAAATAAAGGTGAAATAAAATTAAAAATTAAAATAAATTAAAATAAAGGGGGGACTGTACACCAAACGTTGTCTGTTCGTTGTATGTACTCAGGAAAACTCCTAGCTGCAAAATCCAAACATGAGAAAGTAGCATTGTAATCCAAAGAAATGTTATGATTTAAATTGGTATTACAGACATAAACTCAAAGTTTCTGTCTGGAGCCTTTGTCAAGAATGTGCTGGTTGAGGGTGACATATAGGGCCAGACAATTAGTCATAATTGTCACACCCTGACCTTAGAGTGCCTTTTTATTTCTCTATTTGGTTAGGTCAGGGTGTGATTTGGGTGGGCATTCTAGTTTTCTATTTCTATGTTTCCCAATCGGAGCCAGCTGTCTATCGTTGTCTCTGATTGGGACTCATACTTAGGCCGCCTGTTTTCCAGCCTAGTTTGTGGGATCTTGCTTTTGCACAGTTACTAGGTTGCCTGCAGAATAATACATTTGTTTATTCACTTTTGCTGGTGTTCATCTTAATAAAGAAAGATGTACGCTTACAACGCCTTGGTCTCCTTCTAACAACGAGCTTAACAGAAGTTCCCACCACAAACGGACCAAGCAGCGTGGCCAGGAGGAGAGGACATGACAGAAACCCGAGAGGCAGCCCCCAATTTATTTATTTTTGGGGGGGGCAGATGACGTGGGCGTTGGTGCTGAGGGGTGAGTCCGAGACAGAGGAGGAGATCTTGGACCGTTTGAGCGAGGAGTGGTTGGCAGTGGAAAGGGACGAAAGAGTTTGGAGGGGTTGGAGTCTGGAGCAAGACAGTCGCTTTGAGGAGCGTGTGACCCTTCTGACACCATGCTTTGCGGTTACACGTACTGTGTCTCCGGTACGCATCCACAGCCCAGTCCGTCCTGTGCTACTGCCCCACAGTTGCCAGGCTAGGGTGAGCATCCAGTCAGGACGCGTTGTGCCAGCTCTACGCTTCAGACCTCCAGTGCGCCTCCTCGGCCCAGGACATCCTGCACCGGCTCTGCACACTGTGTCCCTGATGCGCCTTCACAGCCCAGTACATCCTGTGCCAGTGCCCCACAGTTGCCATGCTAGAGTGAGCATCCAGCCAGGACAGGTTGTGCCAGCTCTGCGCTCCACGGCTCCGGACTGGGGACCGTTGCTTCGTGCCATGGATCATCACTGGAGGCTTCGGGCCATGGATCATCACTAGAGGCTTCGGGCCATGGATCATCACTAGAGGCTTCATGCCATGGATCATCACTGGAGGCTTTGGGCCATGGAGCACCACAGCAACTATGCAGGCTCCACAGCAACTATGCAAAACCATGCAACAAACAAAGACAAGATCCCACAACCTAATGGTGGGACAAAAGGCTACCTAAGTATGATCTCCAATCAGAGACAACGATAGACAGCTGCCTCTGATTGGGAACCACACTCTGCCAAAAACAAAGAAACAGAAAACCTGGACTTTCTCAGCCGAGTCACACCCTGACCTAACCAAACATAGAGAAAAACAAGGATATCTAAGGTCAGGGCGTGACACCATGTTTGTATGTAAAAATCTCCTCCTCCTCCTATACTTTTTCCAACCTACACTGTGAATGTTTAAATTATGTTTTCAATATAGACAAGAAAAATACAATAATTTGTGTGTTATTAATTTAAGCACACTATGTTTGTCTATTGTTGTGACTTAGATGAAGATCAGATCAAATTTAATGACCAATTTATGCAGAAATCCAAGTAATTCCAAAGGGTTGACTTACTTTTTCTTGCCACTGTACAAGGTCAAAATAGGTACCATTTGAATTTGCCTCTAACACCCTGTGATGAGACTAGTGTATAATAATTGTGAAACTATGAAGACTATTGTGTCTCTCTCTGGTGTGTCTCACAGGTGTGACAAAAACAGTTACAAGTGAGTGGAAGAATGATGTACACAAACAGTAAATGTGCCTTGCTAGATAAAATGTGATGGCAGAATGTTTTCTCTTGCCTGCAAAAACGTCCCCTGTGCACATAATTCTTTGGAGGTTGGGTTGCAGAAATGGTAGAGTATCTGGAAAGTGTGATGATCTACATACTGTAGGTCATTTGGATGCCTTCGTGTTGTGACTAACAGGGAAGTGAATCTCTTTTTAGGGACTGTGTGTACCTGTGCCTTTTGAACAGTGGAACCAGCTTTGTGGCCGGTTTTGCGATCTTCTCTGTTCTGGGCTTCATGGCTTATGAACAAGGGACAGACATCTCAACCGTGGCCGAATCAGGTGTCAAGTGTTGCAGCAGTGAGATATGAAATTAACAAATGCACAAACAAACAAATTAACATACCCTTGTAAGTTCTGCTTTGTTACAAGACAGTTGTCTTAGCATTTCAGGGATCTAACCATTCCCTCTGCCCCTGAGAGTTCAGTAATGAGTTTACCTGTATTGCTGCATACAGGTCCTGGCCTGGCATTCATCGCCTACCCTCGTGCCGTGGCCATGATGCCATTACCCCAGCTTTGGGCCATCTTCTTCTTCATCATGATAATCCTACTGGGTTTAGACAGTGAGGTGTGTTAGAGTGGCCCTGAAGGTCTACGGAATATTTTCTTTGCGATGGATATTTACATAACCTACAATAGATGCTGCAATCATCACTAAACTTTTGGATGTGAAACTGTGAATGAGTAGACAGTATTTAAAAGAACAGAGTTTCCACTGAACTTCCCCATCATCTCTCCTTCAGTTTGTAGCTCTGGAGACTTTGGTGACAGCTATCTCAGACATGTATCCCTCCATCTTCCTGGTTGGCCATCGGCGTAAAATCCTTCTCCTCATCATCAGTGTGGGAAGCTTCTTCATTGGCCTGGTCATGGTCACAGAGGTGGGAGGTCATTTGAAGTCATCATTCTATAAGGATATAGGATATAAAATATAGAATTTCAAGGCCATCGTTATTAGATAAATCATGACAATAACCAGATATATGATCGATAATGTACCTCCCAAGTGATCTGTTTCAACATATCCCTGTGTTTCAACATACCTCCTCATTCCGCAGAAATGTTGGTAGCTGTTTGATAACTAATCATGCAGATGAATCTGCTTCTCTTCGTTATAATACAGTCAGTGTGTATCAGCTGGGTTTATGGTGAGTTAGCCCGGCTTACTCCCAGTGTCGCTTAGGGCCCGCAACTACTTTTGTTCAATGTCAGTTGTGGTCTCAACTTACTGTTAGTTAATATAGTATATATATTTATTTATTTTTTTGTAGAATACACAATGTGAAATTTTGAAATGTGGAAGTGCACCCACAGTTTTCCTCTTGTTATGTCAGTCACTGACAGTCACCCAATTAGCCCATGTCAGCTACCATGTTATAGTTGGCTTGGTAAGTTAGCTGGCTAGACTATCTAATCCTTGTATTATATTACAAACATTTATGAAGGCATTTTCATGTAAGTTATTATTAAGTGTTACCACTATCATTGTAGCTTTTATGAAAACATAATAGTAAAATTAGTGCTACCAGGAATCCTTGGGATGTCCCTACCTTAAACCCTAACCTTAACCTTAACACCTACCCTTACCCTAACCCTTACCTTAACCATTTTAAATGTCAACTACAATGGAGTAGGAATATCCCAACGATCCCTGATAACAAGGAATAAAAGATCCTGCATGGCCCCAATCCATCAATCCCAGATAATCAATCACAGAAACCCTAATTGCAGGTCAGCTTCCCTCAGGATGTTTCTGTTCAAGGTGTTTATGATGTTTTCCAAGTTGTTCCTCTAGCAGACATTGCCACTCTGGACATTGATGTGAAACGACACCTCGTTACTTTGTGATTATTGGGTTCTGACATGTTGGTCAAAAATGAGTTATTCACATCGAGTTGCTCTTTAGGTGAGCCTTTACGTGTGAGATGAGTCAAATTTACAAACACCTTTTTTCTTGGTGCTTTAAGGTTCTATATGCAATCCAATCACACAATGTTGGGTTGTCAATAACAAATAATTGTACATAAGGTGATATACTTGAAAACAGGAGGACATCACAAATCAGTTCTGAGATCTGGTACTTAAAAGTACTCATTATCTCAAAACTATACATTTTGCAGATAGAACGTTATAGTCCTGGGTCCTTGGTGATTGTTCACACCACAGGTTCTGGTTGTAACATGTACGCTGGGAGTCAGGAAGAAGGTTCAGGGAGTGAATTTAATAACTAAATGAACATAGAAGAAAACAAGAAAGACGGGTAGCGTACAGACATGAACACTGGAACAGAAACAATAACACCTGGGGAAGGAACCAAAGGGAGTGACAGATGTAGGGAAGGTAATCAAATCACATGATATTCGTTACATGTGCCGAATCCAACAGTTGTAGTAGCCCTTTCAGTGAAATGCTTACTTACAAGCCCTTCACCAACAATGCTTTAAGAAGTTATGGAAAAAAAATACAAATAAGTGTTAAGTAAAAAATTGAAAATTAAAGTAACAACTAATTTAACAGCAGCAGCTAAAGAGCAAGCGAGGCTATATACAAGGGGCACCAGTACAGAGTCAATGTGCGGGGACATCGTTTAGTCAAGGTAATTGAGGTAATATGTACATGTAGGTAGAGTTAAAGTGACTATGCATAGATTATAAACAGAGCAACAGCAGCGTTGCTAGGTCTAGGTAGCCCTTTGATTAGCTGTTTAGGAGTCATGAAGGTGATGAATTCCAGGTGACAGGTGTATGTAATAAGGAGCAGCCTGATGACCTAGAGAGCCGGACAGGGAGTATATGTGACAGTACCCCCTCCCTGACGCATGACTTTAGCCGCAGGACGCCGACCAGAGCGTCGGCGTCCTGCGGACCGGTCCCATCTGCTGAGTCTTGGGAACCTGGGTGAGAGACTGGGTGATGCGCGGGAACTAGGAGAGCCAGCTAAGGCAGGTGCAGACCGTCTGTACGATAATATAGAAGACATATATCTATCATAGGGAAGGTAATCAGGAAGGTGATGAAGTCCAGGTGAGTCTGATGAGGCGCTAGTGCGTGTAATGATGGTGATGGGTGTGTGTAATAATGAGCGTCGGAGAGAGAGTACATGTGACACTGGTCCTCTTTTTATATTACTTAGACTTTTTCAGAAGAATATCCATAAAATAAGCTCTTATTTTCTAAACAAAGAAATACAGATACCTTAGACCAGTGTTTCCTAAACTCGGTCCTGAGGCACACCCCTGGGTGCACATTTGGTTATTTGCCATAGCACTACACAACTGAATCAAATAATAAAAGCTTGATGTTGGTGATTTGAATCAGCTGTGAGGGGCACAGGACCGGGTTTGGGAAACCCTGGTTAGAGCTGTTGTCCAGGTTTCCTAATCTGGTGGTTTGAGAATGTTTACCTTGGTTTTTGACAGACCAACTGGGTATTTGACAGACCAACTTTTAAACCCTTTTATTGACTGCTGTGATTTTGAGTCCCTGTTGATATGTTTACTCCACAGGTGCAGACCGTCTGTACGATAATATAGAAGACATGATCGGTTATCGACCATTACCCATCATTAAGTACTGTTTGAAGTATGTCACTCCAGGCATCTGCACTGTAAATTTATTCTTTACACCCCACCCTCAACAGCTAAATTAATTGTATTATTTTTCCCATTTTAGTTATAGTAAACATGATGTTGATGTCACAGTAATACAAATAATTGACAGAAAACCTAAATGTTAAGTTGGCAATACAGAGAAATATAAATCAAATGGATGCCGATGTGTAACCTATGTAAAGTAGATAATCCTAACTTCATGTTCATTATAAATGCTTCTATAAAAACAAAGAGAGTCGCACACTCTATGTATAAACTCATCGTAATTTATTGGGTAAACCACCAATGTTTTGACATCACTGTGCCTTCAGGGTGATGTCATGAATGCTTGATCCAGGTTATGCAGACAAAACAGTGCAATTTGTGAAAACTAATGACTAGAGAGGGGTGTGTCATAGTTATGATTTTTAATTAGAATGAATTGAGTGAAACTTTTAAAAGACAATTAGAGAATATAGTAGATGTCATCGAGTGATTGTTTATGCAACATGATAGTGCAGCTGTTCCTTTGAAGGAAAGCAAATGTTTGCAATAAAAATGTCCTGGTGATTGATGTGATGTGATTGATTATGAACTGTTGAATGTGTTAGAACATTTGAAACAGTTGGGAATTTCTGTGGTGAATGGGGGAGGGGCTGAGGTTGAAAAGTTTTAATGTGTCAAAAAGTGATTTATGAGCTATTTGGAGTGTCTGTCTTTATGCATTTTTGTGGTCATTCTGTCCGGATGTTCTCACGCTATCGAGTGATTGCTTATATTACATGATATTGCAGCTGTTCCTTTGAAGTAAAGCGAGTGTTTGCAATAAAAATGTCCTGGTGATTGATTTGTTGTGACCTTGTTGAAATGCTGAATGTGTTTGAACATTTCTAACAGTTGGGAACTTGTGTAATTAATAACCAGGGTGGCTATAGAGTGGGCAAAAGTTCAACACTCAGGAGTCAATGTCACGTCTTTTGTATTTTTCGTAGCCTGAGAGAGGGAGAGAGAGGATCTATTACATAAAGTTTTCACAGACGCACACTATGTAACACATTATATTAATCATTCCCTAATAATTGGATGTCATTGTCTTTCATAACTGTTGCAATACAAAACATTGAAACACTGTTAAATATTTGTTACTTTGGTATACATTGATGGAAATGTTATACCCTGCTCAAAAAAATAAAGGGAACACTTAAACAACACAATGTAACTCCAAGTCAATCACACTTCTGTCAAATCAAACTGTCCACTTAGGAAGCAACACTGATTGACAATACATTTCACATGCTGTTGTGCAAATGGAATAGACAACAGGTGTAAATTATAGGCAATTAGCAAGACACCTCCACAGACCACTTCTCAGTTCCTATGCTTCCTGGCTGATTTTGAATGCTGGCGGTGCTTTCACTCTAGTGGTAGCATGAGACGGAGTCTACAACCCACACAAGTGGCTCAGGTAGTGCAGCTCATCCAGGATGGCACATCAATGCGAGCTGTGGCAAGAAGGTGTGCTGTGTCTGTCAGCGTAGTGTCCAGAGCATGGAGGCGCTACCAGGAGACAGGCCAGTACATCAGGAGACGTGGAGGAGGCCGTAGGAGGGCAACAACCCAGCGGCAGGACCACTACCTCCGCCTTTGTGCAAGGAGGAGCAGGCAGGAGGAGCACTGCCAGAGCCCTGCAAAATGACCTCCAGCAGGCTACAAATGTGCATGTGTCTGCTCAAACGGTCAGAAACAGACTCCATGAGGGTGGTATGAGGGGCCGACGTCCACAGGTGGGGGTTGTGCTTACAGCCCAACACCGTGCAGGACGTTTGGCATTTGCCAGAGAACACCAAGATTGCCAAATTCGCCACTGGCGCCCTGTGCTCTTCACAGATGAAAGCAGGTTCACACTGAGCACATGTGACAGACGTGACAGAGTCTGGAGATGCAGTGGGGAACGTTCTGCTACCTGCAACATCCTCCAGCCTGACCGGTTTGGCGGTGGGTCAGTCATGGTGTGACTGAGGTATCCTGACTGACATTAGGCACCGAGATGAGATCCTCAGACCCCTTGTGAGACCATATGCTGGTGCGGTTGGCCCTGGGCTCCTCCTAATGCAAGACAATGCTAGACCTCATGTGGCTGGAGTGTGTCAGCAAGAGGAAGGCATTGATGCTATGGACTGGCCCGCCCGTTCCCCAGACCTGAATCCAATTGAGCACATCTGGGACATCATGTCTCGCTCCATCCACCAACGCCACATTGCACCACAGACTGTTGGTGGATGCTTTAGTCCAGGTCTGGGAGGAGATCCCTCAGGAGACCATCCGCCACCTCATCAGGAGCATGCCCAGGCGTTGTAGGGAGGTCATACAGGCACGTGGAGGCCACACACACTACTGAGCCTCATTTTGACTTGTTTTAAGGACATTACATCAAAGTTGAATCAGCCTGTAGTGTGGTTTTCCACTTTAATTTTGAGTGTGACTCCAAATCCAGACCTCCATGGGTTGATAAATTTGATTTCCATTGATCATTTCTGTGTTATTTTGTTGTCAGCACATTCAAATATGTAAAGTATTTAATAAGAATATTTCATTCATTCAGATCTAGGATGTGTTATTTTAGTGTTCCCTTTCTTTTATTGAGCAGTGTATATTAAGAGAGAGAGAGAGTGATATTACACAATTAAATAATAGATCATCACTCACACACACATGCATGGCTTGATAGTTGTTCGTAGTTTTTGATCATAGTTTCTCATAGTTTCTCATTATTGTTACTAGTCATAGTTTGAACATAGCTGGCCAAAGTTTCTAATCATTGTTTCTATTCTGAGAGGTTTTGATATAATAAGAGGGTCAAATAGAACCTAAGAGGGCAGACGTTATTGTCTACACACAGTATGAATAAAAACAATAGCTACTGCTCAATGGATAAATAGCCTTAATTTTTAATACATTCATTCTTAAATTATATATATATATATACGAACAACTATCAAGCCATGTATGTGTGTGTGAGTGATGATCTATTATTTAATTGAATATATTAAACATTGTTATCATTAGCACTAGCATAGGATTAATATTAACATACATTACTGTTTAATTTTACTTCACATACACAGTAGCACTGAAAAGTTTGAACACAACTACTCATTCAAGGGTTTGGAATAACACAAATGGAATCATGTAGTTCTCTCAACCAGCTTCGCGAGGAACGCTTTTGCGAGCCCCCCCCCCCCCCCCTCCCCCTCCTACAGGACAGATTTCCACTGGTCTAATGTCCATTACTCATGTTTCTTGGTCCAATCAAGTCTCTTCTTCTTATTGGTGTCCTGTAGTAGTGGTTTCTTTGCAGCAATTTGACCATGCAGGCCTGATTCAAGCAGTCTCCTCTGAGCAGTTGATGTTGAGATGTGTCTGTTAATTGTGAAGCATTTATTCGGGCTGCAATCTGAGGTGCAGTTAACTCTAATGAACTTGTCCTTTGCAGCAGTGGTAATTCTGGGTCTTCCTTTCCTGTGGCGGTCCTCATGAGAGCCAGTTTCATCATAGGACTTGATGTTTTTTGCAACTGCTCTCAAAGAAACCTTCAAAGTTCTTGAAATTTTCCGCACTGTCTGACCTTCATGTCTTGAAGTAATGATGGACTGTCATTTCTCTTATTTGAGCTGTTCTTGAAATCTTATGGACTTGGTCTTTAACCAAATAGGGCTATCTTCTGTATACTACCCCTACTTGTCACAACACAACTGATTGGCTCAAACGCATTAATTCCATATATTAATGTTTAACAAGGCACACCTGTTAATTGAAATGCATTCCAGGTGACTACCTCATGAAGCTGGTTTAGAGAATGACAAGAGTATGCAAAGCTGTCATCAAGGCAACTGTCATCTAATTTTTTCTTTGATTTGGTTGGGTTTCATAATCCGACATACAAGTCGTTTTTTTCTACTACTATGCAATTTTTTAAGACTTTGAAGTATGACATTTGTGAAAATATATCGATGGTTAATGCGAAGGGATTGTGTAGACAACCAGCCAAATGAGACGGATATGTTTAAATGTTATGTTTAAAAATTAAAATATCTGATCATATAAAATGTGTTGTGTTTATATTACATTTAAAAAAGAAAATATGTGATAATAAACTAACAAATGACAAATCAGATTTATCACCGAGATGGCCAGTCAATTTGAGTAACGTTATTGTGTATTCTACGTAATGAAGCAGTTTTATGTTATTACGTAATGACCTCATCATCAACATAATTTAGCAACAAATCAACCTGCCTCTAGCAACTTCCCCTGAAAATTAGTTGGCAACACTGCTCAAATGGCCCTTTGTCTTTGGCTGCATAACTAAGTTACTCAAAACAAGAGAGGAAAAACACTGGCTTCTTCTTACATGAAACAAACAGACAGTGGAAATGTACAGGTTCAAGGCTTATACAGAGCATGTGCATCAAATCAAATCAAATTTTATTTGTCACATACACATGGTTAGCAGATGTTAATGCGAGTGTAGCGAAATGCTTGTGCTTCTAGTTCCGACAATGCAGTAATAACCAACAAGTAATCTAACTAACAATTCCAAAACTACTGTCTTATACACAGTGTAAGGGGATAAAGAATATGTACATAAGGATATATGAATGAGTGATGGTACAGAGCAGCATAGGCAAGATACAGTAGATGGTATCGAGTACAGTATATACATATGAGATGAGTATGTAAACAAAGTGGCATAGTTAAAGTGGCTAGTGATACATGTGTTACATAAGGATGCAGTCAATGATATAGAGTACAGTATATACGTATGCATATGAGATGAATAATGTAGGGTAAGTAACATTATATAAGGTAGCATTGTTTAAAGTGGCTAGTGATATATTTACATAATTTCTCATCAATTCCCATTATTAAAGTGGCTGGAGTTGAGTCAGTGTCAGTGTCAGTGTGTTGGCAGCAGCCACTCAATGTTAGTGGTGGCTGTTTAACAGTCTGATGGCCTTGAGATAGAAGCTGTTTTTCAGTCTCTCGGTCCCAGCTTTGATACACCTGTACTGACCTCGCCTTCTGGATGATAGCGGGGTGAACAGGCAGTGGCTCGGGTGGTTGCTGTCCTTGATGATCTTTATGGCCTTCCTGTAACATCGGGTGGTGTAGGTGTCCTGGAGGGCAGGTAGTTTGCCCCCGGTGATGCGTTGTGCAGACCTCACTACCCTCTGGAGAGCCTTACGGTTGAGGGCGGAGCAGTTGCCGTACCAGGCGGTGATACAGCCCGCCAGGATGCTCTCGATTGTGCATCTGTAGAAGTTTGTGAGTGCATTTGGTGACAATCCAAATTTTTTCAGCCTCCTGAGGTTGAAGAGGCGCTGCTGCGCCTTCTTCACGATGCTGTCTGTGTGAGTGGACCAATTCAGTTTGTCTGTGATGTGTATGCCGAGGAACTTAAAACTTGCTACCCTCTCCACTACTGTTCCATCGATGTGGATAGGGGGGTGTTCCCTCTGCTGTTTCCTGAAGTCCACAATCATCTCCTTAGTTTTGTTGATGTTGAGTGTGATTTTCCTGACACCACACTCCGAGGGCCCTCACCTCCTCCCTGTAGGCCGTCTCGTCGTTGTTGGTAATCAAGCCTACCACTGTTGTGTCGTCCGCAAACTTGATGATTGAGTTGGAGGCGTGCGTGGCCACGTAGTCGTGGGTGAACAGGGAGTACAGGAGAGGGCTCAGAACGCACCCTTGTGGGGCCCCAGTGTTGAGGATCAGCGGGGAGGAGATGTTGTTGCCTACCCTCACCACCTGGGGGCGGCCCGTCAGGAAGTCCAGTACCCAGCTGCACAGGGCGGGGTCGAGACCCAGGGTCTCGAGCTTGATGACGAGCTTGGAGGGTACTATGGTGTTGAATGCCGAGCTGTAGTCGATGAACAGCATTCTCACATAGGTATTCCTCTTGTCCAGATGGGTTAGGGCAGTGTGCAGTGTGGTTGAGATTGCATCGTCTGTGGACCTATTTGGGCGGTAAGCAAATTGGAGTGGGTCTAGGGTGTCAGGTAGGGTGGAGGTGATATGGTCCTTGACTAGTCTCTCAAAGCACTTCATGATGACGGAAGTGAGTGCTACGGGGCGGTAGTCGTTTAGCTCAGTTACCTTAGCTTTCTTGGGAACAGGAACAATGGTGGCCCTCTTGAAGCATGTGGGAACAGCAGACTGGTATAGGGATTGATTGAATATGTCCGTAAACACACCGGCCAGCTGGTCTGTGCATGCTCTGAGGGCGCGGCTGGGGATGCCGTCTGGGCCTGCAGCCTTGCAGGCCCAGACTGCATGTGCATAACAGAGTTTATAATTTTCCGCCATACTATTACCAATGTGCCCTCTTGAGAATGAATGTTGAGAGATCTCGACTTAAAAACAAAATAGATTCACTGTTGCAATCGAAGTCATTCCAAAGGGAAGGTTTAACAGAGCAAATAAAGTGTGACCATATTTTATCACTCAAATCAAATCAAATGTATGAATATGTGCCGGGTGGAGATTATAACAGAACATGGCCAAGATGTTCAAATGTTCATAAATGACCAGCATGGTCGAATAATAATAAGGCAGAACAGTTGAAACTGGAGCAGCAGCACGGCCAGGTGGACTGGGGACAGCAAGGAGTCATCATGTCAGGTAGTCCTGGGGCATGGTCCTAGGGCTCAGGTCCTCCGAGAGAGAGAAAGAAAGAGAGAAGGAGAGAATTAGAGAACGCACACTTAGATTCACACAGGACACCGAATAGGACAGGAGAAGTACTCCAAATATAACAAACTGACCCTAGCCCCCCGACACATAAACTACTGCAGCATAAATACTGGAGGCTGAGACAGCCGAGGATGGGGCCACACTCATCATCAATGAAGCCATTTAATCTCTCTGGGACAGGTGGGACGCAATCGTCTCACTTTGCCAAAAGCCAGGGAAAATGCAGAGCGCCATATTCAAATAAAATACTATAAAAATCTAACTTTCATTAAATCACACATGTAAGATACCAAATTAAAGCTACACTCGTGAATCCAGCCAACATGTCAGATTTCAAAAAGGCTTTTCGGCGAAAGCATAAAATGCTATTATCTGATGATAGCACAACAGTAAACAATGAGAGAGTAGCATATTTCAACTCTGCAGGCGCGACACAAAAATGCAGAAATAAAATATAAATCATGCCGTACCTTTGACGAGCTTCTTTTGTTGGCACTCCAATATGTCCCGTAAACATCACAAATGGTCCTTTTATTCGATTAATTCCGTCCATATATATCCAAAATGTCCATTTATTTGGCGCGTTTGATCCAGAAAAACACTGGTTCCAACTTGACCAACGTCACTACAAATATCTCAAAAGTTACCTGTAAACTTTGCCAAAAGATTTCAAACTACTTTTGTAATACAACTTTAGGTATTTTTAAACGTAAATGATCGATAAAATTGAAGATGGGATGATCTGTGTTCAATACAGGAAGAAAACTCAAGCATGCTTTCTTGTCTTGCGCAACTATCAAACAGTACACATAACGTGACACTTCTTCAAGATGGCCTATAACATTTGCCAAGGACATCTGTTGCTTAAATTCAACCCAGAATTCAACTAAAAATAGACAAATCAATAGGCCTAGTCTCTGTGTTTGCACCAGATAGGGCTGTTTCGGTTTTCGTTACGTTCTTTGTTTTTGTAGTGTTTGTATTGATTCGTGTTTTACGTTTGTTTATTAAACATGGATCGCAATCTACACGCCGCATTTTGGTCCGACTCTCCTTCACCACAAGAGAATCGTTACACATCATTAGCCCAGTGGGCCTGTCTAACTTGGGTTTTTTGCTCAAAATAATCACTATCTGGCTAACAATGGGGGACTTGAGAACAAAAATGGGCCGGTGTGGGGGTCACAAGGGGAAAAAAAGTGTTGATGTGTTTAAAATGCCAGGGCCAATTTCTGGTCACAGTCCACCCATACCCATAGACCACTGCAGTCTTACATTCTGGCATCATTCAAATGGGACTAACTGCATGACAAGTGCTTGAAACTAGTGCGCTATTGCCATCTACAGTACAACTACTTGTAGGTAAATGACTTACTTTCACTGGGACAAAAACAATCACCACTCACTCACCAAGGAACTCAGAACCACCTGTAGTAACATTGCATGAACAGATGGTGGTACTAACGCACTGCAACTATGACATGGATATGGTTGTGGTAAAGTCATGTTATTGGAACTTCATGCATTGATTATACTTTTGTAATAATAATAAGACGATTTTTATGGTATCAGAGGTGTCACGCACCTAATTATTGAAGGGCCATTGATGGCCAAATTCAATATATTTTAATTTGACAATATCAATACAAATATTTATCAGACGCTCTTCTCCAGAGCCACTTACAGTCAGCTCATTCAACTAAAGGTTGCTAGATATGACAGTATTTGTCAAAACCAGTCATTACAAAGTCAGTGCTAGTAGAAAAAGACACCTGTTAGTACAAGAAAACCAGTATAACAGTAAGGTAATCATTTTTCTATTAGGAGGTAGGGGTTTTAGGGGGATAACAGTGAAGGATCCTGAATGTTTATGTTTATAAGTAACTAACATCACAGTCTTACATAACGTTTTGTGTGTTGACACAATTGAGTGATCTCTAACCTTTGGCCAGAATCGTGAAATGTAGATCATTTATTAACACTTAGAATAAAGGAGCATCTTTCTCAGTTTTGTCTTTTCAGAGCGCTCTGCCATACAGTAAGTCCACATAGGCAAATTTAGCATAACATTCAGGTGATAAAAATACGAGAAAAACATTGTGATGAATGAAGTTGAGAGGCGTTCAGCGGAAATGCTTGAAGAATGCTGCTCAGCTACAAAGCGTGGAGAATGGTGAGCACTACAGTTTCCATTATTTTCTTTGAGCTAGATGTTTAGGTAACACTTTATATTACAGTGCCTTTATTACAGTGGAATTATTCCTGTAAGTACAGTGCAACATTATTGTAATTACTCATTATTATACTGTACTTACACTGTAATATAAAATGTAACAGATTTTCTTGACGTGACCGTCACTGGATGTGTGTCCACTACTTCAACATAATTACTGTGTCATTGCCATGTTATTTCTTAGTAAATGGCTGGTCATTTATGTGCTGTAAAATATAGTTTGGACACACCTACTCATTCAATGGTTTTTCTTTATTTTTACTATTTTCTACATTTGTAGAATAATAGTGAAGACATCAAAACTATGAAATAGCACATATGGAATCACACTATGGGCCTTAAAGAGGCCTTGACAGAATGCTTTTATTTAAATCATATTTCATTGGCTGAAGTTTTAGATTCCATCCACAGTCATTAGGCACAGTCCATCAAACTAGAAATTGTTGATCATGCTGATATGTTGAAATACTACATAATATACAACATATTTTAGACTGTTGAAATCAGTGGACTTTGGTATGGGGTAATAAAAAAATACCTCTGTCAAACTAGATGTAACATTATCACTCTCCATTACATTTCAATAGTTTTGCAAGAACTGTACATTAAATGTATTATGCCCCCTTTTCCTATTCATTTAAGTGTTCAAGTTCTGTCACTTCTCTATCCTCTATCCATTGTAAAGTCATAATGCAGAGAGTTTATTTGTTCACATTACACAAATCCATGCCCCTTCAGCATTCACATTTGGTGCGATAGGTGTGGTGGATAGTGGTTAGAGTGTTGGGCCAGTAACTGAAAGGTTTCTGGATCGAATCCTTAAGCGAAGAAGGAAAAAATCTGTCATTCTGAACAAGGCAGTTAACCCACTGTTCCCTGGTAGGCCGTCATTGTAAATAAGAATTTGTTCTTAACTGACTTGCCTTGCAGCGTAATAGTCAAAACTAACTGTCGCCAACTCTTAGCTATGATGTGGGCTTGCCCCAACGGAAAGGGGGATACCCAGTGTTAGGGTTGCGTCAATTCGAATCTGGTATCAGAACAAGTTATGACACTGAGTCACCGATTGTATACTATGTACTTTTATTAGCTAAGCAATAAATGGTAAATGCAATTTTCATATATACGGGTTTGCTGTAATACCACGCAGGGCAGAACAGAGAACTAGCCAAAACACTAATATTATCTTCTAAAATACTCTGACAGAAGTAGTTCCTCTTCTGAGCTGGCCTGTCAGAGTAGAGACTGGGCGTGGTTTAAACTCACTCAGCCTATCGTTGGCGCACAGGCTGGTCCCAGCCCCTGAGCGCTCCAGTTGATAGATGTAACTGTTGCTGGCAGTTCAGTTAGATCCAGGATCAGTTAGATCCGCCAGTCAGCCAGGATCCGCCAGTCTGCCAGGATCCATCAGTCAGCCAGGATCCACCAGTCAGCCAGGATCTGCCAGAACTGCCAGTAAGCCGGGATCCGCCAGTCAGCCGGGATCCGCCAGTCTGCCGGGATCCGCCAGTCAGCCAGGATCCGTCATTCAGCCAGGATCCACCAGTCAGCCAGGGTCTGCCAGAGCCGTCAGTCAGCCAGGAACCGCCAGTCTGCCAGGATCCGCCATTCAGCCAGGATCTGCCAGTCAGCCAGGATCTGCCGGAACCACCAGCCAGCCAGGATCTGCTAGATCCTTCAACCTGCCGGAGCTTCCTCTCAGTCCTGAGCTTCCTCTCAGTCCTGAGCTTCCTCTCAGTCCTGAGCTTCCCCTCAGTCCTGAGCTTCCCCTCAGTCCTGAGCTTCCCCTCAGTCCTGAGCTACCTCAGTCCGGAGCTGCCCCTCAGTCCAGTGGGGCCCGTTGTTAGGTTTCCTAGGCCAAGGTTAGCGGAGAGGGTCGCCACTCAAGGGACGCTAAGGAGGTGGACTAAGACAATTATGGAGTGGGGTCCACGTCCAGCGCCAGAGCCGCCACTGCGGACAGATGCCCACCCAGACCCTCTCCTATAGGTTTAGGTTGTGCGTTCGGAGTCCGCACCTTGTTCGTATGTGTTTTCCTTGTTTTAGTGTTGGTCAGGACGTGAGCTGGGTGGGCATTCTATGTTGTGTGTCTGGTTTGTCTATTTCTATGTTTGGCCTGATATGGTTCTCAATCAGAGGCAGGTGTTAGTCATTGTCTCTGATTGGGAACCATATTTAGGTATCCTGTTTTGTGTTGGGTTTTGTGGGTGATTGTTCCTGTCTCTGTGTTTGCACCAGATAGGGCTGTTTAGGTTTTCGCACGTTTATTGTTTTTGTTAGTTTATTCATGTATAGTGTCTTTATAAATTAAACATGAATAACCACCACGCTGCATTTTGGTCCGCCTCTCTTTCACCAGAAGAAAACCGTTACACACTCAATCCTCAAACAAAAAATCTGTCTCACTCACTTTTTCACTTTCACTTTAATCTTTGACTTCGCTTTTCCTGATTTATTCGCCATGATATCTTCAATGAAATCGTTGAAAATACAACTTTCCGAAATACTGCTGCGCGTAACAAGCCTCACAGCAACTCCTCTGATCGTCAAGGCGAGAATGGAGTTCGCTACGTGTGCGATTACAAACAAGGAATGGTGGTCCAACCTAAAACCATTACATACTGGCGTTTACCTCAGCTCATTGGCTATCTATCCAGCTAGATTTCAAGAAGATCAGTGGTCATTGGGCGCCAGATTCAAATAAAATGCTATAAAATTCAAACTTTCATTAAATCACACATGTAAGATACTCAATTAAAGCTACACTCGTTGTGAATCCAGCCAACATGTCAGATTTGTAAAATGCTTTTCAGCAAAAGCTTAAGAAGCTATTATCTGATAGCATGCACCCATCTGAACCAGTAGTAAACAAAAGAGCATAGCAGGCGCTACACAAAACGCTGAAATAAAATATAAAATATGCATTACCTTTGACGAGCTTCTTTTGTTGGCACTCCAATATGTCCCATAAACATCACAATTGGTCCTTTTTTTCGATTAATTCCGTCCATGTATACCCAAAATGTCCATTTATAAAGCACGTTTGATCCAGAAAAAAATTGCTTACCAAAACACAATGTCACTACAAAACATTTCAAAAGTTGCCTATAAACTTTGCCAAAATATTTCAAACTACTTTTGTAATACAACTTTAGGTATTTTTAAACATGAATAATCGATCAAATTGTAGACGGGGCAATCTGTATTCAATACAGCAAGTAAACAAACCATTCTCCTTTTTTCATCTTGCGCAACTCTCAACAGTGTAACCTTGTTCCAGGATGTGCTTCTTCTCCGTTGCACAAATTATTAACCTAGGGGGCAGCATTTCACTTTTGGATAAATAGCGTGCCCAATTTCAACTTCCTGCTACTCATGCCAGGAATATATGATATGCATATGATTAGTAGGTGTGGATAGAAGACACTCTGAGGTTTCTAAAACTGTTTCAATCATGTCTGTCACTATAACAGAACTTATGCAGCAGGCAAAACTCAGAGGACTAACTGTTCAGATTATTTTTTTTTTTTTGCCTCTAACCTTTCCCTCTTTTGTCTTTGCCAAGGGATATTTGATAGGGACCATTTTACAGTTCCTACGCCTTCCACTGGATGTCACCAGTCTTTGGAATTTGGTTGAAGTTAAAGGGACCAACTCAAAACCTACATACGTCTACGTATGGGTTGTTTCAGTTGCATTTCATTATATTCACAGTATTACTTTATCAAATATCCAGTAATTGATTATACACACATACAATTCATCATATTTTCATATCGTCACAGAATCCATATAAAGTGTAAGAATTTCTTACGTACTTACATCAACCATTCCATTTGCATTTTCAAGGACTCTCCACAGCTATGTTGCAATTCTTCAGCTACATATGAACGGTACCAAATTAAAAGATCTAATGACTCTGCCTTCACGCAGCAAAATCTGCAGAGCTGGGAAAATTGTATCCCCTATATATATATATATATATATATATATATATATATATATATATATATAACATTCTATTGGTTGCAAGAAGCTCTCCAAACATACTCCCAACTTTTGTTTCGCGGACAATGACCGGTCTGTCATGGAATCCTCAACGGTTATCTGACCCCCCAGAAACCACGGGAAAGTCTAGTCTCCCAGAAACAATAGACTTGCTGCTAACATCCCGCTCTCAATGGCACCCAGAGATATTCTATGATGGGCAGTGATGGACAGAACCCCAAAATAACATTATATCAACTCTGACTACCAAATTTCAATCATCGTATTATGCAAATGTCTAAATCGTATTTACACACTCACACAACTCTCATATCACATTCACACAATGCTATTCCCAAACATGCCTAATCAATTAGAGTTTAACCTGCAGGAATATTTTCATGGTTAGTTACTATGATTATGTAACTGATACATTTAAATCTTTCAGTAGTTCTAAAATGGGGTACAGGTTTAAAACAATACTGGTGCACCTTACTATCTTATACTATATCATAAATGGTCTTACCTAGTTCACACAGATTCTAGTTTTCATCCAGGTCACATAGATTCTGGATGTTTTAACATTAAATGGCCAAAACTAGTTCACACAGATACTAGATGTTTAATGCTAAATGACCAAACCCAGGGCATTCCTGGTTAGCACATTTAAAATAATTGGAATTCACCACTTCTGAGGGTCACTTAGACGGTCACACAGACACTTTTCAGAATGAGGTTCTTCTTCCAATAGGGTTTCACAAGGTACCGTGCTTCACACAGATCCCACAGTCACCCTGGCCCATCACTCCTACAGACCACACCAATCCCCTCTGTGATCAATTCAGTGTCAGGGACGGCTCTAGGTCGCCCGCAACTGACCAGTGATAGGTGTCTTTGAGTCGACTAACTCTCAGATCATACTCCACTGACTCGGCCCTGTTTACGCCTCCAAGGTGCCCCCCTCACACAGGAATACACACTCAGAGCCTACATAACAGAGGCTTGTCTTAAAAACTCGACTTTGCATGTTTCGCTCACCTCTTTCTTTTTTTAAACTAAATTCCGGACGTGGTATCCATTCGGCTCGCTGCCTCTCAGATCAAAGGTGGGTCAATCTGCTTCATTCCCGAAGTGTGGTCTCCCTGTGGTCTCCCTCCCAAGTTTGAGGGATCCCTGGTGCACCATTTACCCAGGTCGTCAGGAGCGGTCACCAAGTGAAGATTCACATCCCATCCTCGTTGCCAAATGTGATGGTTCATTTATTTACTATTAAATGAGAAGAAAAAAACTTATCACACAAGTCAGAGTTATACTTAAACCAAATCTTTATTGACTTATTAATAAGGAAGCAAGTCAATACAACACACAAAGTGAATCAATTGAGTGATCTACATTAATGATAGCTGGTCGATGAATCACCCTCAGATGATTCGTTGAGAGCCCTAAGACAAAGTTACAAAGGTTTTATAGCCAAGGTAAACATTTGTATAAAAGATACTTGTAATTCACAGCAGACAGTACTGTAGCTGGTCATATGTAGCTGGTCATATGTATCTGTTCATATGTATCTGGTCATATGTAACTGTTCATATGTAACTGTTCATATGTATCTGGTCATATGTAGCAGGTCATATGTAACTGTTCATATGTAGCTGGTCATATGTAGTTGGTCATATGTAACTGTTCATATGTAACTGTTCATATGGAGCAGGTCATATGTAGCTGGTCATATGTAACTGTTTATATGTAGCTGGTCATATGTACTCTAGCTGTTTATATGTAGCTGGTCAAATGTAGCTGGTCATATGTAGCTGTTCATATGTAACTGTTCATATGTATCTGTTCATATGTATCTGGTCATATGTAGCTGGTCATATGTAGCTGGTCATATGTAGCTGGTCATATGTAATTGTTTATATGTAGACGGTCATATATAGCTTGTCATATGTAACTGTTTATATGTAGCTGGTCATATGTAACTGTTTATATGTAGCTGGTCATATGTAACTGTTTATATGTAGCTTGTCATATGTAACTGTTTATATGTAGCTGGTCATATGTAACTGTTTATATGTAGCTGGTCATATGTAACTGTTTATATGTATCTTGACATATGTAACTGTTTATATGTAGCTGGTCATATGTAACTGTTTATATTTAGCTGGTCATATGTAACTGTTTATATTTAGCTGGTCATATGTAGTCTTTCTGGTCATATGTAACTGTTTATATTTAGCTGGTCATATGTAGTCTTTCTGGTCATATGTAACTGTTTATATGTAGCTGGTCATATCTAACTGTTTATATGTAGCTGGTCATATGTAACTGTTCATATGTAACTGTGTATATGTAGCTGGTCATATGTAACTGTTCATATGTAACTGTTTATATGTAGATGGTCATATGTAGCTTGTCATATGTAACTGTTTATATGTAGCTGGTCATATGTAACTGTTCATATGTAACTGTTTATATGTAGCTGGTCATATGTAACTGTTTATATGTAGCTGGTCATATGTAACTGTTCATATGTAACTGTTTATATGTAGCTGGTCATATGTAACTGTTCATATGTAACTGTTTATATGTAGCTGGTCAAATGTAGCTGGTCATATGTAGCTGTTCATATGTAACTGTTCATATGTATCTGTTCATATGTATCTGGTCATATGTAGCTGGTCATATGTAGCTGGTCATATGTAGCTGGTCATATGTAATTGTTTATATGTAGACGGTCATATATAGCTTGTCATATGTAACTGTTTATATGTAGCTGGTCATATGTAACTGTTTATATGTAGCTGGTCATATGTAACTGTTTATATGTAGCTTGTCATATGTAACTGTTTATATGTAGCTGGTCATATGTAACTGTTTATATGTAGCTGGTCATATGTAACTGTTTATATGTATCTTGACATATGTAACTGTTTATATGTAGCTGGTCATATGTAACTGTTTATATTTAGCTGGTCATATGTAGTCTTTCTGGTCATATGTAACTGTTTATATTTAGCTGGTCATATGTAGTCTTTCTGGTCATATGTAACTGTTTATATGTAGCTGGTCATATCTAACTGTTTATATGTAGCTGGTCATATGTAACTGTTCATATGTAACTGTGTATATGTAGCTGGTCATATGTAACTGTTCATATGTAACTGTTTATATGTAGATGGTCATATGTAGCTTGTCATATGTAACTGTTTATATGTAGCTGGTCATATGTAACTGTTCATATGTAACTGTTTATATGTAGCTGGTCATATGTAACTGTTTATATGTAGCTGGTCATATGTAACTGTTCATATGTAACTGTTTATATGTAGCTGGTCATATGTAACTGTTCATATGTAACTGTTTATATGTAGCTGGTCATATGTAACTGTTCATATGTAGCTGGTCATATGTAACTGTTTATATGTAGCTGGTCATATGTAACTGTTCATATGTAACTGTTTATATGTAGCTGGTCATATGTAACTGTTCATATGTAGCTGGTCATATGTAACTGTTTATATGTAGCTGGTCATATGTAACTGTTTATATGTATCTTGACATATGTAACTGTTTATATGTAGCTGGTCATATGTAACTGTTTATATGTATCTTGACATATGTAACTGTTTATATGTAGCTGGTCATATGTAACTGTTTATATTTAGCTGGTCATATGTAGTCTTTCTGTTCATATGTAGCTGGTCATATGTAACTGTTCATATGTAGCTGGTCATGTGTAGCAGGTCATATGTAGCTTGTCATATGTAACTGTTTATATGTAGCTGGTCATATGTAACTGTTTATATGTAGCTGGTCAAATATAACTGTTTATATGTAGCTGGTCATATGTAACTGTTTATATGTAGCTGATCATATGTAGTCTTGCTGTTCATATGTAGCTGGTCATATGTAACTGTTCATATGTAGCTGGTCATGTGTAGCAGGTCATATGTAGCTTGTCATATGTAACTGTTTATATGTAGCTGGTCATATGTACTGTAGCTGGTCATATGTAGCTGTTCATATGTAACTGGCCAAATGTAGCTGGTGATATGGAGCTGGTCATATGGAGCTGGTCATATGGAGCTGGTCATATGGAGCTGTTCATATGTAGCTGGCCATATGTAGCTGTTCTCATGTAGCAGGTCATACAGTATGTAGCTGTTAGCTGTGTGTCCTTATACTGTCTTCATAACACACAGACTATGTTAGATTAACGCGTGTTCACCGCATAAAACCAACTTTGTCTTTGTCTTCCTCAGTGTTATGGAAAAGCATAATGATCCCAATTTGAGGTTCAATATGCTTTCCCAGCAGGAGATGGGTCTGGTCCATCCTGTCCCTGTGCCAAGCACCCAGACCAGGGGACAGTGGTCAAGCAAGCTGGAGTTCCTCCTGGCTGTGGCCGGACAGATCATAGGCTTGGGAAATGTATGGAGGTTCCCATATCTGTGCTACAAAAATGGAGGAGGTGAGTCTCACATCACATCTTTACATGGTCATACATTTAAACACATATTAAATGTATGGCAAGGTGAGCCTTTGTCTTTTACATTATCAATGCAAAAGAGCTAGTCACTTCATTTAACTTCATTGTGGTGAAGACAGTACAGAGTTGTTCTTTTCATATCTTAGGCTAATATTGAAATCACACAATTACTTCATGATTGTGTAACACTTGTTGTTGATTCTTCACAAAAAAATACAGTTTTATATCTTTATGTTTGAAGCCTGAAATGTGGCAAAAGGTTGCAAAGTTCAAGGGAGCCGAATACTTTCGCAAGGCACTGTATATACAGTTGGGGGGCGGATCATTCAGAGATCCTCACTGAACTTCTGCAGAGAGTTTGCTGCACTGAAAGTAAAGGGGCTGAATAATTTTGCACGCCCAATTTTTCAGTTTTTGATTTGTTAAAAAAGTTTGAAATATCCAATAAATGTCGTTCCACTTCATGATTGTGTCCCACTTGTTGTTGATTCTTCACAAAAAAATACAGTTTTATATCTTTATGTTTGAAGCCTGAAATGTGGCAAAAGGTCGCAAAGTTCAAAGGGGCCAAATACTTTCGCAAGGCACTGTATATATACAGTGGGGTAAAAAAGTATTTAGTCAGTCACCAATTGTGCAAGTTCTCCCACTTAAAAAGATGAGAGAGGCCTGTAATTTTCATCATAGGTACACTTCAACTATGACTGACAAAATGAGGGGGGAAAAAATCACATTGTAGGATTTTTTATGAATTTATTTTCAAATTATGGTGGAAAATAAGTATTTAGTCACCTACAAACAAGCAAGATTTCTGGCTCTCACAGACCTGTAATGTCACGCCTTGGTCATAGTGTTTTGTGTTTTCGTTATATATTTTGGTCAGGCCAGGGTGTGACATGGGTTTATGTGTTGTGTTTCGTATTGGGGTTTTATAGGATTTGGGATTGCTAATGATTAGGGGTGTGTCTAGTTAGGTTTGGCTGCCTGAGGCGGTTCTCAATCTGAGTCAGGTGATTCTCGTTGTCTCGGATTGGGAACCGTATTTAGGTAGCCTGGGTTTCGCTTTGTATTTCGTGGGTGATTGTTCCTGTCTCTGTGTAGTGTTCACCAGATAGGCTGTATTAGGTTTCACGTTCCATTTGTTGTTTTTGTATTTGTAAGTTAACTCATGTATCGTAATTTATTTCATTAAAGATCATGATTAACCACCACGCTGCATTTCGGTCCGACTCTCTTTCTACAAACGAAGAACGCAGTTACAGAATCACCCACCACACTCGGACCGAGCAGCGTGTTAACAGGCAGCAGCGAAGGGAGGACGTTATGGACAGCAGAGGCTTTGAGTATACGACGTGGGAAGAAATAGACAGGTGGGCGGCCGACCCAGAGAGAGTGCCTGAGCCCGCCTGGGATTCGCTGGAGCAGTGCGAAGAGGGCTATAGACGAATGGAGTCGAAAAGAAAGACACGGCGGCGCGGAGCAAAAACCGAAAAGCAGCCCCAAAAATGTATTGGGGGGGGGCTCAGAGGGAGAGTGGCTGAGTCAGGAGATAGACCTGAGCCAACTCTCCCTGTTTATCGTGAGGAGCCAAGGAGGAGACCAGAACCAGAGCCGGTGTTGGAGGTGAGCGAAACAGAGACTGTGAAGGAGTTAATGGGGAAATTGGAGGAGAGAGAAATGAGGGAGTTGCTGTGTTGGTGCTTTTTGCATGGGATTCGCCCGACGGAACGTGTTGGGGATTTGATGGCACCTGGGTTAGCGCTCCATAGTCGTCCTGAGGTGCGTGTTAGTCGGCTGGTGAAGTTGGTGCCAGCCTCACGCACCAGGCCTCCTGTGCACATCCCTAGCCTTGCACGTCCTGTGCCAACACTGCTCTCAAGATCTCCAGTACGCCTTCACGGTCTAGCCCATCCTGTGCCACCTCCACACTCCAGTCCTCCGGTAGCAGCTCCCCGCACCAGGCTTCCTGTGCGTGTCCTCGATCCAGTACCACCAGTTCCAGCACCACGCATCAGGCCTACAGTGCGCCTCGCCTCTCCTGCGCTGTCGGAGTCCCCCGCCTGTTCAGCGCTGTCGGAGCCTTTCACATCTCCTGCACTGCCGGAGTCTCTCGCCTGTTCAGCGCAGCTAGAGCCTTTCTCCTCTCCTGCGCTGCCGGAGTCTCCCGCCTGTTCAGCGCAGCCAGCTCTTTTCTCCTCTACAGCGCTGCTGGAGTCTCCCGTCTGTTCAGCGCAGCCAGAGCCTCTCTCCTCTCCTGCGCTGCCGGAGTCTCCCGCCTGTTCAGCGCAGACAGAGCTGCCAGCCTGCAGGGAGCAGCTGGAGCTGCCAGCCTGCAGGGAGAAGCCGGAGCTGCCAGCCTGCATGGAGAAGCCAGAGCTGCCAGCCTATATGGAGCAGCCAGAGCTGTCAGTCTGTAAGAAGCCACCAGAGCTGTCAGCCTGCATGGAGCAGACAGAGCTGTCAGTCTGCATGGAGCAGCTGGAGCTGCCAGCCTGCATGGAGAAGCCAGAGCTGCCAGCCTGCATGGAGCAGCCAGAGCTGTCAGTCTGCATGGAGCAGCCAGAGCTGTCAGTCTGCATGGAGCAGCCAGAGATGTCAGTCTGCATGGAGCAGCCAGAGCTGTCAGTCTGCATGGAGCAGCCAGAGCTGTCAGTCTGAATGGAGCAGCCAGAGCTGCCAGTCTGCATGGAGCAGCCAGAGCTGTCAGTCTACATGAAGCAGCCCGAGCTGCCAGTCTGCATGAAGCAGCCAGTCTACATGGAGCAGCCAGTTGTCAGTCTGCATGGAGCAGCCAGTTGTCAGTCTGCATGGAGCAGCCAGAGGAGTCAGTCTGCATGGAGCAGCCAGAGCTGCCAGCCTGCATGGAGCAGCCAGAGCTGCCAGTCTGCATGGAGCAGCCAGAGCTGTCAGTTTGCATGGAGCAGCCAGAGCTGTCAGTCTGCATGAAGCAGCCCGAGCTGTCAGTCTGCACGGAGCTGTCAGTCTGCAAGGAGCTGTCAGTCTGCAAGGAGCTGTCAGTCTGTAAGGAGCTGCCAGTCTGCAAGGAGCTGCCAGTCAGCACGGAGCCGCCAAAGCTGTCAGTCTGTAAGAAGCCGCCAGAGCTGTCAGCCTATATGGAGCAGCCAGTGCCGCCAGTCTGCCCAGCGCCGCCAGTGCCGCCAGTCTGCCCAGCGCCGCCAGACTGCCCAGCGCCACCAGTGCCCCCAGTCTGCCCAGCGTCGCCAGTCTGCCCAGCGTCGCCAGTCTGCCCAGCGCCGCCAGTCTGCCCAGCGTCGCCAGTCTGTCAGGATCAGTTAGATCCACCAGTCAGCCAGGATCCACCAGTCTGCCAGGATCCGCCAGAAGTGCCAGTCAGCCAGGATCCGCCAGAAGTGCCAGTCGGCCAGGATCTGCCAGTAGTGCCAGTCGGCCAGGATCTGCCAGTCAGCCAGACTCTTCCAGATCCGCCAGTCAGCCAGACTCTTCCAGATCCGCCAGTTTGCCAGACTCTTCCAGATCCGCCAGTCAGCCAGACTCTTCCAGATCTGCCAGTCAGCCAGACTCTTCCAGATCTGCCAGTCAGCCAGACTCTTCCAGATCTGCCAGTCAGCCAGTCTCTTCCAGATCTGCTAGTCAACCAGAATCTTCCAGATCTGCTAGTCAACCAGAATCTTCCAGATCTGCTAGTCAACCTGAATCTTCCAGATCCGCCAGCCAGCCAGGATCTACCGGAGCCTACTACCTACCTGAGCTTCATCTCAGTACTGGGCTTCCTCTCAGTACTGGGCTTCCTCTCAGTACTGGGCTGCCCCTCAGTCCCGAGCTGCCCCTCAGTCCCGAGCTGCCCCTCAGTCCCGAGCTGCCCCTCAGTCACAAGCTGCTCCTCAGTTCAGTGGGGTTCTGGGTGAGGACTATTAGGCCATGGTCGGCGGCGAGGGTGGATTATCCCAGGACGCGAAGGGGAGGAACTATGACATTTATGGAGTGGGGTCCACGTCCCGAGCCAGAGCCTCCACCATGGACAGACGCCCACCCGGACCCTCCCTATGGTTTTGAGGTGCGTCCGGGAGTCCGCACCTTAGGGGGGGGATTCTGTCACGCCTTGGTCATAGTGTTTTGTGTTTTTGTTATATATTTTGGTCAGGCCAGGGTGTGACATGGGTTTATGTGTTGTGTTTCGTATTGGGGTTTTATAGGATTTGGGATTGCTAATGATTAGGGGTGTGTCTAGTTAGGTTTGGCTGCCTGAGGCGGTTCTCAATCTGAGTCAGGTGATTCTCGTTGTCTCAGATTGGGAACCGTATTTAGATAGCCTGGGTTTCGCTTTGTATTTCGTGGGTGATTGTTCCTGTCTCTGTGTAGTGTTCACCAGATAGGCTGTATTAGGTTTCACGTTCCGTTTGTTGTTTTTGTAAGTTAACTCATGTATCGTCATTTATTTCATTAAAGATCATGATTAACCACCACGCTGCATTTCGGTCCGACTCTCTTTCTACAAACGAAGAACGCCGTTACATGTAACTTCTTCTTTAAGGGGCTCCACTGTCCTCCACTCGTTACCTGTATTAATGGCACCTGTTTGAATGTGTTATAAATATAAAAGACACCTGTCCACAACCTCAAACAGTCACACTCCAAACTCCACTATGGCCAAGACCAAAGAGCTGTCAAAGGACACCAGAAACAAAATTTTAGACCTGCACCAGGCTGGGAAGACTGAATCTGCAATAGGTAAGCAGCTTGGTTTGAAGAAATCAACTGTGGGAGCAATTATTAGGAAATGGAAGACATACAAGACCACTGATAATCTCCCTCGATCTGGGGCTTCACGCAAGATCTCACCCCGTGGGGTCAAAATGATCACAAGAACGGTGAGCAAAAATCCCAGACCTAGTGAATGACCTGCAGAGAGCTGGGACCAAAGTAACAACGCCTACCATCAGTAACACACTACGCCGCCAGGGACTCAAATCCTGCTGTGCCAGACGTGTCCCCCTGCTTAAGCCAGTACATGTCCAGGCCCGTCTGAAGTTTGCTAGAGAGCATTTGGATGATCCAGAAGAAGATTGGGAGAATGTCATATGGTCAGATGAAACCAAAATTGAACTTTTTGGTAAAAACTCAACTCGTCGTGTTTGGAGGACAAAGAATGCTGAGTTGCATCCAAAGAACACCATACCTACTGTGAAGCATGGGGGTGGAAACATCATGCTTTGGGGCTGTTTTTCTGCAAAGGAACCAGGACGACTGATCCGTGTAAAGGAAAGAATGAATGGGGCCATGTATCGTGAGATTTTGAGTGAAAACCTCCTTCCATCTGTAAGGGCATTGATGATGAAACGTGGCTGGGTCTTTCAGCATGACAATTATCCCAAACACACCGCCCGGGCAACGAAGGAGTGGCTTCGTAAGAAGCATTTCAACTTCCTGGAGTGGCCTAGCCAGTCTCCAGATCTCAACCCCATAGAAAATCTTTGGAGGGAGTTGAAAGTCCGTATCGCCCAGTGACAGCCCCAAAACATCACTGCTCTAGGGGAGATCTGCATGGAGGAATGGGCCAAAATACCAGCAACAGTGTGTGAAAACCTTGTGAAGACTTACAGAAAACGTTTGACCTCTGTCATTGCCAACAAAGGGTATATAACAAAGTATTGAGATAAACTTTTGTTATTGACCAAATACTTATTTTCCACCATAATTTGCAAATAAATTCATAAAAAATCATACAATGTGATTTTCTGGATTTTATTTCTCATTTTGTCTGTCATAGTTGAAGTGTACCTATGATGAAAATTACAGGCCTCTCTCATCTTTTTAAGTGGGAGAATTTGCACAATTGGTGGCTGACTAAATACTTTTTAGCCCCACTGTATATATATACACATGTATTGTTTTTCACCTTTATTTATCCAGGTAGGCCAGTTGAGAACAAGTTCTAATTTATAACTGCGACCTGGCCAAGAGAAAGTAAAGTGGTGCGACACAAACAACAACACAGAATTACACATGGAATGAACAAGCGTACAGTCAATAACACAATAGGAAAAAAAGTCAATATACAGTGTATCGCTGAAGTCGAGGATCGGTAGGATGTTCAGTTGTACGAGAGTATGTTTGGCAGCATGAGTGAAGAATGCTTTTTTGCGATATAGGAAGCCGATTCTAGATTTAATTTTGGATTGGAGATGCTTAATGTGAGTCTGGAAGGAGAGTTTACAGTCTATCCAGACACCTAGGTATTTGTATTTGTCCACGTATTCTAAGTCAGAGCAGTCCAGAGTAGTGATGCTGGGTGGGCGGGCAGGTGCGGGCAGTGATCGATTGAATAGCATGCATTTAGTTTTACTTGCATTTAAGAGCAGTTGGAGGCCACGGAAGGAGAGTTTTAGGGCATTGAAGCTCGTCTGGAGGTTAGTTAACACAGTGTCCAAAGAGGGGCCAGAAGTATACAGAATGGTGTCGTCTGAGTAGAGGTGGATCAGAGAATCACCTGCCGCAAGGGCAACATCATTGATGTATACAGAGAAGAGAGTCGGCCCGAGAATTTAACCCTGTGACACCCACATAGAGACTGCCCGAGGTCTGGACAATAGGCCTTTCCTATATGACACACTGAAATCTATCAGAGAAGTAGTTGGTTAACCAGGCGAGGCAATCATTTAAAAAACTAAGGCTGTCGAATCTGCCAATAAGAATGTGGTGATTGACCGAGTCGAAAGCCTTGGCCAGGTCGATGAATACGGCTGCACAGTAATGTCTCTTAGCGGTGGTGGTTATGATGTCGTTTACCACCTTGAGCGTGGCTGAGGTGCACCCATGACCAGCTCTGAAACCAGATTGCGTAGTGGAGAAGGTACGGTGGGATTCGAAATGGTCGGTAATCTGTTGGTTAACTTGGCTTTCGAAGACGTTAGAAAGACAGGGTAGGACAGATATAGGTCTGTAGCTGTTTGGATCTAGAGTGTCACCCCCTTTGAAGAGGGGGGTGACCGCGTCAGCTTTCCAATCTTTGGGAATCTCAGACGATACGAAAGAGGTTGAACAGGCTAGTAATATGGGTTGCAACAATTTCGGCAGTGGTTTAACTTGTGTTGTTCGTAAGGGGTGTTCTTCATCCCTTATGTGCTCTTTCTGTTCACCTGTGGCATTCCACTCTTTCTCCTGGAGACCTCCTTGGGCCAGTACACCACGCAGGGCAGCATCACCTGCTGGAGGAAGATCTGTCCCTTGTTTGAAGGTAAATATCAGGTCTCATATTTATAAAGGGTCATTGAATAAGACTGCCGATCTAGAATCAGGTAGCATCTGTCCGTATAAGCTTAGTCATTATGATCTAAAAGGCTAATCTGATTCTAGATCAGCCATCCTACTGGTATGCTTTATGAATGCGGCCACGGGGCCTTGTTGTACGTATTGCATCCATATTAGGGATTCAATTGTCAGTGTTTGTCTGACCATTGATAGCATTTACTTCCTACGGTGGATGCCATCTTGGGGAAATAGACATGAAAGCCTGATAGCTAGAAGGAAGAATGGCTAAAGCCTTCAGTAAAAAATAGATAACATTCAGAGGCACTGCAGGACAAACTTTGTCTGTTTGTTGTATTTGTACTCAGGAAAACTGAGAAAGTAGTATTGCAATCCAAAGCAATGTCAATATGATTTAAATTGATATTCAGCACGTAAACTCAAGGTTTCTGTCTGGAGCCTTTGTCAAGAATGTGCTGGTTGAGGGGGACATATAGGGCCAGACAATTAGCCATAATAGGTACAGTATATGCACAGTACATGCAGGCTTTTCCTTCTGTAAATGATATTGCACTGTTGTATTTGTAAAAGTCAATTCACCATGATTTTAATCACATTGCTTTAACAGTTTGAAACAATATAAGGATACATTTTAGATTCCTTGGGGGGTGGGGGGGTTGTGACTGGTCTGTTTCTAACCTGATTCAACTTGAAAAATGGGTTAAAGTAACAAGACATTTCACTCAAGTTATTGGATGAAGCTTGGATTAAACATCAACAGTATACCACAGGCTCACACTAATTCATGAGCTATTACATGATAGAGTAAGTGACAGTCCTTAATGTGACATGACACGTGCATTCAGGACACTTGTCTTGTGTTCAAACATTCACAAATGTCTGTCTTGTTGGAATGGCACCATAACTTATTAATCGGAGCTGGTGACTTTGAAAGGAGTCTAATCCACATCAAAAAGAAACACAATTCAATGTTTTTTATGGTTTTAGGTTGAGAATGTGATTGGATATAACATATGTCGCATCTATTTCTTAGAAGAAGCCTTTTTTTTACATTTAAATCTCCATGTTTGTCTATAAAATCTCCTCCTCCTCATCTTCCTCCTCAGGACTGGGTTATGGTAGTCAGGTGGTAGTTCTATATTCCAGTATCTATTACATCATCATTCTAGCCTGGGCCTTCTTCTACCTCTTCTCCTCATTCAGCTCTGAGCTCCCCTGGGCCAGTTGTAGAAACAGCTGGAACACAGGTATGTATATCAGTGTAGCCTGAGTGCCAGTCTGCTTGTGCTGTCATGCCAACTGCCTGTCATTCATTGTCATAGCAAACCTGTTTGGATTGACAAGGACAGCAATGGAGTTGGCGTTGCATAGAACACAAACAGATCTTGGACCAGGTTAACTTCAGTGTGTAGACATGTTGACATACCTTTGTCATGCCTAAATGATAGATAGTATCTTACATTTATGGACACTACTTCAAACTGAGATATTCCGATTTTGACAAGTGGGTTGATTAATGTTTTATTTTTGTAAATATCTCCTTATCCAGGAAAGATTCAGAGAGTTCTGAGACATGCTTGTTATTGTGTAATTTCCTCCTAACCAGCAACCTGCATGGAGTTTGACAGAAGAGTAGTGGGACATCTAAATTGGACAGTAGCAGGGAACGCAACATCGCCAGTGAGAGAGTTCTGGGAGTGAGTACACAACATCATTCCAATAAGTCCTTACAGATGGAAATCATGGCTATGTTCCTTTTTGAAGGCGTTGAGAGAATGGTGAAAAGCAAGTGGTGGGATTGTAACTGAAAATATGATTTCAGAAGGAGAGTTTTGAGTCTCACAGACAGTCCAAACAAGCTAGGCAGTGTTCGCTGGGAGCTGGCTCTGTGTCTTCTACTGTCATGGATTGTCTGTTACTTCTGTGTCTGGAAAGGAGTGAAGTCTACTGGGAAGGTAAGGTGGGATCTCTGCCATTCAACCTGATGACACCATGAATACTGTAGAGTTGTTAAGATGAGCTATAGACTGAGGGAATGTAATGCTGGTCTGGTCCCCCTCCCCTCAGGTGGTCTACTTCACTGCCACCTTCCCCTACCTGATGCTGGTGGTGTTGCTGGTCCGTGGACTCACACTGCCGGGGGCAATAGATGGTATCAAGTTCTACCTTTACCCAGATCCAGCCCGCCTCACTGACCCACAGGTAGGAACACACTTCACTGTATAATTTGTGTCCAGGTGTAACAAAAACTATCAGGACATCATACTGTAATGATTTGTGGGGGATAAATGGTAACGTCTCTGTCGGTGTTTGAACCCTGGTCAAAATGATCGAGGGCAGCAAACATTACCACTGGCACAAGAAACGTAACTCCCTTGGTGCAACAGTTTGTGGTTTTAAGAGCATCAGATTTATTACAATATCAATCCCTAATAAAAAAATACTCGGATTTTCAAAGCAAATGCATTTCCTGTTGACTTATATCTACAAAGTCAAAATAGGTACCATTTGAATTCACCTCTAATACCCTGGGATGTGACTAGTATATCGGAATTGTGAAACTATGAAGACTATTGTGTCTCTCTCTGGTGTGTCTCACAGGTGTGGATGGATGCTGGAACACAAATCTTCTTTTCCTATGCTATCTGCCTCGGCTGTCTGACTGCTCTTGGCAGCTACAACAAATATGACAACAACTGTTACAAGTGAGTGGAGGAATGGAATGTATGATGGGCCTATGGAGAACCTACCTTAGAACAGTAACATACAATAAATGGACTTTGGGACAATATATTTCGTCAGTCAAAATGGGGGTAATGACGATAGATGGGATATGAAAACGAGTGTCGTTTTTGTTATGTTATAAAGGAAACATTGTAATTTGAAGTTTTCATAATATGTACCTGATGTTTACATACTGTACATTATGTAGAAAATGTCCAGATGAAATATAATGTTTTTGTAAAGGTGAAATGGGAAGTTAGTTGTTTAAATTGGATCTGAGTAAAATCCAGACCTTGCCTCGTAACTAGCGACGCCCAGAGAACTTGCCATAAGACTGAGCTGTGTCTTGCCATAAGACTTAGCTGTGTCTAAGAGGGTGAATTCAAGCAGGACCAACTGGTTATTCTCTCCAAGGAATCGTGTGTCTACACTGCTTTCATTTCCACACTGGAACCACCTATACGCTAATTAGTCGTCCTCAGAAGACCCCTTTTCAGAACAAGGGTGAGGAAACAGACCACTAAGACAAAGGACACTTACATCGTGTGGACAATCAGAGACTTACACCCGGTAACATCAGAGGAGAAGGAGGAACTCGGTACACGAGGAGCTACCCCACCAGAGACCATCGACACATAATTACATCATTATATTCTAAACATATAACCATAAGAGCGGCAGTTCGGGGCAAGGTTAGGGCTAAATTTAGCATAGCATTCTCTCTTTTTAAATCCCCATTTAGTGTAACACGTGCCATACTGTGTTGACCCGCTAGGGACCTGTTTCCGTGTACTAAGTTCTAATCAATAGCCTAGACTGTGTGCTTGTGTATCTTATATTATCATTTAGCTTGTTAGTAAAGAAATAATCAACTCAATTGGTGTGGTACAGACTTATTTAGTGGGACTCGGGTTTGTGCATATTCACAGATTATGCGATATTCAGGACGAGACTAGAGGAAATTAATGAATTAGCGACTTTTGTCAAATCAATATACTGACATTCTTTGAGTTAATTTGGGAAATGGAACCTCAATAAAACCAAACTTTCCCCTGGTGCCCAGGTTGCTGTGTTAATAACTACCTGATTCATTTAATCACGTAATTATAAACAGTTAACTATTCGATGAACAGCAGTCATCACATTAATCAATACAACATCACGACACTAGATAAAATGTGCTGGCAGAACGTTTTCTCGTGCCTGCAAAAACATCCCTTGTGCACATAATTCAGTACCTGGAAAGTTTGATGATCCATATTGTAGGTCATTTGGATGCCTTTGTGTTGTGACTAACAGGGAAGTGAATCTCTTTTTAGGGACTGTGTGTACCTGTGCCTTTTGAACAGTGGAACCAGCTTTGTGGCCGGTTTTGCGATCTTCTCTGTTCTGGGCTTCATGGCTTATGAACAAGGGACAGACATCTCAACAGTGGCCGAATCAGGTAAGTGTTGCAGCAGTGAGATATGAATTCATGAATTCATGAATAAACAACTTAATGAACAAACAAACAAATGAACATACCCTTGTAAATTCTGCTTTGTTTACAAGACAGTTGTCTTAGCATTTCAGGGATCTAACTATTCCCTCTGCCCCTGAGAGTTCAGTAATGAGTTGACCTGTATTGCTGCATACAGGTCCTGGCCTGGCATTCATCGCCTACCCTCGTGCCGTGGCCATGATGCCATTACCCCAGCTTTGGGCCATCTTCTTCTTCATCATGATAATCCTACTGGGTTTAGACAGTGAGGTGTGTTAGAGTGGTTCTGAAGGCCTTCGAAATATTTTCTTTGCGAAGGATATTTACATAACCTACAATTGATGCTATAATCATCACTAAACTAATGGATGTGAAACTGTGAATGAGTAGCTAGTATTTCAAAGAAGAGAGTTTCCACTGAACCCCATCATCTCTCCTTCAGTTTGTAGGTCTGGAGGCTTTGATGACAGCCATCTCAGACATGTATCCCTCTTTCTTCCTGGTTGGCCATCGTCGTAAAGTCCTCCTCCTCATCATCAGTGTGGGTAGCTTCTTCATCGGCCTGGTCATGGTCACAGAGGTGAGAGGTCATTTGAAGTCATCATTCTATAAGGATATAGGATATAAAATATAGAATTTAAATGCCATCATTATTAGATCAATCATGACAGTAACGAGATATGATCAATAATGCACCTCCCAAGTGATCTGTTTCAACATATCCCTGTATTTTAACAAACCTCCTCGTTCCGCAGAATTGTCGGTTGATTTATTCCGTAAGCGATTGGGCTGCTGGACACACCTACGATCATTGTCTGAGTGTTTTGCAGACTCTGGAGGTAGATTATAGTCTTATTGTTGTGCTCAGTAAGACTGTACCTTATACTTTCTTTCTACCCCTCCTCTATTTGCAGGGAGGCCTGTATATCTTCCAGCTGTTTGATTACTATGCCTGCAGTGGGATGACTCTGCTTCTCTTCGCTCTACTACAGTCAGTGTGTATCAGCTGGGTTTATGGTGAGATAGAAACGGCACTGGGAGTAGGCCGGGCTAAGTAGAAGTTCCCATTTATGGCCCTCAACCACTTTTGTTCAATGTCAGTCGGGGTCTCAACTTACTGTTAGTTTAGATTGTGTATTCTACTATGTGACATTTTGAAATGTGGTAGTGCATCTGCAGTTTTCCTCTTGTTATGTCGGTCACTGACAGTCACCCAATTAGCCCATGTCAGCTACCATGTTATAGTTGGTTAGGTAAATTAGTCTAGCCAGCTATCTAACCTTGTATTATATTACAAACGTTCATGAAGGCATTTTCATGTAAGTTATTATTAAGTGTTACCACTATCATTGTAGGTGTTATGAAAAGATAAGAGTAAAATATGGTCAGTGCTATCAGGGATCCTTGTGACGTCCCTACCTTAAACCCTAACCCTTACCTTAACCATTTTAAATGTCAACTTCAATTGAGTCGGAACATCCCAAGGATCCCTGATAACAAGTAGCTGTAAAATTGCCTGCATGGCCCCATTCCATCAATCACAGATAATCAATCACAGAAACCCTAATTGCAGGTCAGCTTCCCTCGGGATGTTTCTGTTCAAGGTGTTTATGATGTTTTCCAAGTTGTTCCTCTAGCAGACATTGCCACTTTGGACATTGATGTGAAACTACATTTCGTTACCTTGGGATTATCAGGTTCTGACAAAATGAGTTATTCACATAGCGTTGCTCTTTAGGTGGTCCTTTACTTGTGAGATGAGTATTATTTTTGAAAAAGTACATTTACAATGAAAAAAAATGAAAAAAAGGAAGTTCTATCTACACAAACACCTTTTAACTTGGTGCTATAAGGTTCTATATGCAATCCAATCACAATGCTATGTTGTCAATATAATTGTACATAAGGCGATATACATGAAAACAGGAGGACATCACAAAACAGTTCTGAGATCTGTGACTTGAAACATTTTCATTATCTCAAAACTATTAATTTTGCACGTAGAACCTTATTGTCCCAAGTCCTTGAGGATTCACACCACAGGTTCTGGTTGTAACATGTACGCTGGGAGTCGGGAAGCAAGTTCAGGGAGTGTATTTAATAACTCGATTAACATCGAACATAACAAAAAATATAGGTAGCGTACAGACATGAACACCGGAACAGAAACAATAACACCTGGGGAAGGAACCAAAGGGGGTGACAGATATAGGGATGGTTTATCAGGAAGGTGATGAAATGGATGTGAGTCTGATGAGGTGCTGGTGCGCGTAATGTGCATAATGATGAGCGGCCTTGGTGACCTAGAGAGCGGGAGAGAGAGTACACTTGACACTGGTCCTCTTTATATATTAATTAGATTTCTTTTTCGCCAGTTTTTCAGAAGAATGGCCATAACGTAAGCTCTTATTTTCTAAACAAAGAAATACAGATACCTTAGACCAGTGTTTCCTAAACTCGGTCCTGAGGCACACCCCTGGGTGCATATTTAGTTCTTTGCCATAGCACTACACAACTGAATCAAATAATAAAAGCTTGATGATGAGTTAGTTATTTGAATCAGCTGTGAGGGGCACAGGACCGGGTTTGGGGAACCCTGGTTAGAGCTGTTGTCCAGGTTTCCTAATCTGCAAATTGTTTGAACCTGTCTGTTACTTGGTGGTTTGAGAATGTTTACCTGGGTATTTGACAGACCAACTGTGTATTTGACAGACCAACTGACCAAACATTTTTATTGACTGCTGTTTGAGTCCCTGTTGATATGTTTACTCCACAGGTGGAGACCGTCTGTATGATAATATAGAAGACATGATCGGTTATCGACCATTACCCATCATTAAGTACTGTTTGAAGTATGTCACTCCAGTCATCTGCACTGTAAGTTACACCCCACTGTCAACAGCTCATTTAATTTGTTATTTTCCCAATTATAGTTATAGTAAACATGACGTTGATGTCACAGTAATACAAGTGATTTACAGAAAGCCAAAAGTTAAGATGACAATACAGAGAAATATAAATGGATTCCTATGTGTAACCTATGTAAAGTAGAAAATCCCACTTTATGTTCATTATAAATGCTTCTATAAAAACAAAGAGAGTCGCACACTCTATGTATAATCTCACTGTAATTTATTGGGTAAACCACCAACGTTTCGACATCATTGTTCCTTCTTCAGGGTAATGTCATGAATGCCTGAACCAGGTTATGTAGACAAAACAGTGCAATTAGTGCAACTAATGACAATAGTGAGGGTGTGTCATAATTACTAGGTTGATTAGAATGTATTGAGTGAAACTATTAGGAGACAATAGTTTACTACATATTTCATATATTAGGCTTGTGTCACCATTAGCACTAGCATAGGATTAACATCAACATACATTACTGTTTAATTTAATTTCACATATTCAGTAGCACTCAAAAGTTGGAACACATCTCATCATTCAGGGGTTTTTCTTTCTTTTTACTATTTTCTACATTGTAGAATAATAGTGAAGATATCACAACTATGAAATAACACATATGGAATCATGTAGTAACCAAAAAAGTGTTAACTAATCAAATATATTTTTGACATTAGATTCTTCAAAGTAGCCACCATTTGCCTTGATGACAGCTTTGCAAACTCTAGGCTTTCTCTCAACCAGCTTCATGAGGAATGCTTTTCCAAGCCCCCCTCCACCCCCCCCCCCCCCCCCCCCCCCCACCCATCACCCCTCCTCATCCATGCTTCACGGTGGGAACCACACATGCTGAGATCATCCATTCCCCTACTCTGCATTTCACAAAGACATGGAAGTTGGTACCAAAAATCTCAAATTTGAACTCATCAGACCAAAAGATAGATTTCCACTGGTCTAATGTCAATTGCTCATGTTTCTTGGCCCAATAAAGACTCTTCTTCTTATTGATGTCCTTTAGTAGTGGTTCCTTTGCAGCAATTTGACCGTGAAGGCCTGATTCACGCAGTCTCCTCTGAACAATTGATGTTGAGATGTATCTGTTAACTTCTTATGGTATAGGGGACGGTTGCGAAAATGCAGTGCAGCAATTTTTTTTTAAATGATATAAAGATCTAACTTTCATTAAATGACACATGTAAGATACTCAATTAAAGCTACACTCGTTGTGAATCCAGCCAACATGTCAGATTTAAAAGGCTTTTCGGCGAAAGCGAAAGCATTATCTGATGATAGCACAACAGTAAACAAAGAGAGTAGCATATTTCAACCCTGCAGGCGCTACACAAAACGTAGAAATAAAATATAAAACATGCCTTACCTTTGACGAGCTTCCTTTGTTGGCACTCCAATATGTCCCATAAACATCACAATTGGTCCTTTTGTTCGATTAATTCCGTCCATATATATCCAAATGTCCATTTATTTGACGCGTTTGATCCAGAAAAAAACAGCTTCCAATATTTCAAAAGTTGCCTATAAACTTTGCCAAAATATTTCAAACTACTTTTGTAATACAACTTTAGGTATTTTTAAACATTAATAATCGATCAAATTGTAGACGGGTCTATCTGTGTTCAATACAGGAAGACAACAAACCAACGCTACTTTTCACGTCTCGCACATTCTCAACAGTGTTCCCCAGTTCCTAGATGGCCTACTTCTTCATTGCACAAATGAATAACCTCAACCAAATTCCAAAGACTGGTGACATCCAGTGGAAGCGGTAGGAACTGAAAACAGGTTCCTAATATAATTTGCCAATGAACAGACAGAGACCAAATAAATAAAAAATCTGAACGGTTAGTCCTTGGGGTTTTGCATTCTACATAAGTTCTGTTATACTCACAGACATGATTCAAACAGTTTTTGAAACTTCAGAGTGGTTTCTATCCAAATCTACTAATAATATGCATATCTTATATTCCTGGCATGAGTAGCAGGAAGTTGAAATTGGGCACACTATTTATCCAAAAGTGAAAATGCTGCCAATAGTAAAAAATAAATTAAAAACCTTGAATGACTAGGTGTGTCCAAACGTATTACTAGTAATGTGTATTTAATTGTTTCCAATTTCATAAAATGTTTGTTACATGTAATCTTTTGTTAAAACTATAACGCCTGATAACCATCATCAACAGGGGGAACATAGTGGGTGTGCACCAGCTCATGCTTTTTATTAGACCATTATAAATGCTTCACCAGGAGCCTGACCAAAATGTACTGGAGAAACTATAACCTTGTTCTTAACCTTATCTTGTTCATCTCTGTCTTCACTCAACCCTCACTGTTACCCTAATATGTTATAATTAGTACAATGCTATGAGAAAATATATTGAGTTCTTTAATGTTTATTTTGCAACCTCCATCCATATCTTTTGTTCTAGGCTACATTTCTCTTCTCCTTGATAAAGTTTACTCCACTGAAGTTCAACAACACCTTTCAGTATCCTTGGTGGGGTTCCGCCGTTGGCTGGTGGTTCACTCTCTCCTCCACCCTCATGGTTCCTCTATGGATGGTTTACATCGTGAGCGTCACTCCTGGTACACTGAGACAGGTAAATAGGGACATCATTTATTATGTTTCTGTAGAGTTTCACATTGCTTGACTTGGGCAGGAGCTCTCCGGAGCTGAGTACAGGCACCTAAAAGGTTTAACACTTTGAGCTCCTGTTCCTTTTTTACAATATTATTTCAAAAGTATTGTGGAGCTCCTGCACCTAAATGTAAACAGTACCGGCACCAAACATGAGTACCGGCAACTGTCTCAGCCAAAGTCAAGCACTGGAGTTTCAAAACAGAAAAGCATCTCATAGTGGTCCAAAAGCAACAAAAAAACAAGCAATATATCATAGGTAGCATAGCTATAGGTAATTACGTAGGTTGACGATAGAGGCTAAGTCTTTGAGTACATTCTCCAAAGATGGAGCAATGGTCATTTCTCACTATCAATTCCAAACTTCAGATCTTTTAAAAGTTGGCAGGTACCATTTGTGTTGTTATCGCTAGTTATGTCTCTATTTCTACAATGATCAGATCCATTACCCAAACACCCATTTACTCCCCAATACACACTGATGATGTTGTTTCTTCTACCAACTAAGAAAAGAGGAAAAACAGTCAACGTTCTGCAAACATCGCCAGTTATTTTATGTCTCTCTTTGAAATGCTCCTCTGTCCTCTTTATTGATTCCTCAGAGACTGTCCTTCCTCACCACGCCATCAGAGGATCTCCCCATGACCAAGGCCCAGAAGAATTCCCTCCTGGCCAAGCAGTCAGAGCAGGACAGACCCCTGGGGGACACGGAGATACCAGCCTGGGGCCACAACCTTTCCTGTATGTAGCGCTGATGAGATGTAGAAGCACTGGTTCTGGGATGTCTTGGTGTGAAAAAAGAGGTGTGGTCATTCTGTTTGGCCCAGAAAACCCTATCTAGAATTAATAGAATTACAGGTCAATCTTGCTGTCTCATGTCAGGACGCAGAGAAAGCATCTGAAGTGAGATATTGCGTAAGGTCATGGCGCACTTGGGTCTTGGCAGAGTAATGGATGAATCAAACACCTTTCACACAACATGGTGGAAACAAAAACATGACATTCGTACTATTGGTCCCAGTTGGTTAACTGAGTCTGTATAAACAAGTGAACAAACCATTTTTTTTTTTAAGATACATTTAATCTTATATTTGGGTGGGTTTAATATTCCGATATACAGTAGTTTTTTCTACTACTATGTAATTACTTAAGACTTTGTGAAGTATGACATTTGTGAAAATATATCGATGGTTAACGAGAAGGGATTGTGTAGATGCTGCCGCGATGCCGGTCAGTTTGATCGCGTAAAACGAATTGCAGAGAATCTTTGATAAAAACTAAAAGTCTTAATTCAATGATAGTAAAGACACGACAATGCATATATAGTAGAAACACTGTAAAATACTGTGATAAGATTTGATGCCAATATCAATAAAGTCAACAAACCTTGTGCCATGATTTATAAGTCATGTTTCCACCCTTATTCTTTGGAGTACTTTAAATGAAAAGTGTAATTCGCTGCAGAAATCTCTTCCGATATTCAGACCTAACATTCATCTGAGACCTGGGGTCCATATTAATAAAGCGTCCTAGAGTAAAAGTGATGATCTAGGATCATAGAAAAGGCTAAACTGAACCTAGATAAGCGCTCCTACTCTGAGGTAATTGAACAGAGACATCGTCATTCCACTGACTGTAAATACGTTTTCCCCACAGGGTACAGAGTGTGTTCGATAGCCGAACTGAAGACGAATACAGGAACAATGCCCTTCTATGAGTTACTGATAAGACCAGTAGTTAACAGCAGTTATCATTAACTGCCAGTTCAGGCTAAACCGACACAGAGCACACCCCACCTGCAATTGTGTCTAAGGCAAATTTAGCCTGATTTGAAAAATGAATACTCGTAGCTTTAGACAGTTGTTTGTACAATATCTATGTTCATCCTTTAATGACTTATTATGGTCTGTATTACAGTGTACACATGTCTCTGATTGCTGACCAAAGGTGGCAGCTCCAGCTCTACTATCCCTGATGACAGTTTGTGTTTCTTCATTCATAGATACCATTACAACCCTTAGTGTAGCAGGTTAGGGTGATAATAGAGTTTCAAGGTTTTGATATTTTATTGTTGTTCTCGTTATCATTTTACACAATTCCCCAGCTGCACATGACATATTCCACTAGTATTTGCCATTGTGGTCCAGTAATTGGTTGTGTCACTCCACATGTCAGGCAATCATCTGGAGTGCTTCAGCAAGTTGTAATAGCTGTAATACTAGACAAGTTTATCATTGTATGTAAGGTAAGACAGAATGCCTATTAAAAGTGTGCCAGTTATCAGGTTGTACAACATGCCTACAGCATGTAGTACGATGAGATCTCTCATTGTGACTGTGATGGGTGACAAGTTGTATTTTGTCTTATTGCCTTCTGCATTCATATGTCAAATGATAAAATATGACACTTGGACCCTTTCTGTATTTGACATTTCGGGCCAGAAGGGAAGAGAGCTGAGAGCTTAGTCCCTGGGTATAACAAGCCTTATTTCTGGTTGAAGATGTTTTACATTACCTCCACCTGAGAACTTATGGGTTCTGCAGTAAAAAATAACACACGAGTTACAACAGGTAAAATATGACTTGTAGTGAATATATAATACATCTAAGCCTACATCAGCGACACACTATCTCATCAACTGAAATGGTGTCTTCTGACTTCACTTTTATTTCCATAAACCACTGGCCCTACGACTCGGGAGGATTCCCATTGACGTAGAAGGTACCCTTGCTCGTCGACCATCTGAGAGATATCTGATTTTCCTGCTGCTTGCATAGTTTGAGTTGGTACTCTATAATAATGGAGCTGTGAGTCGGGAAGCAGGTGCAGGTGAAACGTTTAATAAAACATCAAAACAAGGAACGAAACAATTCCATAAGGCTACACGCCGGGACATACGAATGATACGAACTGGTGAGTGACCATAAAAGACTGACATATAAAGGGTAGGAAATGATGAAGGTTGTCACGACTCCCGCCAAAGTTGGTCCCTCTCCTTGTTCGGCGGCATTCGGCGGTCGACGTCACCGGTTTTCTAGCCGCCACCGATCAACTTTTCATTTTCCATTTGTTTTGTCTTCATTGTATACACCTGGTTTCCATTCCCAAATTTATATGTTCCTTATTTAACCCTCTGGTTCTCCCATTGTTTTGTGTGTGTGTTTGTTCATTGGTCTGTAGTTGTGAGCTAGATTATTTTCCTTCTTGGAATATTTGTTGTTGTGAGTAAAGTTACGTGAAGTACTCATCTCTGTGTCCTGTGCCTGACTCCGCCTTACCTGCTATACTTAGACGCCTTACAAAGGTAATGAATACCAGGTGTGAATCATAAGGCTTAACAGGTGCGCGCAATGACGAGTGCCAGGTGTTCGTAATGATGACTCTCAGGACCGGTGGGTAGTATTCCGGCAACGTCGTACGCCAGAGGGGAGGAGCAGGAGATGATGTGACAACAACATTGTAGTTACTCCACAATATTAACCAAATTACACAGTGCAAAGAATGAAGTCTGTAAAAATATTCCAAAACATGCATCCGGTTTGCAATAAGGCACTAAAGTAAAATTGCAAAGAATGTGGCAAAGAAATCAAATCAAATCAAATTTTATATACAACAGAATACAACAGGTGAAATGCTTACTTACGAGCCCCTAACCAACAATGCAGTAAAAAAATTATAATACAAATACAAATAAGAATAAGAAATAAAAGTAACAAGTAATTGAAGAGCAAGCAGTAAAATAACAATTTCTGGTCACAGTCCACCCATACCCGTAGACCACTACAGTCTTACATTCTGACATCATTCAAATGGGACTGGCTGCATGACACGTGCTTGAAACTAGTGCGCTATTGCCATCTACAGTACAACTACTTGTAGGTAAATGACTTACTTTCACTGGGACAAAAACAATCACCACTCACTCACCAAGGAACTCAGAACCACCTGTAGTAACATTGCATGAACAGATGGTGGTACTAACGCACTACAACTGTGACATGGATATGGTTGTGGTAAAGTCATATTGATTGAATATGCATACATTGATTGTACTTTTGTAATAATAATAATAATAAGATGATTATTATGGTACCAGAGGTGTCACGCACCAAATTATTGAAGGGCCATTGATGGCCAAATTCAATATAATTGAATTTAACAATATCTTAAATTTGTACATTTTGATAATTTAGCAGACGCTCTTCTCCAGAGCCACTTACAGTCAGCTCATTCAACTAAAGGTTGCTAGATATGACAGTATTTGTCAAAACCAGTCATTACAAAGTCAGTGCGAGTAGAAAAAGACACCTGTTAGTACAAGAAAACAAGTATAACAATAAGGTGATTGTTTGTCTATTAGGGGATAGGGGTTGTAGGGGGATAACAGTGAAGGAGCCTAAATGGGTCTGTTTCTAAGTAACTAACATCACCTTTATATCATAATTATAGATAACTTTTTGTGTGTTGACACAGTTTTGTGATCTCAAACCTTTGGCCAAAATCATGAAATGGAGATAATTTATTAACATTTATAAACACCTTTCTCAGTTTTGTTTTTTCAGAGCGCTGTGCCATAGAGTAGGTCCAATCATCGTAGTCTTATCGGCAGACTCAACAGCCTTGGTTTCTCTAATGACTGCCTCGCCTGGTTCACAAACCTCCAAACGAACTTCAATGCCATACAACACTTCTTCCACGGCCTCCAACTGCTCTTAAATGCTAGTAAAACGAAATGCATGCTCTTCAACCGATTGCTGCCTGCACACGCCCTCCTGACTAGCATCACTACTCTGGACAGCTCTGACTTAGAATATGTGGACAACTATAAATATCTAGATGTCTGGCTAGACTGTAAACTCCTTCTAGACTCATATTAAGTATCTCCAATCCAATATTAAATCTAGAATCGGCATCCTATTTCGCTGACTGTCCTACCGATCCTTGACTTCGGCAATGTAATTTACAAAATAGCCTCCAACACTACTCAGCAAACTGGATGCAGTCTATCACAGTACCATCCGTTTTTGTCACCAAAGCCCCATATACTACCCACCACTGCGACCTGTATGCTCTCGTTGGATGGTCCTCGCTACAAATTCGTCGCCAAACCCACTGGCTCCAGGTCATCTATAAGTCTTTGCTAGGTAAAGCTCCGCCTTATCTCAGCTAACTGGTAACCATAGCAACACCCACCCATAGCACGCTCTCCAGCAGGTATATTTCACTGGTCATCCCCAAAGCCAACACCCCCTGGCCGCCTTTCCTTCCAGTTCTCTGATGCCAATGACTGGAACAAATTGCAAAAATCACTGAAGTTGGAGACTTATATCTCCCTCATTAAGCATCAGCTGTCAGAGCAGCTTACCGATTGCTGCAGCTGTACACAGCCCATCCGTAAATAGCCCATCCAACCAACTACCTACCTCATCCCTATATATTTTTTGGTTTTCTACTCTTTTGCACACCAGTATTTCTACTTGCACATCCTCATCTGCACATCTATCACTCCAGTGAAAATGGCTAAATTGTAATTACTTCGCCATTATGGCCTATTTATTGCCTTACCTCCTTACTTCATTTGCACACACTATATACAGATTTATCTATTGTGTTATTGACTGTACGTTTGTTTATCCCATGTGTAACTCTGCGTTGTTGTTTTTGTCGCACTGCTTTGCTTTATCTTGGCTAGGTCGCAGTTGTAAATGAGAACTTGTTCTCAACTACCTGGTTAAATAAAGGTGAAACACACAAAAATATGTTTTAAAAAGAAGGCAATTATTACACAACATTCAAATAATATAAATAGAAGAAAAACATTGTGATGAATGAAGTTGAGAGGCGTTCAGAGGAAATGTTATTTCTTAGTAAATGGCTGGTCATTTATGTGCTGTAAAATATAGTGTTCCCACTATGGCCCTTAAGAGGCCTTGACAGAATGCTCTTGTTAATATCATATTTCATTGGCTGAAGTTTTAGATTCCATCCACAGTCATTAGGCACAGTCCATACAACTAGCAATTGATGATCATGCTGATATGTTGAAATACTACATAATGTACAGCATATTTTAGACTGATGAAATCAGTGGACTTTGGTATGAGGTAATACAAAATATATATCTGTCAAACTAGATGTAACATTATCACTCTCCATTACATTTCAATAGTTTTGTAAGAACTGTACATTAGATGTATTATGCCCCCTTTTCCTATTCATTTAAGTGTTCAAGTTCTGTCCCTCCTCTCCTCTGTCCATTGTAAAGTTGTAATGCCGAGTTCATTTGTTCACATTCCACACATCCAGGCCCCTGCAGCATTCAAAAGAAGCCCGCCTGCTACTGCCGCTTTCACAGAGCAAATCCCCTCCTCTTCCTTGCAATGAAGGAGCCAGTGTTACCTCGACTCAATAGCTCCGCCTCACACACACAGGCACATGAACACACACACACACACACACCAAACTATCCACATGGGTTCACTCATGGTTAGTTCTGGGAAGGGCATTTGACAGGGAGAAACACAGGGTCTAGGTTTGCTTCCAATGAAAGGGATCAGAACAAGTATTCCTTAATGGAGAAGTAGACTACTACAACAGACTTCAGAACTACAACTTCATCCTTAAGGTACTCTCTCTCTCTCTCTCTCTCTCTCTCTCTCTCTCTCTCTCTCTCTCTCTCTCTCTCTCTCTCGCGTGTTCTAGTCTCTTCCGTGTCTATCAGGAAACCTTTTATTTAGACTGTTTATCACTGTTTGTATTTGAAATCTAGCAGACTTGGCAGGCGGGGGCTGTGATAACACCTAGACATCTCCCTAGATGTACAGAGAGACAGAGACAGACATGAGGCTTCAGTCAGTGGTATGGTAGCTCTCTCTCTCTTTCTCTTTCTCTTTCTCTCTCGCTGCTCTCTCTCTCTCTATCTGCAGTCAGTAGCACTTGTTGCAGGCGCTGAATGTAGGCTAAAGGTTACAGACTGGAGGCTCAGCAGTGCTAATGAGAGCAGCAGTGTCTTCCTGTTTTGTGTAACTATACAGGCATGTCTAATAAATGTAGAAGTCCTCTTTTCGCATTCTTTCGATTTGAAAGCAGAATTACTGGATGTTGAGCTAGATATTATTTTCACATTTCAAGCTACAAACCTTAAGAGAAAAAAATAAACACTACAGTATGCTAAAATATTAAACAGAGACGACTCAGACATGAACAATGAACCTAGAAAATATAATTTCTTTTTAAAGCCCTTTTTACATAAGCAGATGTACAAAAACCCTGCCTAAAACCCCAAACAGCAAGCAATGCAGATGTAGAAGCACGGTGGCTAGGAAAAACTCCCTAGAAAGGCATAAACCTAGGAAGAAACCTAGAGAGGAACCAGGCTCTGAGGGGAGGCTAGTCATTTTCTGGCTGTGCCGGGTGGAGATTACAAGAGTACATGGCCATTAATGCCAGAGGGTTCTTCAAGATGTTCAACCATTCATAGATGACCAGCAGGGTCAAATAATAATCACAGTTGTTGTAGAGGATGCAACAGGTCATCACCTATTAACTAAATGTCAGTTGGTTTTTCATAGCCAAGCATTCAGAGTTCGAGACAGCAGTTGGGTAGAGAGAGAGAGCGGAGGGGAGAAGGAGAGAGAGGGTCGAAAACAGCAGGTCCAGGACACAGTATCACATCCGGTTAACAGGTCAGGGTTCAATAGCCACAGACATAACAGCAGAAACTGGATCAACAGCACAACCAGGTGGACTGGGGACGAGGACAGCAAGGAGTCATCAGGTCAAGCGAAGACTGGGGGTTAGCCTGATGTCCCAAACTACCCAATAATCCCCTCCATGTAGCCTAACTCTCACACTCACACACACAAACCTGCACACTCACACACACAGACATATATTCAAACATGTTTTTTACATGTATACTGAGTATATCATGTACAATTATAATTAATATGCTTTGTTTAACTGATTGAACAAACTTTTTTTGTACTTATATTAGTGGTGGGGTTTTCATATACAGTGCCTTAGGAAAGTATTCAGACCCCATGACTTTTTCCACATTTTGTTAGTTTACAGCCTCATTCTAAAAGCAATTAAATAGTTTTTTCCCCTCATCGATCTACACACAATACCCCATAATGAGAAAGCAAAAACAGGTTTTTAGACATGTTTGTTAATTTATTAAAAATAAAAACAACTGAAATATCACACTTATAAAAGAATTCAGGCCCTTTGCTCAGTACTTTCCTGAGCAACTTTGGCAGCCATTACAGCCTTGAGTATTCCTGGGTATGATGCTGCAGGCTTGGCACACCTGTTTGGCTACCATCTTCTCTGCTGCACAGATGTTCGATAGTTTCAAGTCCGGGCTCTGGCTGGGCCGCTCAAGGACATTCAGAGACATGTCCCGAAGCCACTCCTGCGTTGTTTTGGTTGTGTGTTTTGGGTCACTGTCCGAAGGTGAACTTTCACCCCAGTTTGTGGTCCTGAGCGCTCTGTAACAGTTTTTCATAAAGGATCCCTCTATACTTTGCTCCGTTCATTTTTTTCTCAATCCTGACTAGTCTCCCCGTCCCTGCCTCTGTAAACACCCCCACTGCATGATTCTGCCCCCACCATGCTTCACCGTAGGTATGGTGCCAGGTTCCCTCTAGATGTGACACTTGGCATTCAAGCCAAAGAGGTAAATCTTCAAATCAAATCACATTTTATTGGTCACATACACATGGTGAGTGGATGTTAATGCGAGTGTAGCGAAATGCTTGTGCTTCTAGTTCCAACCATGCAGTAATATCTAAGTAATCTAACAATTTCACAACAACTACCTTACACACACAAGTGTAAAGGAATGAATAAGAATATTTACACTACATATAAATATATGGGTGAGCGATGGCCGAACTGCATAGACAAGATACAGTAGATGGTATAGAGTACAGTATATACATAGAAGATGAGTAATGTAGGGTATGTAAACATTATATAAAGTGCATTGTTAAAATTGACTAGTGATACATTTATTCCATCCAATTTTTTATTGTTAAAGTGGCTAGAGATTTGAGACAGTATGTTGGCAGCAGCCACTCAATGTTAGTGATGGCTGTTTAACAGTCTGATGGCCTTGAGATAGAAGCTGTTTTTCAGTCTCTCAGTCCCAGCTTTGATGTCCCTGTACTGACCTCGCCTTCTGGATTATAGCAAGGTGAACAGGCAGTGGCTAGGGTGGTTGTTGTCCTTGATGATCTTTTTAGCCTTCCTGTGACATTGGGTGGTGTAGGTGTCCTGGTGGGCAGGTAGTTTTCCCCAGGGTGATGCGTTGTGCAGACCTCACTACCCTCTGGAGAGCCTTACGGTTGTGGGCGGAGCAGTTGCCGTACCAGGTGGTGATACAGCCCGACAGGATGCTTTCGATTGTGCATCTGTAAAAGTTTGTGAGCGTTTTCAGTGACAAGCCAAATTTCTTCAGCCTCCTGATGTTGAAGAGGCGCTGTTGCGGCTTCTTCACCATGCTGTCTGTGTGGGTGGATGTGTTGGTGGATGCCGTGATGTGTAGGAACTTAGAACTTTCCACCTTCTCCACTACTGTCCCATCGATGTGGATAGTGGGGTGCGCCCTCTGCTGTTTCCTGAAGTCCACAATCATCTCCTTTGTTTTGTGGACGTTGAGTGTGAGGATATTTTCCTGACACCACACTCCGAGGGCCCTCACCTCCTCCCTGTAGGCCGTCTCGTCATTGTTGGTAATCAAGCTTACCACTGTAGTGTCGTCTGGAAACTTGATGATTGAGTTGGATTAATATGCTTTGAAGACCACTGATAATCTCCCTCGATCTGGGGCTCCACGCAAGATCTCACCCCATGGGGTCAAAATGATCACAAGAACGGTGAGCAAAAATTCCAGAACCACACGGAATGAGAGCTGGGACCAAAGTAACAAAGCTTACCATCAGTAACACACTACGCCGCCAGGGACTCAAATCCTGCAGTGCCAGACGTGTCCCCCTGCTTAAGCCAGTACATGTCCAGGCCCGTCTGAAGTTTGCTAGAGAGCATTTGGATGACCCAGAAGAAGATTGGGAGAATGTCATATGGTCAGATGAAACCAAATTTGAACTTTTTAGTAAAAACTCAACTCGTCGTGTTTGGAGGACAAAGAATGCTGAGTTGCATCCAAAGAACACCATACCTACTGTGAAGCATGGGGGTGGAAACATCATGCTTTGGGGCTGTTTTTCTGCAAAGGGACCAGGATGACTGATCCGTGTAAAGGAAAGAATGAATGGGGCCATGTATCGTGAGATTTTGAGTGAAAACCTCCTTCCATCAGCAAGGGCATTGAAGATGAAACGTGGCTGGGTCTTTCGGCATGACAATTATCCCAAACACAACGCCCGGGCAGCGAAGGAGTGGCTTCATAAGAAGCATTTCAAGGTCCTGGAGTGGCCTAGCCAGTCTCCAGATCTCAACCCCATAGAAAATCTTTGGAGGGAGTTGAAAGTCCGTGTTGCCCAGCAACAGCCCAAAACCCTCACTGCTCTAGAGGAGATCTGCATGGAGGAATGGGCCAAAATACCAGCAACAGTGTGTGAAAACGTTTGACCTCTGTCATTGCCAACAAAGGGTATATAACAAAGTATTGAGATAAACTTTTGTTATTGACCAAATACTTATTTTCCACCATAATTTGCAAATAAATTCATCAAAAATCCTACAATGTGATTTTCTGGATTTATTTCTTCTCATTTTGTCTGTCATAGTTGAAGTGTACCTATGATGAAAATTACAGGCCTCTCTCATCTTTTTAAGTGGGAGAACTTGCACAATTGGTGGCTGACTAAATACTTTTTTGCCCCACTGTATATAGGTGTGTGCCTTTCTATATAAGGCACTTCATGTCCAAATCATGTCCAATCAATTGAATTTACCACAGGTGGACTCCAATCAAGTTGTAGAAACATCTCAAGGATGATCAATGGAAACAGGATGCACCGGAGCTCAATTTCGAGTCTCATAGCAAAGGGTCAGAGTTCTTATGTAAATAAGGTATTTCTGTTTTAATAATTTAGCAAAACTGTTTAAAAACCTGTTTTCGCTTTGTCATTATAGGGTATTGGGCTTCCAACCGCACCTGCACACTGTTTTTATCATGTTTTATGTGTACTGTTTTGTCTTTCACTTCTTTTTTTGGTGTGAATAATTAAAACCTAAAACCTAAAGGCCAGGTAGTCCTAAGTCATGCTCCTAGGGCTCAGATCCTCAGAGAGAAAGAGAGAAAAAGAGAGAGACAGGGAGAGAAAGAGAAAGAGATGGGAGAATTAGAGGGGGCGTACTTGAGTTCACACAGGATACTAGATAAGACAGGAAAATTTCACCAGATAGGACAGACTGACCCTAGCCGCCCCGGCTGTAACGGTTTTCCTTAGGTGAAGGAGAGGTGGACCAAAATGCAACGTGGTGGTTATTCATGTTTCTTTAATAAAGACTCAATACATGAATAAACTAACAAAACAATAAATGTGCAAAAACCTAAACAGTCCTATCTGGTGCAAACACAGAGACAGGAACAATCACCCACAAACACACAGTGAAACCCAGGCTACCTAAATATGGTTCCCAATCAGAGACAATGACTAACACCTGCCTCTGATTGAGAACCATATCAGGCCAGACATAGAAATAGACAAACAAGACATCCAACATAGAATGCCCACTCAGATCACACCCTGACCAACCAAAACATAGAAACATACAAAGCAAACTATGGTCAGGGTGTGACACCGGCACATTTTTTAAATTTAAATTTAAATTTGATTTAACTAGGCAAGTCAGTTAAGAACAAAATTCTTATTTACAATGACAGCGGGTTAACTGCAGAACAACAGATTTTTAACCTTGTCAGCTCAGGGATTTGATCTAGCAACCTTTTTGTTACTGGCCCAACACCCTTACCACTAGGATACCTGCTGCCAGGCTATTCCATCAAACCCCCGGTGAAGGCTAACCAGGTAGGATACAACCCCACCTACTTTGCCAAAGCACAGCCTACCCTTAGACAAAGCTGAGTAAAGCCCAAAAAACTGACTAATTAACTTTGATATTTAGCTGTAGTAACACTCCATATTTATCTTATTGTTCCCATAAATCGTTACATTTCTTCTCTATCGACTCTGTCATCCATTTAAAAAAGGGTGTACTGTATTGAACCAAGCAATATTATACTATCGAAGATATACTGTCAGTACCTACTCTTAGTATCACAAACTGTGCCCTGGCTCTGGCAGGTTGACTACTGGGTGTCTAGTAGTGTCACAGTAGTGTCCTCCTCTGATGCATGCCCAGGAAGTTCCTCATACTTTAAATAGTGAAGGTAAAGTTAACTATTTAGAACACATTGCCCTAGCAACAGACCTTGCACTTGTGCTTCTTATAACTGTATAAGTACAGGGTGTTCATTTTCAGAAATCACCATAATGGTTGCAGCAGCTGCAGCACATATTTTCCATTGTATGTGTCCTACTCCCACAGGGATACTAGGCAAGGGCACAAAGGCAACATTGATGACAGGATTAAACTAGTCCCACCAAGCTGTGCTGATCCCCTCCTACTCTAATGCAACAAGGCTGGTACAACAGTGTGGAATTTGAACATTCATACACATTGCCAAGCAGTGAGATGCTGCCCTGGCTCCTCACAATACCAGATTCAATTGGAATCTCACCTCTTTGTGTGGCCAATGCCAAAACGTCTGCTGGTATTGGCTATTCCCAGATAATCAGGCTTCTCCCGATACTCAGGCTACTTCTAGAATAGACCCTAGTATGGATCAGTGTATGGGAACCGTGACTTTTCTCAGGATCATTAAATAATAAAAATCGATGTGTCTTCATACTGTCACGTGTAGCTCAGTTGGTAGAGCATGGTGCTTGCAATGCCAGGGTTAAGGGGTCAACTAACCAGTCCAAAAATGTATTCACTTACTACTGTAAGTTGCTTTGGACAAGAGTATCTGCTAAATTATAGAAACTGTAAAAAATAATACATGGAGTACAATACAGTAGTTAATTCCACTGTTATATGTCAACGTTGCTTATTTTGCCTTCAGAACAGTACATTTTAACAGTGCCCCGCTAATTACCTTTGGAAGGGGGGGGGGGGTTATGCACATCCAAAGTAATAACAGGAGCTGGACAAAAGAAAGATCAAATTTAAATAATAGGGGCTCAGCTCCCCTCCTTGTTTGGGCGGCGTTCGGTGGTCGACGTCACCGGCCTTCTAGCCATCGCCGCTCCATTTTTCATTGTTCCATTTGTTTTGTCTTGTTCCCCGCACACCTGGTTTACATTCCCTAATCAACATATGTATGTATATACATATGCATATGTATATCCCTCTTTTTCCCCCCCATGTCTTTGTGTGGGATTGTTTTGTTACATGTTTTGTATTGACACGCCTAGCTGGTTTTTCCCCGGGTACTATGTTTCAACCCGGAGTATGTTTATTGTTAAACATTTTTGCTTGTTTGTGACTTTGTCGCGCTTTGCACTTTTGCCTTTGGCTGGAGGTTTATTGGACACTGTTGCGTCCGTCTGTTGTTTGCTTCTGCCGAATAAAGTGTGCGCCTGATCACAACTCTCTACTCTCCTGCACCTGACTTCCACACCAGTAGCACATACGCTGACACATGTTTTGCTGCACTGGACCTTCCCTTTTTCCCCCTTTTTTCTTAACAGGTCATATGAAGCTGTTCATATGTACATTCATATTTTAGCAAACGCTCTTATCCATTGCAACTTACAGGAGCAATTAGGGATAAGTGCCTTGCTCAAGGGCACATTGACACATTTTTCACCTGGTCTGTTGGGGGATTCAACCCAGAGACATTCGGTTACTGGCCCAACACTCTTAACCACTAGGCTATCCAATCAATCAATCAATCAATGAAATGTTATTACATCAGCAGATGTCACAAAGTGCTATAGAGAAACCCTGCATAAAACCCCAAACAGCAAGCAATGCAGATCTATCCAAAGCATGGAAGAAAGGGGCTCACATTTTGATGTACTGGAACTTTTCTTGACAGGTCATATGTACCGTAGATGTTCATATGTAGATGTTCATATGTAGCTGTTCATATGTAGCTAGTCATATGTACCGTAGCTGTTCATATGTAGCTAGTCATATGTAGCTAGTCATATGTAGCTGTTCATATGTAGCTCGTCATATGTAGCTGTTCATATGTAGCTCGTCATATGTAGCTGGTCATATGTAGCTGGTCATATGTAGCTAGTCATATGTAGCTAGTCATGTAGCTGTTCATATGTAGCTAGTCATATGTAGCTGTTGATATGTAGTTAGTCATATGTAGCTGGTCATATGTACCGTAGCTGTTCATGTGTAGCTGTTCATATGTAACTGGTCATGTGTAGCATTCACATCTAGCTGGTCATATGTAGCTGGTCAAATATAGCTGTTCTCATGTAGCAGGTCATACAGTATGTAGCTGTTAGCTGTGTGTCCTTATACTGTCTTCATAACACACAGACTGTTAGATTAACGCGTGTTCACCGCATAAAACCAACTTTGTCTTTGTCTTCCTCAGTGTTATGGAAAAGCATAATGATCCCAATTTGAGGTTCAATATGCTTTCCCAGCAGGAGATGGGTCTGGTCCATCCTGTCCCTGTGCCAAGCACCCAGACCAGGGGACAGTGGTCAAGCAAGCTGGAGTTCCTCCTGGCTGTGGCCGGACAGATCATAGGCTTGGGGAATGTATGGAGGTTCCCATATCTGTGCTACAAAAATGGAGGAGGTGAGTCTCACATAGCATCTTTACATGGTCATACAATTAAGCTCACATTAAATATATGGCAAGGTGAGCCTTTGTCTTTTACATTATCAATGCAAAAGAGCTAGTCACCTCATTTAACTTCATTGTGGTGGAGACAGTACAGAGTTGTTCTTTTCATATCTTAGGCTAATATTGAAATCACACAATTACAAGACGGTAATGGAATAATCATTAAGAGATGTGTAATCATGGCCTGATATAAACATGTCAGTGGTTGCTATAATATTATAGGGATATTTACACACTAGGGCTAGATGTTATCTGGCTGGCACAATCATAAAAACAACAGTGCATGCCTTGGTGCACAAAAGGCACCAAAACCTTCTAGGTGCTTCCAGAATCTCTATACTGATATGCACATCACTACTGTACAACATTTTGTTACGCTCTGATAGAAATATGCTATGGAGAAAACATGTCTCTCTGACATGTAGAATTAGGAATCAGGTTGACTCTATTCATGGCCTTTCTATCTGCCATGTTCAATGATGTTAGGCTACTGAACGTGTCCCAGATACCCCACGAGAATATCCCTAACACTTACATGACAAATGGACGCACAACACTTCGGGTGGTAGCTAAGTCCATTAGCCACACAAACAAATACTTAAGTTCTTGTGGTTAAACTCAAATATACTAGTTGATAAAAAACATTATTTTCCATAACGTAAAAAAAAGTATCATCTTTGTAAATTATATCATTAATATGGCGGGTGGAGTTATGTCACACATGCAGCTAACACAGACATACTGTATGCAAATGTCTGCTCTACCCAAAATTACAGCCATGTGATTGCAGCATTGCCTAAAAAATGGAAGTGGCAAGTGGAAGGGGAACAAGTAAGGAACTTGTCTGTCGGCCCTGCATTAAAGACCAAAATTGGTTAAATACAATTGTGATAAATATATACCAGTTTCATTTAAGGAGCACAAAATTGACAACTGTGCCTTATATATATACCGATTCCATGGCACATGGTTTATGAAATGACACGCAAATGACACCGGATTCAAAACTTCTAATTTCTCAGTTTAAATTATTATTCAAAATTCTTGCAACGAATAGAATGTTATATATATATATATATATATATATATATATATATATATATATATATATATATATATATACATATATATTTATGGGGGATGCAATCTTCCCAGCTCTGCAGATTTTGCTGCGAGGAGGCAGTCATTAGATAATTTATTTTGGTACTGTCCATATGTAGCTCTTTTTTAGTCACAGGTCCAAGAATGGCAGAAGAATTGCAACATTTACCTAGATCTAACGCTGCAGATAACAATACCTGGTGATTTGAAAAGTCATAGTCAATCAATCAATAATTTTTGCAAAAAATGTTATCTTTAATTTACGATCTGTAGAAACTATGAGAATAGAAAGGTTCAGTACTTTGTGAAGCATCACAGGACAGTTGAAAAAATATATGGCAAATAGAAATCCAATATGGACCGGTGTTAAGAGATAGATGGGAGGGGTTGAATGGAGCTGAAGGTTGGGAATAATAACAACAAGATAACTAATGTAAAACATATGGGGTCTGTAAAATGTATATAGGTTCAGAACTTTTGTGAAAGAGCACAGTTACAAATGTATGGCAAATATAAACATCAGAAATAGAGGAAGGTGGGCCTCCCGGGTCGTAACCTGCCACGACTGGGAGGTCTGTGGGGTGACGCACAATTGGCCTAGCGTCGTCTGGGTTAGAGAGGGTATGGCCGGTAGGGATGTCCTTGTCTCATCGCGCACCAGCGACTCCTGTGGTGAGTTGGGTGCAGTGCACGCTAACCAAGGTTGCCAGGTGCACAGTGTTTCCTCCGACACATTGGTGCGGCTGGCTTCCGGGTTGGATGCGCACTGTGTTAAGAAGCAGTGCGGCTTGGTTGGGTTTTGTATCGGAGGACTCATGACTTTCAACCTTTGTCTCTCCTGAGCCGGTACGGGAGTTGTAGCGATGAGACAAAAAAAGAAAGGGGTCAAATCAAAAAGAAATAGAGGAAGGCCAGGACTAAAAACAAAACAAAATATAAATGAGATATATTGTAAATTAGAATGTGTCTGTAAAATGTATATAGCATGTAGAAGCCTAAGTGTTATTATTGATTGGTTTTGTCCAATTAGGGGAGGGTTGGTAGGGTTTGCTGGGAATAATAAAGGAAAATATATTCTAAAAAGATATGTATATGAATGGGTATTTATATGTATGTATATATTTTTATTTTATTTAACTAGGCAGGTCAGTTAAGACAGATGACAGATTTGTACCTTGTCAGCTCGGGGATTCAAACTTGCAACCTTTCGATTACTATTCCAACACCGACCACTAGGCTACCCTGCCACCCCAAAACCATTTATATAAATACAAAAAAAATATATGGGGGATTAGAAATGATACAGACAATTACATCTTAGGAAGCTGCTCCTGCCTCTAAAATATATATATAAATACTTGCGTTCTCTTCTCTGGACGGTATAAAAGCACTGAAGTGTCTGGGGGGGTTGAGGTGGTAGAGATGGTAGAGATGGCTTCTGTGAAAAATGTTAGTCTTGTGAAACCATAATCACGTGAGGTGAAACATTAAGTTATGGTCTTGGGCCATATGTTTAATTGTGGTTTAACTTGTGTTGTTCGTAAGGGGTGTTCTTCATCCCTTATGTGCTCTTTCTGTTCACCTGTGGCATTCCACTCTTTCTCCTGGAGACCTCCTTGGGCCAGTACACCACGCAGGGAAGCATCACCTGCTGGAGGAAGATCTGCCCCTTGTTTGAAGGTATATATCAGACTGCTAATCTAGAATCAGTTCCCCTCTGTCATATAAGCTTTGTCATCATGATCTAAAAGGTTAATCTGATCCTAGATCAGCCATCCAACTGGTATGCTTTATGAATGCGGCCACGGGGCCTTGTTGTACGTATTGCATCCATATTAGGGATTCAATTGTCAGTGTTTGTCTGACCATTGATAGCATTTACTTCCTAAAATGGATGCCATCTTGGTGAAATATACATGAAAGCCTGATAGCTGGAAGGAAGAAAGGCTATAGCCTTCAGAAAAGTAAAGATATGATAGTACTGTAAACTGTGCCAAAAGAAAATATAACATTTAGTGTCACTGCAGACCAAACTTTGTCTGTTTATTGTATTTGTGCTCGGGAAAACTCCTCCTAGCTGCAATATCCAAACTTGAGAAAGTAGCACTGCAATCCAAAGCAATGTCAATATGATTTCAATTGGTATTCAGCACATAGACTCAAGGTTTCTGTCTGGAGCCTTTGTCAAGAATGTGCTGGTTGAGGGGGACATATAGGGCCAGACAATTAGCCATAATAGGTACAGTATATGCACAGTACATGCAGGCTTTTCCTTCTGTAAATGATATTGCACTATTGTATTTGTAAAAGTCAATTCACCATGATTTTAATCACATTGCTTTACCAGTTTGAAACAATATCAGGATACATTTTAGATTGCTTGGAAAATGATTGGTCTGTTTCTGGCCTGATTTTTTTTTTTATAAAATGAAAAAGGGATTACAGTAACAAAACATTTAATTCAAGTTATTGGATGAAGCTTGGATTAATCAACAGTATTACACATGTATCACAATGTGATTCATGAGCTATTACATGATAGAGTAAGTGGCAGTCCTTAATGTGACATGACACGTGCATTCAGGACACTTGTCTTGTGTTCAAACATTCACAAATGTCTGTCTTGTTGGAATGCCACCATAACTTATTAATAGGAGCTGGTGACTTTGAAAGGAGTCTAATCCACATCAAAAAGAAACACAATTAAATGTTTTTTGTGGTTTTAGGTTAAGAATGTGATGGAATATAACATATGTCGCATCTATTTCTTAGAAGAAGCCTTTTTGTTTTTACATTTACACCTCCATGTTTGTCTGTAAAATCTTCTCCTTCTCCTCCTCCTCCTCCTCCTCCTCATCTTCCTCCTCAGGACTGGGTTATGGTAGTCAGGTGGTAGTTCTATATTCCAGCATCTATTACATCATCATTCTAGCCTGGGCCTTCTTCTACCTCTTCTCCTCATTCAGCTCTGAGCTCCCCTGGGCCAGTTGTAGAAACAGCTGGAACACAGGTATGTATATCAGTGTAGCCTGAGTGCCAGTCTGCTTGTGCTGTCATGCCAACTGCCTGTCATTCATTGTCATAGCAAACCTGTTTGGATTGACAAGGACAGCAATGGAGTTGGCGTTGCATAGAACACAAACAGAACTGGGACCAGGTTAACTTCAGTGTGTAGACATGTTGACATACCTTTGTCATGCCTAAATGATAGATAGTATCTTACATTTATGGACACTACTTCAAACTGAGATATTCCGATTTTGACAAGTGGGTTGATTAATGTTTTATTTTTGTAAATATCTCCTTATCCAGGAAAGATTCAGAGAGTTCTGAGACATGCTTGTTATTGTGTAATTTCCTCCTAACCAGCAACCTGCATGGAGTTTGACAGAAGAGTAGTGGAACATCTAAATTGGACAGTAGCAGGGAACGCAACATCGCCAGTGAGAGAGTTCTGGGAGTGAGTACACAAAATCATTCCAATTTATCAACTCCTTATTAAGTCCTTACAGATGAAAATCATGGCTATGTGCCTTAGGAGGCGCTAAGTGAATGGTGAAAAGCAAGTGGTGAGATTGTAACTCAAAATATTATTTTCAGGAGAAGAGTTTTGAATCTCACAGACAGTCCAAACAAGCTAGGCAGTGTTCGCTGGGAGCTGGCTCTGTGTCTTCTACTGTCATGGATTCTCTGTTACTTCTGTGTCTGGAAAGGAGTGAAGTCTACTGGGAAGGTAATGTGGGATCTCTGCCATTCAACCTGATGACACCATGAATACTGTGGAGTTGTTAAGATGAGCTATAGACTGAGGGAATGTAATGCTGGTCTGGTCCCCCTCCCCTCAGGTGGTCTACTTCACTGCCACCTTCCCCTATCTGATGCTGGTGGTGTTGCTGGTCCGTGGACTCACACTGCCGGGGGCAATAGATGGTATCAAGTTCTACCTCTACCCAGACCCAGCCCGCCTCACTGACCCACAGGTGTAACAGAAACGATCAGTAATGATTGCTGGGGATAGATGGTAACGTCTCTGTCGGTGTTTGAGCCCTAGTCAACATGACCGAGGGCAGAAACCATTACCACTGACCCAAGAAACGTAACTCCCTTGGTGCAACAGTTTGTGGTTTTAAGAGCATCAGATTTGTTACAACATCAATACCTCATAAAAAAAAATAACTCTGAATTTCAAAGCAAATATATTTTCTGTTGACTTATTACAGCTACAAGGTAAAAATAAGTACCATTTTAATTAATCTCTAATACCCTGGGATGAGACTAGTATATCAGAATTGTGAAACTATGAAGACTATTGTGTCTCTCTGGTGTGTCTCACAGGTGTGGATGGATGCTGGAACACAAATCTTCTATTCCTATGCTATCTGCATCGGCTGTCTGACTGCTCTTGGCAGCTACAACAAGTATGACAACAACTGTTACAAGTGAGTGGAAGAATTAAGTACATAAACAGTAAATGTGCCTTGCTAGATAAAATGTGCAGGCAGAACGTTTTCTGGAAAGTTTGTTTATCTCCACATTGTATGTCATTTGGATGCCTTCGTGTTGTGACTAACAGGGAAGTGAATCTCTTTTTAGGGACTGTGTGTACCTGTGCCTTTTGAACAGTGGAACCAGCTTTGTGGCCGGTTTTGCGATCTTCTCTGTTCTGGGCTTCATGGCTTATGAACAAGGGACAGACATCTCAACAGTGGCCGAATCAGGTAAGTGTTGCAGCAGTAAGATATGAATTAATGAATTAATGAATAAAATAAACCTTAAAAAATGCGCAAACAAACAAATTAACATACCCTTGTAAGTTCTGCTTTGTTACAAGACAGGTGTCTTAGCATTTCACCGATCTAACTATTCCCTCTGCCCCTGAGAGTTCAGTAATGAGTTTACCTGTATTGCTGCATACAGGTCCTGGCCTGGCATTCATCGCCTACCCTCGTGCCGTGGCCATGATGCCATTACCACAGCTTTGGGCCATCTTCTTCTTCATCATGATAATCCTACTGGGTTTAGACAGTGAGGTGTGTTAGTGTGGTCCTGAAGGCCTACAAAATATTTCCTTAGTGAAGGATAATTACATAACCTACAATAGATTCTGCAATCATTACTAAACTTTTGGATGTGAAACTGTGAATAAGTAGCTAGTATTTCAAAGAAGAGAGTTTCCACTGAACTTCCCCATCATCTCTCCCTCAGTTTGTAGGTCTGGAGGCTTTGATGACAGCTATCTCAGACATGTATCCCTCCTTCTTCCTGGTTGGCCATCGGCGTAAAATCCTCCTCATCATCATCAGTGTGGGTAGCTTCTTCATCGGCCTGGTCATGGTCACAGAGGTGAGAGGTCATTTGAATTCATCATTATATGTGATATAAATGATACATTTTCAAGGCCATCGTTATTAGATCAATCATGACAGTAACCAGATACATGATGGATAATGCACCTCCCAAATGATCTGTTTCAACATATCCCTGTGTTTCAACATACCTCCTCATTCCGCTGAATTGTTGGTAGATTCCACTTCATCCATAAGCGATTGGGCTGCTGGACACCTACGATCATTGTCTGAGTGTTTTGTAGACTCTGGAGGTAGATTATAATCTTATTGTTGTGCTCAGTAAGACTGTACCTTATACTTTCTTTCTACCCCTCCTCTATTTGCAGGGAGGCCTGTATATCTTCCAGCTGTTTGATTACTATGCCTGCAGTGGGATGACTCTGCTTCTCTTCGCTATACTACAGTCAGTGTGTATCAGCTGGGTTTATGGTGAGATAGCCCGGCCTACTTCCAGTGCCGTTTCTAAATATAAGTTCCCATTTATGGCCCTCAACCACTTTTGTTCAATGTCAGTCAGGGTCTCAACTTACTGTTAGTTTAGATTGTGTATTCTACTATGTGACATTTTGAAATGTGGTAGTGCATCCGCAGTCTTCCTCTTGTTATGTCAGTCACTGACAGTCACCCAATTAGCCCATGTCAGCTACCATGTTATAGTTGGCTAGGTAAGTTAGTCTAGCCAGCTATCTAAACCTTGTATTATATTACAAACGTTTATTGAGGCATTTTCATGTAAGTTATTATTAGGTGTTACTACTACTTACCACTGTCATTGTAGGTCATAATAGTAAAATATGATCCTTGGGACATCCCTACCTTGAACCCTAACCTTAACCCCTACCCTTACCTTAACCATTTTAAATGTAAACTTCAATGGAGTAGGATCATCCCAACGATCCCTGATAACAAGGAATAAAAGATCCTGCATGGCCCCAATCCATCAATCCCAGATAATCAATCACAGAAACCCTAATTGCAGGTCAGCTTCCCTCAGGATGTTTCTGTTCAAGGTGTTTATGATGTTTTCCAAGTTGTTCCTCTAGCAGACATTGCTACTTTGGACATTGACATGAAACGACACCTCGTTACCTTGAGATTATCAGGTTATGACATGTTGTTCAAAAATGAGTTGCTCTTTAGGTGGTCCTTTACGTGTTAGATGAGTCAGGTTTTTGAAAAAGTACATTTACAATGAAAGAAATGAAAAATCGGAAAGTTCTATCTATGCAAACACCTTTTAACTTGGTGCTTTAAGGTTCTATATGCAATCCAATCACACAATGCTGGGTTGTCAATAACAAATAGACATAAGTAAGGGGATATACTTGAAAACAGGAGGACATCACAAAACGGTTCTGAGATCTGGTACTTAAAAATACTCATTATCTCAAAACTATACATTTTGCAGATACAACCTTATAGTCCCAAGTCCTTGTGTGATAACATGCGTCTTGGTGAGAGGTGTAGGAGTCAGGCGCAGGAGAGCAGGGATGTCTGAGAAGCGTGTTTAATAATATAGTCCACCAGCACAAAACAGCACAGACAAAATCCCAAAACTACGCTCTTGAATACTCAGAAACTCGTGCACACGCACGGAGCGACACTTTACATACACGTGCGTAATAGCGAAAAAACAACAAACATCAAATACAATCGAGCGCAATACACACAAGTCTAATCCTGCACGAATTACGGCAGGTAACAGGTGCCCTATATACCAACAGAAATCAAAGCAATTGAAAACCAGGTGTGAAAAGGAACACAGACAAAACAACCAGAAAAAGAAAAAGGGATCGGTATCGGTTAGTAGACCAGCGACGCCGAGCGCCGAGCGCCTCCTGAACAGGGAGAGGAGTTACCTTCGGTAGAAGTCGTGACATTACCCCCCCCCCCCCCTGACATGCCGGCCTCGAGGACGACCCGGAGGACGAGGCGCAGGGCGATCCGGATGGAGGCGGTGAAACTCCCTTAGCATAGGTGGATCCAGTACATCCTCCACCGGCACCCAGCATCTCTCCTCCGGACCGTACCCCTCCCAGTCCACGAGGTACTGAAGACCCCCCCACCCACCCGACGCCTCGAGTCCAGTATGGACCGAACTGCATACGCCGGCGCCTCCCCAATGTCCAGGGGGGGCGGAGGGACCTCCCGCACCTCATCTTCTTGAAGTGGACCAGCCACCACCGGCCTGAGGAGAGACACATGAAACGAGGGGTTAATACGGTAATACGGGGGGAGCTGTAACCTATAACACACCTCGTTTATTCTCCTCAGGACTTTGAATGGCCCCACAAACCGCAGACCCGGCTTCCGGCAGGGCAGGTGGAGGGGCAGGTTTCGGTCGAGAGCCAGACCCGGGGCCTCGCTGCGGTGGCGGTCGGCACTGGCCTTCTGCCGCCCTTCGGCCCGTTTAAGGTACCCGTGGGCGGCCTCCCAGGTTTCCCTTGAGCGTTTCACCCAATCGTTCACCGCAGGTCTGGCTCTCATCCTGGTTCACTCTTTCCACCTGCCCATTACTCTCGGGGTGAAACCCAGAGGTCAGGCTGACCGAGACCCCCAAACGTTCCATGAACGCCTTCCACACCCTGGACGTGAACTGGGGACCCCGATCAGAAACAATATCCTCAGGCACCCCGTAGTGCCGGAAGACGTGAGTAAATAGGGCCTCCGCCGTCTGTAGGGCCGTAGGGAGACCGGGCAAAGGGAGGAGACGACAGGACTTAGAAAACCGATCCACAATGACCAGGGTCGTGGTGTTGCCCTGTGACGGTGGCAGATCGGTCAAGAAGTCAACCGACAGGTGTGACCAAGGCTGCTGTGGAACGGGAAGGGGTTGTAACTTCCCTCTGGGCAGGTGCCTAGGAGCCTTGCACTGAGCACACACTGAGCAGGAGGACACATAAACCCTCACGTCCTTGGCTAAAGTGGGCCACCAGTACTTCCCACTAAGACATCGCACCGTCCTCCCGATCCCCGGGTGACCAGAGGAGGGGGATGTGTGAGCCCACCAAATTAACCTGTCTCTAACCTCCAGCGGAACATACACCCAAGAGAATGGTCGTGGACAGGCAAAAGGTCAAAACCAGTTCAAAGTCCAGGAGGTACAAAGTGGCAGGCAGGCTCGAGGTCAAGGCAGGCAGAATGGTAAGGCAGGCGGGTACAGTCCAGAAACAGGCAAGGGTCAAATCTGGGAGGACTAGCAAAAATAGAATAGAAAACCCATGGAAAACACACGCGGGTTGACTTGGTCATACAAGACGAACTGTCACAGAGAGACAGGAAACACAGAGATAAACACACTGGGGAAAACAAGCAACACCTGGAGCGGGTGGAGACAATCACAAGGACAGGTGAAAGATCAGAGTGTGACACAGTGAAATGCTTACGTACAAGCCCTTAACCAACAATGATTTAAGAAGTTAAGAAAACAAATTCAAATAAGTGTTAATTAAAAAATTGATAAGAAAAATTGAAAATAGAAGTAACCAATAATTAAACAGCAGCAATAAAATATCAAGCAATGCTATATACAGGGGCAACCGGTTCTGAGTCAGAGCGGAGGCACCGGTTAGTCGAGGTAATTGAGGTAATATGTACATGTAGGTAGAGTTAAAGTAGCTATGCATAGATTATAAACAGAGAGTCACAGCAGCGTAAAAGAGGGGTCTGGGTAGCCCTTCGATTAGCTGTTCAGGAGTCAGGAAGGTGATGAAGTCCAGGTGACAAGTGTGTGTAATAATGAGTAGCCTGGTGACCTAGAGCGCAGAGTATATGTGACAGTACCCTCTCCATGACGCACGGCTTCAGCTGCAGGACACTGACCAAAAGGACGATCTCGGTGACCAAGAGCGGACCGGTCGTCTCTGCTGAGGCGCGGGAACCTGTCGAGCCAGAAGAGGAGCGGGAACCCTACGAGCCGGAAGAGGCGCGGATCTCTGATGAGCCGGAAGAGGGCGGGAACCTGACGAGCCAGAAGAGGCGCGGGAACCTGACGAGCCGGAAGAGGCGCGGGAACCTGACGAGCCGGAAGAGGCGCGGGAACCTGACGAGCCGGAAGAGGTGCGGGAACCTGACGAGCCGGAATAGGCGCGGGAACCTGACGAGCCGGAAGAGGCGCGGGAACATGACGAGCCGGAAGAGGTGTGGGAACCTGACGACCTGAATGATGCGCGGGAACACTGGAACAGAAACACTAATGCCTGGGGAAGAAACCAAAAGAAGTGACAGATATAGGGAAGGTAATCAGGAAGGTGATGAAGTCCAGGTGAGTCTGATGAGGCGCTGGTGCGCGTAACGATGGTGACGGGTGTGCGTAATGATGAGCAGCTTGGTGACCTAGAGCACCGGAGAGGGATTATACGTGACACCGTCCTCTTTTTATATTAAATCGATTGAATCAAATAATAAAAGCTTGATGATGAGTTGGTGATTTGAATCAGCTGTGAGGGGCACAGGACCGGGTTTGGGAAACCCTGGTTAGAGCTGTTGTCCAGGTTTCCTAATCTGCAAATTGTTTGAACCTGTCTGTCACTTGGTGGTTTGAGAATGTTTACCTGGGTATTTGACTGACCAACTGTGTATTTGACAGACCAACTGTGTATTTGACAGACAAACTGACCAAACACTTTTATTGACTGCTGTGATTTTGAGTCCCTGCTGATATGTTTACTCCACAGGTGCAGACCGTCTGTATGATAATATAGAGGACATGATCGGTTATCGACCATTACCCATCATTAAGTACTGTTTGAAGTATTTCACTCCAGTCATCTGCACAGTAAGTTTTATTTATTTACACCACACTGTCAACAGCAAATTAATGTTATTTTTCCAATTATACTTATGGTAAACATGACGTTGATGTCACAGTAATAAAAGTGATTTACAGAAAACCAAAAGTTTAGTTGGCAATACAGAGAGAGAGGCTTCAATTTGATGTATATGTTTAACCTATGTAAAGTAGATCATCCTAACTTTATGTTCATTATAAATGCTTCTATAAAAACAAAGAGAGTCGCACACTCTATGTATAAACTCACTGTAATTTATTGGGTAAACCACCAACGTTTCGACATCATTGTTCCTTCTTCAGAGTAATGTCATGAATGCCTGAACCAGGTTATGTAGACAAAACAGTACAATTAGTGCAACTAATGACAATAGTGAGGGTGTGTCATAATTACTAGGTTGATTAGAATGTATTGAGTGAAACTGTTTGAAGACAACAGTTTACCGCATATTGAATATATTAGGCGATTGTTATCATTAGCACAAGCATAAGTTTAACATTAACATACATTACTGTTTAATTTCACATATACAGTAGCACTCAAAAGTTGGAACACATCTACTCATTCAGGGGTTTTTCTTTCTTTTTACTATTTTCTACATTGTAGAATAATAGTGAAGATATCACAACTATGAAATAACACATATGGAATCATGTAGTAACCAAAAAAGTGTTAAATATGTGCCAATCAAAATATATTTTTGATCTTAGATTCTTCAAAGTAGCCACCCTTTGCCTTGATGACAGCTTTGCACACTCTAGGCATTCTCTCAACCAGCTTCATGAGGAATGCTTTTCCAAGCCCCCCCCCCCCCACACACACACACCATCTCACCTCCTCCATGCTTCACGGTGGGAACCACACATGTGGAGATCATCAATTCACCTATTCTGCATCTCACAAAGACATAGCGGTAGGAACCAATAATCTCAAATTTGAACTCATCAGACCAAAGAACAGATTTCCACTGGTCTAATGTCTATTGCTCATGTTTCTTTGCCCAATCAAGTCTCTTCTTCATATTGGTGTCCTTTAGTAGGTTTTTTAAAACAATTTGACCATGAAGGCCTGATTCAAGCAGTCTCCTCTGAACAGTTGATGTTGAGCTGTGTCTGTTAATTGAACTCTGTGAAGCATTTATTTGAGCTGCAATCTGAGGTACAGTTAAATCTAATGAACTTGTCCTCTGCAGCAGAGGTAACTCTAGGTCTTCCTTTCCTGTGGCGGTCCTCATGAGAGCCAGTTTCATCATAGCGCTTGATGTTGCAACTGCATTCAAAGAAACTTTCAAAGTTCTTGAAATGTTTCGCATTGTCTTACCTTCATGTCTTGAAGTAATTATGGACTGTCATTTCTCTTTGCTTATTTGAGCTGTTCTTGCAATCTTATGGACTTGGTCTTTTACTAAATAGGGATATCTTCTGTATACCCACCTACCTTGTCACAACACAACTGATTGGTTCAAATGCATTAATTCCACATGTTAACTTTTAACAAGGCACACATGTTAGTTCAAATGCATTCCCGGTGACTAGCTCATAAAGCTGGTTGAGAGAATGCCAAGAGCTTGCAAAGCTGTCATCAAGGCAAAGGGTGAATAATTTAAAGAACCTCAAATATAAAATATATTTTGATATGTTTAACACTTTTTTGGTTACTACATGATTCCGTATATATGTTATTTCACAGTTTTGATGTTTTCACTATTATTCTACAATATAGACAATAGTAAAAAAATTAAGAAAAAACCTTGAATGACTAGGTGTGTCCAAACTTATTACTAGTAATGTGTATTTAATTGTTTCCAATTTCCTAATATGTTTGTTACATGTAATCTTTTGTTTCAACTATAATGCATGATAAGCATCATCAACAGGGGGAACATATTGGGTGTGCACCAGCTCATGCTTTTTATTAGACCATTATAAATGCTTCACCAGAAGCCTGACCTAAACGTACTGGAGAAACTATAACCTTGTTCTAAACCTTATCTTGTTCATCTCTGTCTTCACCCAACCCTCACTGTTACGCTAATATGTTATAATTAGTACAATGCTATCAGAAATACATTGTGTTCTTTAATGTTTATTATACAACATCCATCCATATCTTTTGTTCTAGGCTACATTTGTCTTCTCCTTGATAAAGTTTACTCCACTGAAGTTCAACAACACCTTTCAGTATCCTTGGTGGGGTTCCGCCGTTGGCTGGTGGTTCACTCTCTCCTCCACCCTCATGGTTCCTCTATGGATGGTTTACATTGTGAGCGTCACTCCTGGTACACTGAGACAGGTAAATAGGGACATCATTTATTATGTTTCTGTAGAGTTTCACATTGCTTGACTTGGGCAGGAGCTCTCCGGAGCTGAGTACCGGCACCTAAAATGTTTAACAGTTTGAGCTCCTGTTCCTCTTATAGAATATTATTTCAAAAGTATTGTGGAGCTCCTGCACCTAAATGTAAACAGTACCGGCACCAAACATGAGTACTGGCTACTGTCTCAGCCCAAGTCAAGCACTAGAGTTTCAAAACAGAAAAGCATCTCAAAGTGGTCCAAAAGCAACAAAAATCAAGCAATATATCATAGGTAGCCTAGCTATAGCTAGTTACGTAGGTTGGCGATAGAGGCTAAGTCTTTGAGTACATTCTCCAAAGATGGAGCAATGGTCATTTCTCACTATCAATTCCAAACTTCAGATCTTTTAAAAGTTGGCAGGTACCATTTGTGTTGTTATTGCTAGTTATGTCTCTATTTCTACAATGATCAGATCCATTACCCAAACACCCATTTACTCCCCAATACACACTGATGATGTTGTTTCTTCTACCAACTAAGAAAAGAGGAAAAACAATCAACGTTCTGCAAACATCACCAGTTATTTTATGTCTCATTCCTTTGGTGGTCTCTCTTTGAAATGCTCCTCTGTCCTCTTTATCGATTCCTCAGAGACTGTCCATCCTCACCACGCCATCAGAGGATCTCCCCATGACCAAGGCCCAGAAGAATTCCCTCCTGACCAAGCAGTCAGAGCAGGACAGACCCCTGGGGGACACAGAGATACCAACCTGGGGCCACAACCTCCTAGAAAGAGACACTGGCCCCCTCTCTCAGCTACCATCCTTATAGGACTAGAGATAAGCAGGTCCAGCCAGTCACTCAAGGTCCTGACATAAACAATACAAATACTTCCTGTTGTGTAACAGAGACAAATGTGACCCTTCGCTTGGTCTGAATGGCTTAGAAAAGTATAGTACAGAACATAATCCACCCCCGTGCCTTTTTCTTGGGAGGGAGATGTGGGCAAGTGTTTCCAAAACACACACTGTTTCCTGTATGTAGAGCTGATGAGACGTAGAAGCACTGGTTCTGGAAAGTGAAAAGAGAGATGCGGTCATTCTGTTTGGTCCAGAAAACCCTACAGGTCAATCTTGCTGTCTCGTGACAGAATGCAGAGAAAGCATCTGAAGTGAGATATTGAGTAAGGTCCGGCACAAAATATGGACCTTTGAAGTTGTCCTTTAACCAGGACTGTGGTCATGGCAGAGTAATGGATGAATGGATCAAACACCTGTCACACATCATAGTGGAAACAAAACATGACGGTCATGCTATTGGTCCTGGGGTCTGTATATACAAGTGAACAAACACATTTTTTTAAAGATACATTTTATCTTTGATTTGGGTGGGTTTAATAATCCGACATCGTTTTTTTCTACTACTATGTAATTTCTTAAGACTTTGAAGTATGACATTTGTGAAAATATATCGATGGTAAATTATAAGGGATTGTGTAGATGCATATATAGTAGAAACACTGTAAAATACTGTGATAGGATTTGATGCCAATGTCAATAAACTAATCAAACCTTGTGCAATGATTTATATCTTATTTTTCCACCCTTATTCTTTGGAGTACTTTAAATGAAAAGTGTAATTCGCTGCAGAAATCTCTTCCGATATTCAGACCTAACATTCATCTGAGACCTGGGGTCCATATTAATAAAGCGTCCTAGAGTAAAAGTGATGATCTAGGATCATAGCAAGGCTAAACTGAACCTAGATAAGCGCTCCTACTCTGAGGTAATTGAACAGAGACATTGTCATTCACGGACTGTAAATATGTTTTCCCCACATGGTACAGAGTGTTCGATAGCCGAACTGAAGACGAATACAGGAACAATGCCCTTCTATGAGTTACAGATAAGACCAGTAGTTAACAGCAGTTATCCTTAACTGCCAGTTCAGGCTAAACCGACACAGAGCACACCCCACCTGCATTTGTGGTGAATTTACCCTGATATGAAAAATGAATACTAGTAGCTTTAGACAGTTGTTTGTACAATATCTATATTCATCCTTTAATGACTTATTATGGTCTGTATTACAGTGTACAAATGGCTCTGATGATTGCTGACCAAAGGAGCAGCACCAGCTCTACTATCCCTAATGACAGTTTGTGTTTTATCATTCATAGATACCATTATGACCCTCAATGTAGCGGGTTAGGGTGATAATAGTGTTTCAAGATTTTGATATATTTTTGTTGTTCTCGTGATCATTTTACACAATTCCCCAGCTGCACATGATGTATTCCACTAGTATTTCATAATGTGGTCAGGTAATTGGTTGTGTCATTCCACATGTCAGGCAATCATCTGGTGTGCTTCAGCAACTTGTAATAGTAGTTCTAACAGAGATGTTAGACTCTGGTTCTAAACTCCACTGAGTTTAAAGACTAGGGGCTCTATTCAATCTGTAAAGCTGAAGTGTTACAGATTTTGCGATAGAAATGTAAAGGTAATTTCCGATTGGACCGACATATACAGTCAAATGTTTTGAGAATGACAAAAATATAAATTTTCACAAATTCCGCTGCCTCAGTTTGTATGATGGCAATTTGCATATACTCCAGAATGTTATGAAGAGTGATCAGATTAATTGCAATTAATTGCAAAGTCCCTCTTTGCCATGCAAATGAACTGAATCCCCAAAAAACTTTCTACTGCATTTCAGCTTTGCCACAAAAGGAGCAGCTGACATCATGTCAGTGATTATCTTGTTAACACAGGTGTGAGTGTTGACGAGGACAAGGCTGGAGATGCTGATTGAGTTCGAATAACAGACTGGAAGCTTCAAAAGGAGGGTGGTACTTGGAATCATTGATCTTCCTCTGTCAACCATGGTTACCTGCAAGGAGACACGTGCCGTCATCATTTCTTTACACAAAAAGGGCTTCACAGGCAAGGATATTGCTGACAGTAAGATTGCACCTAAATCAACCATTTAGCGGATCATCAAGAACTTCAAGAAGAGAGGTTCAATTGTTGTGAAGAAGGCTTCAGGGCACCCAAGAAAGTCCAGCAAGCGCCAGGACAAGTTGACTCAGCTGTGGGATCGGGGCACCACCAGTACAGAGCTTGCTCAGGAATGGCAGCAGGCAGGTGTGAGTGCATATGTACGCACAGTGAGGTGAAGACATTTGGAGGATGGCCTGGTGTCAAGAAGGGCAGCAAAGAAGCCACTTCTCTCCAGGAAAGGCATCAGGGACAGACTGATATTCTGCAAATGGTACAGGGTTTTGGACTGCTGAGGACTGGGGTAAAGTCATTTTCTCTGATGAATCCCCTTTCTGATTGTTTGGGGCATACGGAAAAAAGCTTGTCCGGAGAAGACAAGGTGAGCGCTACCATCAGTCCTGTGCCATGCCAACAGTAAAACATCCTGAGACCATTCATGTGTGGGGTTGCTTCTCAGCCAAGGGAGTGGGCTCACTTACAATTTTGCCTAAGAACACAGCCATGAATAAAGAATGGTACCAACACATCCTCCGAGAGCAACTTCTCCCAACCATCCAGGAACAGTTTGGTGATGAGCAATGCCTTTTCCAGCATGATGGAGCACCTTGCCATAAGGCAAAAGTGATAACTAAGTGGCTCTGGGAACAAAACGTAGATATTTTGGGTCCCTGCCCTGGAAACTCCCCAGACCTTAATCCCATTGTGAACTTGTGGTCAATCCTCAAGATGAGGGTGGACAAACAAAACCCACAAATTCTGACAAACTCCAAGCATTGATTATGCAAGAATGGGCTGCCATCAGTCAGGATGTGGCCCAGAGGTTCATTGACAGCATGCCAGGACAGATCGCAGAGGTCTTGAAAAAGAAGGGGTCAACACTGCATATATTGACTCTTTGCATCAACTTCATGTAATTGTCAATAAAAGCCTTTGACACTTATGAAATGCTTGTAATTATACTTCAGCATTCCATCTGACAAAAATATCTAAAGACACTGAAGCAGAAAACTTAGAAATGTATATTTGTGTCATTCTCAAAACTTTTGGCCACGACTGTACGGCGTTTACAGTGTATATCTCCACTAAAGCGTTTAAAGCCTTTAAATCTCAATCACACTGTAAAGATTCATTTCTGTGATGCAGATTGAAAAGAGCCCTAGGTCGTTCAGGGTTTCAGGTGAAGAAGTTGAATGGTAATTTATGAATTCTCACAACATATCTCTCAGAATCTCCATTGAGAATGCCTTTTAGTCCTGGGTTAGGCTTAATCTGTGTCTGGGAAACTGGCCCATTGTTTCCTACCTTTTTTAATACTGATTTGAAATTTGAAAGAGTAGTCAATCCAGGGAGAGATTGACAAGACATAATGCCAAAGTCATCTTAACATAAACAAGCATTTGAAAGGGTCCCTTGTTGCCCTGTTATGGTATTGCATTACAGTAAATAATGAAGAACAGAACAACACTGACATTGTGTGCTCCTTGCAAACTCCTTGCTCCCTGAAAATTGTCAAAGACTCCAGCCACCCTTGTCATAGACTGTTCTCTCTGGTACCACACGGCAAGCAGTACTGGAGCGCCAAGCCTAGGTCCAAGAGGCTTCTAAACAGCTTCTACCCCCAAGCCAAATAGACTCCTGAACATCTAGTCAAATGGCTACCCAGACTATTCACATTCACATCACATTAACTCTACCTACATGTACATACTACCTCAACTTACCGGTGCCCCCGCACATTGACTCTGTACCAGCACCTCCATGTATATATTGTTATTTTTTACTGCTCCTCTTTAATTACTTGTTACTTTTATCTCTTATTCTTATCCATAATTTTTGAAACTGCACTGTCGGTTAGGGGCTCGTAAGTAAGCATTTCACTGTAAGGTCTACACCTGTTGTATTAGGCGCATGTGACTAATAAAATTTGATTTGAGTTCAAATATGAGGAAGCTTGACAAGTTTACCATTGTATGTAAGGTAAGACAGAATGCCTATTAAAAGTGTGCCAGTTATCAGGTTGTACAACATGCCTACAGCATGTAGTACGATGAGATCTCTCAGTGTGCCTGTGATGAGTGACAAGTTGTATTTTGTCTTATTGCCTTCTGCATTCATATGTCAAATGATAAAATATGACACTTGGACCCTTTCTGTATTTGGCATTTCAGGCCAGAAGGGAAGAGAGCTGAGAGCTTAGTGCCTGAGTTTAATAACAAGCCTTATTTCTGGTTGAAGATGTTTTACATTACCTCCACCTGAGAACTTATGTGTTCTGCAGTAAAAAAATTATACACGAGTTACAACAGGTAAAATATGACATGAAATGAATATATAATACACCTACAACAGCAACACACTATCTCATCAACTGAAATGGTGTCTTCTGACTTCACTTTTATTTCCATAGATACACTTTGTGTCCTACCTACAGTAAGTCCCCCTTGTTTGACACCTCAAGTAATATAGGTTTTTGTTCCACAAAAACATATTGCTAAAGAGCAACACTGGACTCATGATATTACCTAACAGATACAACATTTGGTTTAAAACTGAGTTTAAAAAAAATACAATTTCAAGTTCTCTTGGCAGGCAATTGATATGGGGGCTTTTTGACTGGGGTTTTCTTTGTTCCTTTTTAAGTTATGTTATCTTCAAATATTTACACACAGAAGGACATCATCTTGATCCTCTGACTGAACACCATGGAGATCCGGTCACTTGTTTCACTAATGTCCCGTGGTAGACAAAGAACACTTATCACTAACAGTACAGTTGGGGTAAGGGGCAGGTCAATGCAAACTGTAAGTGTAATCTCTAATGCTTGAATTTGCAAATTTACCAGAGATAGAGTGAATACTTAATCATTGGATGATACACAGTTTCAATAGCATCTGTGTCATGTTAATAACACTTACAGCAGGCTTCTTCTGTACAGTGCGTGATATATAGTATTATTACACTCTTAAGACTCCGTTACGCTCAGTGTAGTCCAATAACATTCATAGTTGGCTCGCCTAGAAAACACTACAAAATGAAGGAAAGCCATTTGTATCCAAAGCATTGGTGAACAAATATTATCGATATCATTAGCATAGAAACTCTTGATAAGGTTTTTATGCTCTGATATCTAATCCTGGCAACACTACACTTAACTCCTTACCCTGTGGCATTAATGTAGGTATAGGTAACTACCCTCCAATTACAAAAAAAAACACATTTTTTTAACTAGGCAAGTCAGTTAAGAACAAATTCTTATTTTACAATGACAGCCTACCGCGGCAAAACCCTCCCCTAAACCGGACGACCCCGGGCCAATTGTGGGCCGCCCTATGGGACTCCCGATCATGGCCGGTTGTGATACCGCCCAGGATCGAACCAGGGTGTGTAGTGATGCCTCTGTCACTGAAATGCAGTGCCTTAGACCACTGCACCACTTGTGAGCCTTCAAAAACAGTGTTGGGTATAGACAGACATGTTTAATAAAACATTTAAAAAGCGTACGCACAAGGATTCAATGGTTTCTTTTTATAGTGAGTTTAAGCCTGCCTTTTTTTGTTTCACAATGATAATATCAGTAAGACACCCAAGGGCCTGATGTCCAACGAATGCAAAAGCAAATGTCCAAAAAATATAAAGCCCAGATTTTATCCAAATCATTGAGTGTTACTTTTCCTAAAAAGACAACATCGGTGGTTTTACAATCTTTGCTGAAGATTGAAGTGAATCATTGTCCATCATTTAACACTCTTTTAGTAGAGGGAAATAAGTGTACTAAAAGGTAAGACAGTACAGTCACCCATTCCAGAACTGGGGAGGAAGAGAACTACACAACTAGAATCTATATGCCCTAATTATCATCAGTCACATAACCCAAATTCTAACAGCGTAGATGGAAAAAAGCATTTGTCCAGGAGAGAATGAAATGTTGAAGTCAGAGAGGACTGGACAGCAGCTTGGAAAGCTGAGACTTAAAGCTTCATTAATGGACTTTCTTTGATTTTGGACTTCCCGGACAGTCAAAGAGAGTAGCAAACACATAACAGTATGTAGCATCTGCAGCATGCAATGGTCCATGAGTCTGTACTTGTTAATTCTCTATGTTCAAGAGTAAAGAGTGGGAGGTTCTTCAGCCAAAATGTCTGTGCAAATATACTGCATGACTCATTGTCTAAACATAACTAGTCTTTTGGGACTGCGGGTGTCATGACAACTAGGTGACGATGATGCCAGCTGTTTTGTCTGTTACAGTGGTTCAGAGTCGCACCACTGTTCCACATGGTGAAGTTAAATATATTTAGGATTCCAATTGTGAGTTTAAGCACAAGGTGTAAGGCAACCCCAGACATCCCAACCAATAGATCAAAACAATCAAAATACAATGACACCTGTTGTTCATCTGTATGTGCAAAATGGGAAAATGCAATGCCAAGCAAAATTATATTATATTGTATTATCTTATGTGATTCATTTTGATTTGATTATCAACATAATGCAGTCTGTGGATCTGAGTTAAATTCAGGTGTGCATTTGGAGGAATTGCACAACGCATGAGGTTGAGGACAAGACCTGGACAGGATTCCATGTTATAGACTGAAGGAAGGATTGCTGTTTGGCTTGGAGCCTTCCCCACTCACGCCCTCTGTCTGTCATGCTGGGTACAGCACACATAGTGGAGGGGTAGGTAGGGGATGATGAGATCAGAGTGGACGGGTGTGGTCCAGCCCCGTCCAGTCCCTGCCTCAGACCCCTGTGTGGGTAGCGAGGGGAGACCTGCCCCCCTGGCTTTGCCCTCCTCCAGACCTCCTCTGGTGCATCAGGGACAGTCCTGGCCATGGTCCTGACTCCTGCGTCGTCTCTTAATGGCCACTTGATAGTTCTCGTTCATCACTCCACTGTCCTCCCCCCTCCTCCTCTTTCCCTTCCCTGCCTGTTCGAGCACACAGATACAAAGGAGAGAGACTTGAGTAAAGAATGTTTGTGGAAGTCATGTGTAGATTTCTTCCATTGTGCTAAAATAAATAACTTGTCCTACATTTGGTTTTGGAATATGAATTAGTATAATATAAATGTTTTTGTTAATGAAGACACAACTTGATAATAGATTATGGAGTAAAAAGGAAGCGTCAATGAGTGGTCCTTTGTAGCTCATTTGCTAGAGCATGGTTCTTGCCACGCCAGGATAGTGGGTTTGATTCCCAGGACCACTCATACATAAAAATAAAAAATGATGCATGAGTCCCTTGGATAAAAGTGTCTGCTAAATGGCATATATTATAATGAGAGAATTTGATAACAAAAATTCAAATAAATTTGCTACTCAATACTACCACTAGGTGTCAGCCTAGTACCAGTAAGCATGAATCTCTAAACCATGAACGATGGACTACAATAGGTCAGCAGCACAGCAGAGATGATTCAAATAGATAAACGTGTGATATCACATGTATCCACTTACTCAAACAGAACAGTGAACCAGGTCAGATTGTACAACTGATTACACATCCAGGCTTGCATCCCAAATGGCACCCTATTCCCTATATAGTGCACAACTTTTGACCAGGGCCTATAGGGCTCTGTTTAAAAGTAGTACACTATATTGGGAATAGGTTGCCATTTGGGATGGAACCCATCCAGACTGTGAAAGACGTTGATACAGACCTTGACGTCACGCTCAGCGAACTTCTGGAACATGTTGGCATAGATCTTCTTGTCCTTTTCGTGGTGTTCCCGGATATTGCGTTGACAAATGGATACTTGATCGCGTGCCGCCCGGTTGGAGGGGTTGACCTGCAGCACCAGTTTAAAGTCAGACATGGCCAGGCTGAACTCGTTACGGAAGAGACGAGCCTTCCCACGTCGGTACAGAGCCTTCTCATTCTTCTCATCCAGCTCTATCACCTGGGACATAATACACATAGATACTATATTTGTAACTATATTTGTAACATTAAGGTGTACCTACAGGGATTTATAAAGGGCGTTTATAAGTTTGAGTTAGTTTATAAAGCTGTTTAGAAAAAGTTACAGAATGGTTGAAAAGGTGTGATTGTTATGTTAATGCTTGCCAAACAGATTAATACATGTATACAACCCCAGTGACCCAGAGCAAAAAGTCATAGACAAACACAACTGTATGCTATTCCATGAACAGGTGTTATCTGCATGCTCTGTGTGGCTTCAGTATGGTACACGTGTATATGTTTGTGGGGTTTCTCATGCCAGGTATGCAGTGAGAGTGTACCTTGTTGCAGTTCTCCACAACCAGTGCGTACTCTCTCAGCTTCAGGTAGCACATAGCCAGGTTAAGCTGGGCAGCCAGTAGGAAGTCCTGGAGCTTCTGCTGCTCCTCCTTGCCCACACCAAACTCCATCTCCAGCCACAACACAACGCGCTGGTACTGGACCACTGCCTGAAGGTAACGCCCCGCCTACATCCAGGGACAACACATGGGCTACGTTTAGCAGGTCTCTCATACAAACAAGATTTTAGACAACATTTTCATAGTTCAAAAGCAATGTACAAAGTACAAAAAAACTGTGAACCTAATTATAATCTCACAGTTGTGATTTTGAAGCTTTTCTTCAACAACGGTATGAGGTGTCGATTATTTAACTAGACTTTAGTAATCTGAGCAATGTATTCACCTCTTCATAATGCACGTTGTTGAAGAACATTTTCTAATTAAATCACTCTTCCATGTTATAATGTCGCTATTTGACTAAATAAATCGTTAAATAATTGAAAAATGTCCTTGTGAACTTGTTTGCAGGGTTCAAGTTCTGCAAGTTCACAGGGTTTGGTTCAAGTTAATGAAATATTCACACACAGATGCATCCAAATGCCATGAGATTTTTGTCTATTTTCTGAAAGACAGAGATGGCCCACTACTGTATACCTTGAAATATTGTGTCCCTTTCTGTTTGGCTGTAGCAGACAATTTCAGTTTCTCCTTCTGATCCAACTCCCAGGATTCTTTGGCCTTGGAAAAGGAAACATATTGTTATGTTTCAGAGGAGGAGATTTGAGGATGACTTTCATTGAGATGACGACTGTTTCTTCCCATTATTTTCTCCAGGGTCACTCTGCCATCATGCAATATCTAACTGAGACCCTCATTGTCTAAACTCCACCAGCTCAAATCAAATCAATCTGTTGGTATCTTCCAGGGACACTAACAGGATACTTGAACACATTGTTGTTACCGTATCTAATCCAGCAAGTAGAACTCACCTTCTGAAAGTTGTTTAGAGTCACTTCATACACCAGGTCTGAGTTTGGTCCAATCTTATACTGTGCTCTACCCTCTTTCCCAAAACCATACCTACAAAAAACAAGACAGAGAGTATTGTATGGCTGACTAGTCCTGACATACACCCGTTCCATGAAAGGCAAACATAAAGTCAAGATTTTTGTATAGTGATGCTTGTTTAAAGCAGCAATCAGCAGATGAAACAATAACAAAGCATCCTCCCTGACCCTGTTTTGGTAAAAAGCTGAGTGATGGGGCTGGAGAAATGTAACCACTCAAATTCATAGATATGGATGCAAGGTCTTACCATCCATGATATCCAAATTATAGTTTTAACCATGTTTTGAGGCAATGTTTGTTTACAAACATTGGAGTTCTCTTGGGGTACAACAGTTGAACTAAGCTCATGCATTATTTATAAGTTGTATTCTTCAAGAACCAATGGGTATATATCAATATCAATCATTTATAAGTCCAGAAATGTATGTAGAAACTGCAGATTGACCCTTTAAAGTAACTTTTCCAGATTTCCATTCAATATTACCCATAACTAATTACAATATGAGTGAAATCGTTTTCCTTACAAAAAATGTTTTCTATGTTGCAATGGTGTGGGCATATACTGGTCATTCAAAATAATTAATGTGAGTAGACCACTGATTGGCTAGCTCTTCCTCCTCAGGATGATGACATCAACCTCTATGAGGAACTAGCAGACGTTTTTCTGTGTGATATATAAGTTTGAGGTGGGGTTTTGGATGTCTTTTTTTAAATATATTTTTTATCTTGCCGAAAAATACGAGTATAGGATGAGTCAACAACATTATTTGGGTATGAGCGTATCTACCTTGTGTTGCAACAGGGACACTTCAGCAATAGGTAATGATGTAAGTTTGATACCGGAGTTTTGAGGTATGCGTTGAAATCGCTGACGCCTCGATCACACCGACAGTGTCATTTCGCAAAATGGTACTCAGCATCATCTGGATATGTATGCAACAAAAGTTCAACATTCACTTTCTGCTACCATTTCTGTGAAGCCGTTAACATATACAGTTTGACTCATTTGTTCAATAAATCCAACATATACCACACAGAACGTACTGCAACTGCCTCTGCCTCTCTAATGCTGCAAGGCAAATGCAGTGTTCCGTTGGAAATGAATGTACTTCTTGTGTACCAAAATGCAAAAAACACTATTGGTGTGAGTGAGGCGAAAGCAGCAAAAATTTGAAGCAGTGTGTCAATGCGTGTATCAATGACATCCGAAGCTTTGTCTGCTCATGTGATTGGCGAGATCCCACTTGATTTCACAATGATTCCGAATGCTTTCTTCGATTCCAAGCTGCCTTCAAACACCGACCTCTACTGGACACAGTACTTAGAAATTTGGGATTTTGTATAAAAAGTTTCACCTGACCGGTAGCTTACGCCTCGATCACGCCGACAGCGTCATTGCATTTTGGTACACCGGAAGTACATTCATTTCCAACGGAACACTGTGTTTGCCTTGCAGTACGTTCTGTGTGGTGCATATGTTGGATTTATTGAACGTATGTGTCAAACTCTATTCGTTAACGGCTTGACAGAAATGGTATCAGAAGGTGAATGTTGAACTTTTGTTGCTCACATATCCAGATGATACTGCCTACCATTTTGCCCCACAACACTGTTGGTGTGATCGAGGTGTTGGCGGATAGAGTAGGGAACATTCAGGGATGTGGGGGTGAGGTCGAATCCTGATGAAGGCAAAATTGAAACCACACTTTCTGCACTGTTGTTCAAATAATTGTATTTAGTTTTAATTGTAATTATATTTAGTATAGTATAAGCTTCTGTCTTAAGCATCCTAATTAAAGCCATAAATTCAGTTTTTTTAAATATACACTGCTCAAAAAAATTAACATCCTAGATCTGAATGAATTAAATATTCTTATTAAATACTTTTTTCTTGACATAGTTTAATGTGCTGACAACAAAATCACACAAAAATGATCAACCCATGGAGGTCTGGATTTGGAGTCACACTCAAAATTAAATTGGAAAACCACACTACAGGCTGATCCAACTTTGATGTAATGTCCTTAAAACAAGTCAAAATGAGGCTCAGTAGTGTGTGTGGCTTCCACGTGCCTGTATGACCTCCCTACAACACCTGGGCATGCTCCTGATGAGGTGGCGGATGGTCTCCTGGGGGATCTCCTCCAAGACCTGGACTAAAGCATCCGCCAAATCCTGGACAGTCTGTGGTGCAACGTGGCGTTGGTGGATCGAGCGAGACATGATGTCCCAGATGTGCTCAATTGGATTCAGGTCTGGGGAACGGGCGGGCCAGTCCATAGCATCAATGCCTTCCTCTTGCAGGAACTGCTGACACACTCCAGCCACTTGAGGTCTAGCATTGTCTTGCATAAGGAGGAACCCAGGGCCAACCGCACCAGCATATGGTCTCACAAGGGGTCTGAGGATCTCATCTCGGTACCTAATGGCAGTCAGGCTACCTCTGGCGAGCACATGGAGGGCTGTGCGGCCCCCCAAAGAAATGCCACCCCACACCATGACTGACCCACCACCAAACTGGTCATGCTGGAGGATGTTGCAGGCAGCAGAACGTTCTCCACGGCGTCTCCAGACTGTCACGTCTCTCACATGTGCTCAGTGTGAACCTGCTTTCATCTGTGAAGAGCACAGGGCGCCAGTGGCGAATTTGCCAATCTTGGTGTTCTCTGGCAAATGAAAAATGTCCTGCACGGTGTTGGGCTGAAAGCACAACCCCCACCTGTGGACGTCGGGCCCTCATACCACCCTCATGGAGTCTGTTTGTGACCGTTTGAGCAGACACATGCACATTTGTGGCCTGCTGGAGGTAATTTTGCAGGGCTCTGGCAGTGCTCCTCCTGCCTTCTCCTCCTTGCACAAAGGCGGAGGTAGCGGTCCTGCTGCTGGGTTGTTGCCCTCCTACGGCCTCCTCCACGTCTCCTGATGTACTGGCCTTTCTCCTGGTAGCGCCTCCATGCTCTGGACACTACACTGACAGACACAGCAAACCTTCTTGCCACAGCTCACATTGATGTTCCATCCTGGATGAGCTGCACTACCTGAGCCACTTGTGTGGGTTGTAGACTCCGTCTCATGCTACCACTAGAGTGAAAGCACCGCCAGCATTCAAAAGTTACCAAAACATCAGCCAGGAAGCATAGGAACTGTGGTCTGTGGTCACCACCTGCAGAACAACTCCTTTATTGGGGGTGTCTTGCTAATTGCCTATAATTTCCACCTGTTGTCTATTCCATTTGCACAACAGCATGTGAAATTTATTGTCAATCAGTGTTGCTTCCTAAGGGGACAGTTTGATTTGACAGAAGTGTGATTGACTTGGAGTTACATTGTGTTGTTTAAGTGTTCCCTTTATTTATTTTTAGCAGTGTATATATATATTAAACTTGAAGGCAAAAAAGGGAAGCAGGAATTCCAAATTTAGGCTACTGTTGCCAAAAATGTACTACTGAGCCACAGAGTTTTGATAAAACCAGTGGAGAATGAAAAGTCTATCTGATAATCACACGGTTATTTATTGTTGACCAGCAGATGTCACTAATGTGCATTGTGAACAAATATTGAAGCTACGAGAAATTAACCGCTTTTTGGAACAATTTAAAAAGTACCAAAGCCTTCAGAAATCCTTCCCATCACTAGCGATAAGGAGTAGATTAGAGCAATCACTAGCGATAGGGAGTAGAGTAGAGTAGAGTCACCACTAGCGATAGAGAGTAGAGTAGAGTAGAGTAGAGTAGAGTAGAGTAGAGTAGAGTAGAGTAGAGTAGAGTAGAGTAGAGTAGAGTAGAGTAGAGTAGAGTCACCACTAGCGATAGGGAGTAGAGTAGAGTAGTGTAGAGTAGAGTAGAGTAGAGTAGAAGCTCTTACTTGGGTTTTAAGTAGAGCATGCAGCATTCTCCTTTCTGCATCTTCTCCATGGCCCTGTCTACACCCAGAGGAACGCCCATGTCCTCTGACTCACCCACCACGAAGTGCACATCCCTGGTGTCAAACAGACGCTCTTCACAGCGACCCTCCAGGTGTACTGTGGGATACAGGAGGAAATTGGAAAATAAGATAATTTTTTGAATGGTAAATATTAATATTATTATATTTTACTTAATGGGAATGGACTGTTCAGATAGCATAATATAGTTTAGATTGTTCAACATGTTTAGTTTGAGTGTTCAAAATGGTTTTTTTTGTCTTGTTTGAGACTGTACAAAAATCTGTAAACATTTTGATCACAATAAATCTGTTCACAGTCACTAGCTAGGTTTCCATTCAATTGGCGACAGATTTTCATGTGACTATCCCCAAAATCTGAATAAATACAATATGCACATTTTCCCATCAGATATGCATTTCCTTCTAATTGACTTGTTGCGGATAAACGGTTGTCGGTGATGACGTAGTGCACATAAAAATAACTTTGGTGATTAAATTCCCATGTACTGAATAAAAAATACAAGTTAAATGGCTTTCCATCACATTGTCAACTCTGGATTTGTCACCAAATAAATTGCGGTTATGTAGCGAATATGCCCACTCTGGTCTTGGCACGTGTGCTCTACCCAAAAAGCCTGCAGATATACAGTGTGGGTAGGCTATCTAACATGGTGACGTTATTATGGACAAAATAGCGAGATTATTTTTATTTGTCAAACAGCAGCCAAGCCTCGATCATCATGTCACCAGAATAAGACCCTCGATATTTATTGTATAGGAGCCTCTATTGGAAAGGAGCGTCAAGCTTATCACCGTGCACTTTCACCACCCTGTGACGTTCATCACAACTTATTTCATCTGTAGCCTGATAAATTAAACTGTATGCTCTCCCGAGTTGTAGTGAGAGGACCACATAGCATATCATTGCTTGACTCCAAGTTTACTTTGTGATATGATTGTTATAATAATACCACCATTTCTCAGATAATGTATTTTACCGACACAAAAAGAGCTCACTGTGTCTAGGGTAATTTGCTTTGTTGACATTTGGAATGTCTTTTGCTGTTTCAATCAGGCCTGTCGTAAAAAATATATATATATCCAACATGCACTTTACTCAAATAAAAAGATTGGATGGAAACCTGGTTAATGTGAGACAAAGCCTTTGTACCAAAATCAATTAACATATTGATCACCAAGATCACAGTCAATTAGATCACAGTGAATGTGATAGAGAGAGAGCATGTCCACCTTACCGTGGACTGTTGATCCGTCGTTGGGGTTATTATAGCCCTCCCCTTTGACCTTTATCCTCCTTGTGATGCCGCCGTCGTCCGTCAGCACCTCGCCTTGGAAGCTCAGCAGCTCCACCTACAGGAAGTGAAGAAACGCGTAAGGACAGAATAAAATGTCACGTCACAGCCATGTGTTGCCATAGCAACACCAGCAGCAGTGGCACACTTTTAAACAACGGTAACCGAAAGATTCCATCGTGATGAAAATGATGACAGAGACAGTGTTATGTGTTCTGTTCACAATGCCGAGAGAGAATCTAGAACAATGTGCAGTCAGAATATAAAGGGGAAACCTGTTACGTGCAGAGGAAGGCCTATATACCATCATCCCCTTGGTAACCACTAAGCTTTACCTACCTCAAACTGTAACATGGCGTTGGGAGGTATTTTGGGCGGGCATCCAGCTGACCCATAGGCATATGCTGGTTTACAGAGGAGCATGCACACCTCTCCTCTCTGCATAGAGGACACACCGATATCCAAGCCCTTAATCACCTGACCTGTGGAGTGATACAAAATTAGAGACATGACAAACAGATGTAGGCTACATATGCAGTGACATATGGGCGATACATACGGCGGATGAGTTAGATGAGTTCTTTCTTCCATACATACAGATGTCAAAAATGTAAGTATAATATAGAAGCTATATGTACAATATGTACATCTTTATGTCCTGATGACAGTTCTTCTTCAGCTGAAAAGGTATCGGAGATGTTTAGAAATGAGTACCTCAGTAAGAGGCCATCTCAGACTCGGACATACCCTTTCCCAGACTGAAGGTGAAGGGTTTTTTGCGTTCCATACTGGAGTCAAACTTCTTCCCATTGATTAGTTTGCCAGTGTAGTGTACTGCTACCTTGTCCCCAATCATGGGTCTGTCCCCATCCTCTCCCTGGTTTTTCACCACCTGTATAAAGAGCAAATGTCAGTCCTGAGATCATTTCAACTCAGCATGCTAGTACTTGTTTCTCTAGCTAGACAGTGATGATGGTTTCTTCGTGTCACATACTTCTTTTTCATGTACCCCTATTATTATTTTTCATCCTAACAGTTAGGCATTTCTTGCAGTGCTCTGTTTTAGAGGTAACACTGAGGATGTGCTCAATACAAAGGAACACTCTTGATTCTGGTGGCAGAATTATGAAGGATGCCTTTCTCTGAAGTCTCTCTGGTTACTGTGACAGGGAAGACTTTGTGTGTGTGCTTGTAATAAGTTGAGCTACACTCCTATATGCAGCTTGGTCTCATAGACTAGATGTAACATAGTAAAAGTACATCTGAAACACTCAAATTAGTAGGATATGTTACGTTTGGTATGGTTACAGGCAAAAACGAAAGGAGGTGGTTGGTTGGGGTGGATGAGAAGGTGTAACCCAAAGGTTGCGTGTTGGAATCTCATCACGGACAACTTTAGCATTTTATCTAATTATTTATCTAACTTTTCAAATACTTGCTACTTTTAAGCTATTTTGCAACTACTTAGCATGATAACTAACCCTTCCCCTAACCTTAATCTTTTAACCTAACTCTTAACCCGAACCTTAATCCTAACCCTTAACCCTAACCCCTAACCTAACCATCTTAGCCAGCTAGATAACGTTAGCGTTAGCCACCTAACCACCTACAACAAATTGGAATTCGCAACATATATTTGAAAATTCATAACATATTGTATGTTTTGCAAATTCATAACATATAGTATGTTTCGCAAATTCGTAACATATCATAAGAAATGGATAATACACATCCACGAATTAATACATACCATACGAAATGTAACATGTACTAAAGGGAGGGTCTCGGTTTACATACAGAATAATACAAAATGCTCTGAGACCAGGTTGCTGTATGTCAAGACAGAGTTTGTCCCTTACAGAGGAGGTTGGGAATGAGGTTGAAGCCTACCTTGAGAACTCCCTCGTCTCTGCTAGGAGTGACGTCGATGCCCTTGGCAGCAAAGACCACAGCAGGAGACTGGTCATCCATGGACTGGTCCTTATCTGTGGTCATATCTGCATCTGGGCATGCCACTCTAAACCTGCACAAAAGAGTCACACACACATTGTTTATAACTGGGATGCGCACCAACATAATAACAGACTCACAAAACACCACCAACACACAAATACCCCTTAAAAAAGGCCTTCCAGAACCACCTGAATGTCAATTAAACTGTAATCAATTATACGCATATGCTTTAAGTAGGTAAATGTGTTAGCTATGCTATATCTCTGACATTCTGTGAGTCAGGGAATTACGTTTCTAACCTCTCAACTCTGTTTCTTCTTCATTCTGATAACATGCATGAGCTGACGCAGTGTATGTAGAGGTGCTGACTAACGGAGTAAACTCTGTGCCGTTACTTATTTTGAGACTTGCAGCACAGTACATTATTGGGAGACGGTTGAAGAGCCAAACAAGCTTTCTGATGATGAGCTACAGAAATAATATCCTCATATGCCTCAACGGCCAACCTTCTCCCAGCCCACAGTACATTATGCTAACTCTGGGAATTTGCTACCATCATACTAATGTCAAGACTCCAGTAAACATGCTGGTTCATAGCAGTATACTAAGCCCACATTCACTTTTGACAATGTCGAAGGTTTCATTTCAACCAAAACTGCAATGTGGTAACCTATTTAAGCAGTAGCTTTTTTCCCATGGTCAAATAAAAAAAAGTATTTCTTCTTCAATCTGAAAAAAACTGGGCCGTGAAATATGAGACCTGATGGTGCAACAATGCCGCCACTCTTTGTGAGACATGCTGCACCATCGTTGTTGGGTACTGTTGAATAGCTTTCTGGTGATGAGCACATTATAATATTATCCTGATGTCTTTCTTTAGCAGCCTTTATCTCGCCAACCACAGTACATCATTTAAACACATTTGAATTCATACCATAATAGTAGTGTCATGTGTGCAGTGGATGTAGGTCTGACCTAACTAACTGTAATACAAAATTCTCACATTTAGTGACTGAAAATGCCACACACGATGTGTCACAAACACAATGGCTTTTTTCTCTAGGACGCCCACAGGTCTCACAAGACTCTTCTGAAGGTCCAAGGTACCAGTTAAATTTTTTTTATGAAAGTATACAGTACCAGTCAAAAGTTGAGTTCTTTCTTCCAGGACACACCTACTCATTCAAGGGTTTTTCTTTATTGTTACTATGTTCTACATAGTAAATAACACATATGGAATCACGTAATAACCAAAAAAGTGTTAAACAAATTAAAATATATCTTATATTTACGATTCTTCAAAGTAGCCACCCTTTGCCTTGATGACAGCTTTGCACACTCTTGGCATTCTTCTTGGCATTCTCTCAACCCCCATCCTCCCCGTTCCAGAAGAAGACGTGTATGTGCACAAATGGCAGTAGTTTGTAAATAAAGTCACCTGGATCTGTTCAAGTTATGTACCTCCTCTGAAAGCAATGTCTAAGTTACAAATTACAACAAATATTTAATGAATGGGTGACAATTTGCATGACAACCAACTAAGAATTAGTTGAAAAGCCAGTAGCAATCTTAATGAATATTCTGTTACCACCACCTGTTGCATCTTTTCACAAGTTAAGATAAGATAAAAATGTACTTTATCCCGTCCGGGCAATTAGCTTAGGGCCTGGTACCATGCCTTAGGACATGAGAAAATTGTCGTAGTCACAATCAGCCATGACGCTATGTGTCTGCTATCTAAAGAACGCTGAGGTATTACAAGTGTGTTATAGAAATCTCAGGTCCTCCATATGCTGTCTTGCTATCATATTTGCCATTTTAACCTTTACTGTGTCAATGTTGATTTTGGAACGTCTTTATCTGTTTTTATCTTTAGCCTGGCTGTGAACTATGTACTAACTTTTAAGATATAACGTTGACGCTATTAAGCTTTCAGTGTTTTCTGTGACGTTGGGTATTATGCCCTATTGACCCGTTTTAAATAAATGATCAATACATTGTTTATTTAATACAATTATCGAGTCATTGAATATTGAATCATCTGTTCTGACATATTATGACATTTTATAGGGGATAGACAATCTTATGTTGAATAAAATTGTCAAAATGTGAAAACTATGAAAGGATCTAATATCAGATGGTGTCGGCTATTTAAAATCAAGGCAGAAACATTTTCTTAAAAATGTCTTCAATTGAAGCGGACTGAGGAACACGATGAAACATGCACAGTAGAATCACTGTAACACTTAATTCTGCACAGTTTGTAATGTCATCGTTTCACCATACCTCAGAAAACAGAACAAAACATTTAAAAACATGATGCTAGCCCAACACTTATCTAAAATATCTAACAGCTAATTGAACAACTTGCACCGTACTGTTAAACAAACGTGAAACAGATTTAAACCATCAACATAACCTTGATGCTTAGTTAATTCATTCATTAAACTTTTTTGCTGTTGACTTCTCTTGCTCAATGAATACAAATAGCCCATTGTAAGCTAACAAATCAAACATCCCAAGTGGACTTTGAGTCTTTCAATGTCATTACAGCATGCCATGACGCCCACCGTCTCAGACTGTTCTGAAATTGTTTCTGTGGTTAGAAACAGGTACGCTTGGCATTCCTAAAACACTATTTTGTTGAAATTACATTGTATATCTGAGAAATTATGCTAATTGATTGCACCCAAATGTCCCATTTTAATTTATAGGATTCAGATAATATTCAATAAATATAGTACCTATCATCCGATTTGGACCAAACCTCTTCCTACCAATAAGTAAAGGTGTCCACATTCATCCCAGCCGAAACAGTTTGGAAGAGTTTGTGCATATATTATGATGACATTTTGCGACGTTTTTGTTAGTTTTGGACTTTGGTGGGGGGTTTTTGGGCAGTTCGGGCACATTTTTTTCAGGAGGCAAGCCAAAGTTCGGAGCAAAAGTCACGCCTCGTTGTTGGTGATTGATGAACAGTAGGTATTCTTCAATAATGTCTTTGTTCTCAAATTGTTTAATTGAGAAACACTGCACCAAACATCTTAGATAGATGTAAAATTGCACGACTAAGATCTCCCTGGCAAAAACATCCAAATGAATGAGAGATTTCTTGAGTTATTCATTCTGACTGTTTTGAGGAAGTGTATACTGGCTATGCCCTCTCAAAATGGACAAACAGTACTATTGCCGTTTTTCTCATTTTTCAAGCGAAGGTCTTTTAAGGGAGTATGCAAGCACACTCGTTCAGTTCGGCTAGAAGAGTTTGGCTAGGCGCCAGCCGTACTGAAGCATGCTGACGCCTTAAGACATAAGGAATCCCCAAAAATTGTCAAAAACCTGCCACTGACTCGCTGGTTACTTTTGTTTGGCTCATGATGAAAACACATTTTGTGTGTCATCCTCACAAATCAAGCCAGTCCTCCATGAAAGCAAATCAGTCTGTCCTTCTTTTACACTTAATATTTATCCAGGAAACGGGACCTTTGTCAGTGGTTTATTCCCTTCATAAAAGGTCTATATTAATTACTGTTAGACCATTCCTGGTGAACTAGCAAACCATTAGGCTACAGCAGTTATACTAGTTTCATTGTTATGGTCTCTAATGGGCTTCAATGGTAAAAGTCCCAAATACACAATGTATACTGTTTTGCAATTGTAATGGTATTGGGTTGCATTGAGTTAAATGGTAAATGTCACTTTCACAATACATATACATTTCCTGATAATTTTATTGAAAACATGACAGTCATGCAATTAATTATTTGATTAGGGTTGTCACAACATTTTAGTCCCTAGCCCATTTCTACATCAAAGGTGTTATGCTTGTAGGTAAAGTGTTCAAATAAGAATTGCATAGGGATAGCCCTCTCAGAGAGCGACCACTTGTTGGACTATTCAAGGAGAGTTGGGTTGAAGCTACTATAAGGACACACTGAATTGCTTTCATGGAGGACTGGCTTGAATTGTGAAGATGAAGCACACAATTCATTTTCATAATGAGCTAAATCTATTGGTTTTCTACCCAAAGCTGCAAAGGAAATTGTGAAATTGTGTGTAAACACAAGAGACCAGCAAAATGAATAGAGTGTGGCTGTAGAGCCAGAATAGTAGCACCTAGTGGTCAAAACCTGGTACTTTCACACTATATTTATTGAATTTTATCTGAATATTATCTGTCCAATTTGGGTGCAATCAATTAGCTTAATTTCTCAGTTCAAATTATATTTCAACAAAATAATGTTTCAGGGATGCCATTGTATCTGTTAATAACTACATAAACGATTTCAGAACAATCTGAGTTGGTGGGTGTCAAAGTCCTCTTTCTTGTGCTTTTTGAGGTGGAACAACCCCTTTGTCATATAGGAAATAACAGCACATAATTGGCTGACTATGAGTGGCCCTCCACAGACATCCACAGTGAAGTCACACACACAGCTGATACCAATTCTCTCCCTACACTTTCCCCTTGGCCCTAACCAATTATGTATATAAACCCTGGATTGCCGATGCAATGTATTGGCAACAGAGAGTCTTTGAAGCCACTGGTCGGCCATTCTGGCACTCTCCAGAAGAAGTAGTCCTCCACAGGAATGAATGGAATTCTACAGTATTTAAATTCAATGTTTTAGTGACAAAATTACATGTATTTAAGTGTAGTGGCGACAGTAACATTAGTACTTTCAAAAAATTATACTTTAAAGTGGCAATCAGCAGTAAAAACAATAATAAAACACTCTCCCCACCCCTGTTTTGGTGAAAAGCTGAGGGACGGAGCTGGAGAAATGTAACCACTCTCAAATTCATAGACAGAGCTATGGATGCAAGGTCTGACTATCCATGAAATTAAAATAATAGTTTTAACCATATTTTGAGGCTATATAGTGTTTGTTTACATTTACTTTGCTTACATTGAAGAAAAATATTTATATTTTGGTTTCCCATGGGGTTTGACAGCTCATGGAAAAAAAAGCTATATTTTTCAAGAATCAATTAATTGCTAAGTAAAAAAAAATGGATATGGTATAATGCCTTCCTTTACTTTTTCCACATTGTGTTGTGTTACAGCCTGAATTAAAAATGTATTTAATTGAGATTTTGTGTGACACAACACCCCATAATGTCAAAGTGGAATTTTGTTTGTAGAAAATTTTTGAAATTAATAAAAAATGAAAAGCTGAAATGTCTTGAGTTGTGTATCGATTGGTGAGAATAAAAATCTATTTAATCTATTTTGAAATAAGGCTGTAAATGAACAAATTTGGAAGGTGTATGTATACTTTCTGAAGGCACTGTAACTTCCTCTTTAAGGACAAATGTTTTTTATATATATATAGGTGTGCTCCGCACATTGGCTAACTGGGCTATCTGCATTGTGTCCCACCCAACACCCGCCAACCCCTCTTTTACGCTACTGCTACTCCCTGTTTATTATATATGCATAGTCACTTTAACCATATCTACATGTACATACTACCTCAATCAGCCTGACTAACCGGTGTCTGTAGGTAGCCTCGCTACTTTTATAGCCTCGCTACTGTATATAGCCTGCCTTTTTACTGTTGTTTTATTTCTTTACCTACCTATTGTTCACCTAATACCTTTTTTGAACTATTGGTTAGAGCCTGTAAGTAAGTATTTCACTGTAAGGTGTAAGGTGTTGTATTCGGCGCACATGACAAAAATCTTTGATTTGATTTGATATATATATTCATGCTTAATTTATATAATCTAATTAAAAGAATGCATGAAGGTGTATGTAATAGAATAAATGTGGCAAGTGTAGATGATAATAAATGCTTTTCTATAGCTTCCAAAATAATTTTTACAATGGTGGGTGAGTGCCAAGATGGAAGCACGGTGGCTTCAAAACAGCGCCCCCTGTCAGTCATAGTGGGGGGGTTTTTCTCATTATTATTTCACCTTTATTTAACCAGGTAAGCTAGTTGAGAACAAGTTCTCTTTTGCAACTGCGACCTGGCCAAATAAAGCATAGCAGTTTGACACATAATATTTGTAGATGTAGCAGCTGACACAGTTGATCTGTTTGCCCCCTAGATACCAAGTGAGCTGCTTCACTGCTGGTCTAGACAATCCATGTCAAACATGATAAACTAAATTAATTGGCTTACTATTAATCATTGTGCTCAGTCTTCCCTCCATACATCTCTTCCACCACTCTACCCCTTCATCGCCTCCCCTGACACATCTCTGCGTCTTTCTTTACCCCTCGCTCTTACATTTCATGTTTCGTTCAACTTCATCTCTTCCTCTTTCCGATGGAGAGTACCTAACTGGGTACTGGTGCTATTGTTCATAATGTACAGAAGTGCCTGTGGGCGCGCAAACACAAACACTCTATCTCTCTCATACACACACACATACTCTCTCACTCCATCTCTCTCATACAACCCCATATACTCTCTCACTCCATCTCTCATACACCCACACATACTCTCTCACTCTATCTCTCTCATACACACACACATACTCTCTCACTCTCTCATACACACACATATTCACCCTCTCTCGCTCACACACACACACACACGCACGCACACGCACACACGCAAGCACGCACACACACACACACACACACACACATACACACACACATCACACAAACAGATTTGATGCTTCATTTAGGTCTACAGTACATTCAGAAAGTATTCAGACCCCTTCCCTTTTCCCACATTTTGTTACGTTACAGCCTTATTCTAAAATGGATTCAATCAAATAAAAATCCTCATCAATCTACACACAATACCCCACAATGACAAAGTAAAAACAGGTTTTTAGGAATGTTTGCAAAAGTATTAAAAATAAAAAACAGAAATGGCTTATTTACATAACAATTTAGACCCTTTCCTATGAGATTCGAAATTGAGAAATTGATCATCCTTGAGATGTTTATACAACTTGATTGGAGTCCACCTGTGGTAAATTCAATTTGTTGGCCATGATTTGGAAAGGCACACACCTGTCTATATAAGGTCTCACAGTTGACAGGGCATGTCAGAGCAAAAACCAAGCCATGAGGTCGAAGGAATTGTCCGTAGAGCTACAAGACAGGATTGTGTCGAGGCACAGATCTGGGGAAGGGTAGCAAAACATCTCTACAGCATTGAAGGTCCCCAAGAACATAGTGGCCTCCATCATTCTTAAATGGAAGAAGTTTGGAACCACCAAGACTCTTCCTAGAACTGGCCGCCAGGCCAAACTGAGAAATCTGGGGAGCAGGGCCTTCGTCATGGAAGTAACCAAGAAGTCGATGGTCATTCTGACAGAGCTCCAGAGTTCCTCTGTGGAGATGGGAGAACCTTCCAGAAGGACAACCATCTCTGCAGCACTCCACCAATCAGGCCTTTATGGTAGAGTGGCCAGATGGAAGCCACTCCTCAGTAAAAGGCACATGACAGCCCTCTTGGTTGCCAAAAAGGCACCTAAAGGACTCTCAGACCATGAGAAGCAAGATTCTCTGGTCTGATGAAACCAAGATTGAAGTCTTTAGCCTGAATGCCAGTGTGTGGACGTCTGGAGGAAACCTGGCACCATCCCTACAGTGAAGCATGGTGGTGGCAGCATCATCCTGTTATAGAGATGTTTTTCAGCGGCATGGACTGAGAGACTAGTCAGGATTGAGAAAGATGAACAGAGAAAAGTACAGAGAGATCCTGCTCCACAGTGCTCAGGACCTCAGACTGGGGCGAAGGTTCACCTTCCAACAGGACAACAACCCTAAGCACACAGCCAAGACAACGCAGGAGTTGCTTCCTGACAAGTCTCTGAATCTCCTTGAGTAGCCCAGCCAGAGCCCGGACTTGAACCCGATCAAACATCTCTGGAGAGACCTGAAAATAGCTGTGCAGCGGCGCTCCCCAATCCAACCTGACAGAGCTTGAAAGGATCTGCAGAGAAGAATGGGAGAAACTCCCCAAATAAAGGTGTGCCAAGCTTGTAGTGCCATACCCAAGAAGAAAAGAGGATGTAGTCGCTGCCAAAGGTGCTTCAGCAAAGTACTGAGTAAAGGGTCTGAATAATTATGTAAATGTGATATTTCCATTTTTTATTTATAATAAATTTGCAAACATCATTATAGGCTATTCTGTGTAGATTGATTAGGGGGCGAAACAATTGAATCCATTTTAGAATAAGGATATAATGTAAGAAAATGTGGAAAAAGTCAAGGGGTTGGAACACTTTCCGAATGGACTGTATGTAAGAATTGTTCTCACATACGTCAAAATGATATAAGTAGCGTGTAATCACTTGCCATTGTTAACAGAAACATCAATAACCATAGTAATAAAGCTTAAAATGATCATTCTTTTCTGGGACTTGGGCATTTCTTAATATGGAATGGACATCACTTCTAAGAAAAGTTGGAACGGAACATCATGTTCTAGGAGCTGTAACGTTATAGCTTTCACATTGACAGGGCCAAATGTATTAACACACACACACACACACACACATACACCAATAACATGTAAGAATAATGAGTTGATTTAATGATCTAGTAAAATAATTATGAATTAAACCTAAAATATGAGTGGCTCTGTGTGGGGGAATGAATGTATCCCAGTGTGTCGGTCTGTCTGACTCTGTCTCTGTCCACCTCTGTGTCTGTGTCTGCCTCTGTCCATCTCTGTCTGTGTTCATCTGCGCAGTAGTGTGTGTGCGTGTGTATGTGTGTGTCCATCTGGGGTGTGTATGTGTCCGTCTATGTGTGTGTGTCTGCGCAGTGTGTTTGTAAGACTGTGTGTGTGTGTCTGCGCAGAGTGTATGTGTGTGTGTGTGTGCATGTGTGTAGAGTGTGTGGGGGGGAACACGATGTTCCTTCTGTTCTGAGTTCCTGGCACAATCTGATGGTGTTCACCAATCTGAAACCTACTCAGTCAGAACACAGCATCTGCTTCGGATGGCAATACCCAAGTAGGCTCCCCTCAACACAAATAGAGACTAACGCACATTACATCATTTTTTTATTGTGGAAATGCTAGGACTGACGCAGAAATAAGTATATAATTTATTTAAATTATTGCTGAAATGTCCAATCTGACTTTGGAGGGGGGAAAGTCAGAATTCTAAATATTAGAAGTACTCTGTAAAAAAACATTTGAACACAGGCTATGGTACTCTAATAACTGAATGTATAATGTAACTGTTAGTAATTATGTACCACAGTATTAAATCCAATCACCAGTCATTCAGAATGCTTGTGCATGTGTCTTTAACTTCATCTTTATGATGAGGAAATGCAAACCATCTGGGTATAGAATTATCCATATAAGTTACAGCTGTGGTAGAGCCAGCAGCGCGTCTCTTAGTCAGAGGGAGCGTGGAACTCAGAGACCCTGTGGAGAAATACAGGGACGGAACACAACAAAGCCGAGAACATTCAGTCCTGAGAGCTCCAGCAGCACAGTCACTTCACAGATACACATTGTGCCTCAAAGCACTTTATCACAAGTCAATGCTTCACGCTAATCCACATATAAAGAGCAGCGCCAGATAAACTGGACACACTGTCTGGCTGTCCTGGGTGACAAAGACTGACGTGGTAACAGAGTGGGATACTGTCTGAAAGAACAGGACATTGTCTACAAGAACAGGACATTTTCTGTCTTAGTGGATATTGTCTGACATAGGCTAAGTAGACATTGTCGGTCCTGGGGAGAGGGACACTGTCTGCCATGGTTCAAAGAAGGAGTTATGTGAAAAATATTCATGAAATATTGTAGGACAAAGGAAGTTGACAAGAAAAAAAAACATTTACTATTAAAACAAAATGAATTGGAAATATAGCCCTCGTCGGGTTGTTCTACGGAAGTACTTGGCCCTTTAGAAAGCTTTTCCTAGCGGTTTTAGTTGAATTTCTCTGATTTAATACGACACAATAAGAACAGTGTTGGTTTTAATTATACACACTTATTTTACAAGTCAACTTCCATTGTCCTCCAAGACTTGCTGAAATTTACACATTTCCAATTTGATCTTTTATTAAGCACCTTGGTTGGAAAGAAAGCCAGGAAGCAGCAGAGTACCCTTTCAACTAGAAGCAAGGAATGGGGTCTGATATGTAATGACATGGGCATTATATGACCCGAGGTAAGAGGTATCTGTGCTGCTAAGTCAATACTGTCTGGACTCGTTTCATTCAGGGCGATCGCTGGATGCCATTTCTTGGAAATGCTCTCTTTTTCTCTCTCAGACTCTCTCTCTCCAACGCTCTCTCTCTCTGATTTATTTCCACAGGGTCACGTCGTCACATCTATCCGTACCATACCACTCTTGGCCCCATAATCATAGAGCGTCTAAGAGTAGAAGTGCTGATAAAGGATTAGTTTACCCTTAATAATGAATACAATTAAATGGACAGGTTGGTGGGACCTAATCCTAGATCAGTACTCACACTCTGAGATTTTATGAATATGGGCCAAGTCCTCCATCTGACTGCCAGCTTTTACCACCATAAAATACTGAAGACATGTACCCAATGCCATGTACTCTACCACAGAACCAACCTACCTGCCCCCACAACAGATAGATAGGAAGGCTGAAATGCAGTAAACCATTATGTGGCCAAGCAGACCTTGGGAGGAAACCTTGGTCTGATAATACTGAGGGTACTGTATGTCCACGTAAACCCCCACACATAACAAGCCTTGAACATGTGCTGCAATAAATGCCTTGGGTGCCTGCCAACATGCAACCTGTAATTGTATATACATGTATTATGGCGCAAAGAAAATGGCAGATACATGTATTTCTAACAATGTTCTAGTTCATATCTCTTCTGCTCAGTCTTCCAGTTAATAGCTAGACTGAAACAAGAAATGTATCAAATCATGTTTGTTTTTTTCCCAAAGGAGAGTCACACCTATATGCTATGATTCATTCACTGCATCGCCAATGGTTCTGGAGATACATGTTGAGTAAATGTAACATAAACGTTAATTGCAATTTCTTAATTGCCTGTAATAAGAGGACATGGGGCTACATTTTCATTTTAGGTCAATTTGATTTACCTTTAATGAAATTGAAAATATGAATTGAGAGTAAGACATTAGATACATTGTTCACAGTGTGTGTGTGTGTGTGTGTGTGTGTGTGTGTGTGTGTGTGTGTGTGTGTGTGTGTGTGTGTGTGTGTGTGTGTGTGTGTGTGTGTGTGTGTGTGTGTGTGTGTGTGTGTGTGTGTGTGTGTGCGCGTGTGTGTGTGCGTGCGTGCGTGTGCACCTCTTTGTGTTTCTGACTGTGTGTGCATATGTGTAAGAGAGAAAGAACCGACAATTATAAAGAGTTATCCTTTATAATAGCATTTGATTAAAACCTTCATTGGATGTAAATTCAATCCACTCTCATTAAAAACAATGACAAGCGATAAGTAGAGGAATAGAAGTGAGCATGATATCCACATCTGGAAAATAAGCCTAGAACACAACTTAATAGAGCTGAACACGGATTCTAAATAAGACAAATATAATCATAAGTATATAAAATTAAAACTTGTATGTATTTTATTATCTATTTATTCTGAGGCACCTGAATGTTTAACCGGGTACAATTGGATACAATGTAACTCGATTCCTACTCGGTCATGCTGTTTAAAATATACCCAATAAATCAAACCAATTACACTTTTTCTATAAAATAATAAGAAATAGGCTAAAGCTGTAACTTACCTATTTATAATGTTTATTTTATCTTCTTCTGTTGCTCGTGTGCTATAACTTCAGCCGGTGTATCACTACACTGGTTCTGCAACGCACGTAAGCACGGTGATTTCAAACCCGCCCTCTCATAACCAACCAGGGTACTTAATGTTCTGTTTTTTACAGTCGAAACCCCCCGGCACTAGTGACGACCAACACGCGAGTTTGAGCCACATGGAGAAGAGAATTGAAATGACACTGTGAAGAAGGTGGAGGGAACTGGGGGTTGAGAGAGGGGGGGGGGCATTTAGTGTACAAATTAAGGGCAGGTCTTGGAAAGTGGCCACAAAGTAACACAATGTTCCGGCTGTACTGTAGCTGCGCTCTGGTGAGGACACAGTGTTCTAGTAGACACCCTGACCCTTTAACCAGTTCTGTGCCGAGCGCCGCCGCAGCTCGCGCAGCTCAGCACTGCTACCCGGAACAGTCTGTACAGCAGCAGTGTAGTCATGGACTGTCCTCGATTACGAACGGAACATTTCACAGATTTCAGAATGGTTCCATGCTTTATTGGAGGACGGATAGGATAGGTGCGCCATCTGGATTGGAATAATTTTTCAAGCGCGCGACATACTGGCTGCCGAGGTTATTAATGGGATGTGGAAAGAAATGTTATTCAATTTGTTATGTAGGCTAAATTAAAACTCAGTGAGTTAGAATTTTCCTTTAGAATAATATTTACATGATCATTTACACATCTCGATCACCATAACAACTAACAGGCTATTAGGAGTGTCGATTGCCAGCAACAATTAATTAGGTTAATCAAGCACATGAGACATTTTATATAAGATTCAACAGATTGAAGAGTGATTTGTGAGGTTTCTTGCCTACAGTTGTTGTTGAACAAAGCAGAATCCAGTCACTGATTTAGACTGAATAGAAGTGGCCTCTGTGCAGAACCATCTTTTTGAACTAATACAAATAAAATATACCAACATATAAATCATATGAACAATATTTAACGTTTTTAGTTTACCTTAGTGCTCTAATCATATAGTTATATATTTTTTCCATTAACCTAGATAGACAGTTTTACCAAGTGTGGTGAAGCCTAATGCAGTAGTTCTCAAACCTCTTCTCGGTGATCCCATAGCGTTCCAAGTTTTGACATATTCAAAGCTAGCACACCTTATTCAACTACTCATCAAGCCCTTTAGGTACATCAGATGAGATAGTTCAGGGCTACAACAATGTTGTGAAATGTCTGGGGGTACCTGAGGAGAGTTTTGAGAACCACTGGCCAAATGCATAATGCACTACATGACCAAAAGTATGTGGAGACCTGCTTGTCAAACATCTCATTCCAAAATCATGGGCATTAAAATGGAGTTATAAAAGCTTCCACTCTTCTGGGAAGGCTTTCCACTAGATACTGAAACATTGCTGCGGGGACTTGCTTCCATTCAGCCACAAGAGCATTAGTGAGGTCGGGCACTGATGTTGGGTGATTAGGCCTGGCTCACATTCCAATTAATTCCAAAGCTGTTTGATTGGGTTGATGCCAGGGCTCTGTGCAGGCCAGTCAGGTTCTTCCACACCAATCTCGTCAAACTATTTCTGTATGGACCTTGCTTTGGGCATGGGGGCATTCTATCAAACTGCCAGATGGTGAAGCGTGATTCATCACTCCAGCGAACGCATTACCACTGATCAAGAGTCTAATGGCGGCAAGCTTTACACCCCTCCAGCCGACGCTTGGCATTGTCTATGGTGATCTTAGGCATGTGTGCGGTTGCTCGGCCATGGAAACCTCTTTCATGAAGCTCCCAACGAACAGTTCTTGTGCTGACATTGCTTCCAAAGGCAGTCTGGAGTGTTGCAACTGAAGACAGATGATTTCTTGTGTGGCCTACCACTTCGCGACTGAGCCGTTGTTGCTCCTAGACATTTCCACTTCCCAATAACAGCACTTACAGTTGACCGGGGCAGCTCTAGCAGGGCAGAAATTTGATTAACTGACTTGTTCGAAAGGTGGCATCCTATGATGATGCCACGTGGAAAGTCACTCAGCATGGGCCATTCTACAGCCAATTTTTGAGATTGCATGGCTGTGTGCTCAATTTTATACACTTGTCAGCAATGGGTGTAGCTGAAATAGCCAAATCCACTCATTTGAAAGTGTGTCCACATACTTTTGGCGATGCAGTTATAGGCCAGGGATCATCAACTAGATTCAGCAGCGGGCAAATTTTTTCAGGGGGCCGGAACACAATTACAAATCATTTAACTGCAAACAGACTGTAAGAATCCCAACCAGATATAATACGTATTTTACTAAAACATAATCATTTCAAACCTTACTTACACTTGTATACGATCACGTTTCTCTCTATTAATGCGTGGAAATACTTGGGAACAGATATCTCAAATAAAAATCATTTGGAGTTGATCTCCATGTGTTTTTACAGTATTTTATGTTCAACAATAAAAAGTACAAATAAAAAATATGTTGTTATTTTTTTTGCTCAGAAAATATGTGGGGCCAAATAAAACCACCTGCGGGCTCCACTACAGCCCTATTGATGTTAATGGGGGCCTGTTCGGCCCGCCTTTTCCTGTAGTCCACGATCAGCTCGTTTGTCTTACTCACATTGAGGGAGAGGTTGTTGTCCTGGCACAACACTGCCAGTTCTCTGACCTCCTCCCTATAGGCTGTCTCATCGTTGTCGGTGATCAGGTCTACCACTGTTGTGTCGTCAGCAAATTTAATGATGGTGTTGGAGTCGTGTTCGGCCATGCAGTCATGGGTGAAGAGGGAGTACAGGAAGGGACTAAGTACACACCCGTGAAGGGCCTCAGTGTTGAGGATCATCTTGGTAGGAGTGTTGTTGCCTACCCTTACCACCCGGGGGCGGCCCGTTAAGGAAGTCCAGGATCCAGTTGTAGAGGGAGAAGTTTAGTCCCAGGGTCCTTAGCTTAGTGATGAGCTTCGTGGGCACTATGGTGTTGATCACTAAACTGTTGTCAATGAACAGCATTCTCACATAGGTGTTCCTTTTGTCCAGGTGGGAAAGGGCAGTGTGGAGTGCGTAGACCGTGTTGTGGATCTGAGCAGCTCGTGTCTGGGTTTCCCTTTGTGTCCATAATAGTTTTCAAGCCCTGCCACATCCGATGAGCATCAGAGCCACTGTAGTAGGATTCAATCTTACTCCTGTATTGACGTTTTGCTTGTTTGATGGTCCATCTGAGGGCAGAGCAGGATTTCTTATAGGTGTCTGGATTAGTGTCCCGCTTTTTGAAAGCGGCAGCTCTAGCCTTTAGCTCGATGCGGATGTTACCTTGTTGGCTTCTGGTTGGGATATGTACGTACAGTCACTGTGGGGACGATGTCGTCAATGCACTTATTGATGAAGCCAGTGACTGAGGTGGTATACTCCTCAATGCCATTGGATGAATCCCGGAACATATTCCAGTCTGTGCTAGCAAAACAGTCCTGTAGCGTAGTATCCGCATCATCTGACCACTTCCGTATTGAGCAAGTCACTGGTACATCCTGCTTTAGTTTTTCCTTGTAAGCAGGAATCAGGAGGATAGCATTGTGGTCAGATTTGCCAAATGGAGGGCAGGGGAGAGCTTTGCATGCATCTCTGTGTATGGAGTAAAGGTGGTCTAGAGTTTTTTTCACCTCTGGTTGCACATGTGACATGCTGGTAAAAATGTGGTAAAACAGATTTAAGTTTGCCTGCATTAAAGTCCCTGGCCACTAGGAGCACTGCTTCTGAGTGAGCATTTTCTTGTTTGGTTATGGCATTATAGAGTTGGTTGAGTGTGGTCTTAGTGCCAGCATCGGTTTGTGGTGGTAAATGGATGGCTACGAATAATATAGATGAGAAGTCTCTTGGTAGATAGTGTGGTCTACAGATTATCATAAGGTACTCTACCTCAGGCGAGAAATACCTCAAGACTTCTTTAATATTAGACATCGCGCACCAGCTGTTATTGACAAAAAGACACACCCCCACCCCTCGTCTTACAAGACGTAGCTTCCCTGTTCTGCCGGTGCATTGAAAATCACTCCAGCTCTATATTATCCATGTTGGCGTTCTGCCACGACTCGGTGAAATGTAACATATTACAGTTCTTAATGTCCCGTTAGGATAATCATAATAATAGGTCATCAATTTTATTTTCCAATGATTGCATGTTAGCAAGTAGAATTGATGGCAGTGGGAGCTTACTCGCTCGCCTAAGGATTCTCAAAGGGCAGCCTGATCTGCGTCCTCTTTTCCTCTGTCTTTTCTTCACACAAATGACTGGGATCTGGGCCTGTTCCCGGGAGAGCAGTATATCTTTATCATCTGACTCGTTAAAGGAAAAAAGATGAGCGACCCAGGGATGTGTGTACTTTGGGGACCTTCAACAGAATGTGACTGACAGAAAGGGTGTTGTATGTGGAGAATGAGGGCTGCAGTAGATATCTCAGATAGGGGGGAGTGAGGCCTAAGAGGGTTTTATAAATTAACATCAACCAGTTTGTCTTGCGACGGGAATACAGAGATGACCAGTTTACAGAGGAGTATAGAGTGCAGTGATGTGTCCTATATAGATTTGGTGGCAAATCTGATGGCCGAATGGTAAAGAACATCTAGCCGCTCGAGAGCACCCTTACCTGCCGATCTATAAATTATGTCTCCGTAATCTAGCATGGGTAGGATGGTCATCTGAATCAGGGTTAGTTTGGCATCTGGGGTGAAAGAGGAGTGATTACGATAAAGGAAACCAAGTCTAGATTTTATATGTGCTGAGAGATATGTCCTGAGAGAAGGACAGTGCACCGTCTAGCCATACTCCCAAGTACTTGTATGAGGTGACTACCTTAAGCTCTAAACCCTCAGAGGTAGTTATCACACCTGTGGGGAGAGTGGCATTCTTCTTACCAAACCACATGACCTTTGTTTTGGAGGTGTTCAGAACAAGGTTAAGGGTAGAGAAAGCTTGTTGGACACTAAGAAAGCTTTGTTGTAGAGCGTTTAACACAAAATCCGGGGAGGGGCCAGCTGAGTATAAGACTGTATCATCTGCATATAAATTAATGAGAGAACTTCCTACTGCTTGAGCTATTTTGTTGATGTAAATTGAGAAGAGCATGGGGCCTAGGATCAAGCCTTGGGGTACTCCCTTGGTGACAGGCAGTGGCTGAGACAGCAGATATTCTGACTTTATACACTGCACTCTTTGAGAGAGGTAGTTAGCAAACCAGGACATAGACGACACCAATACTTCTTAGCCGGCCCACAAGAATAGAATGGTCTACCGTATCAAAAGCTTTGACCAAGTCAATAAAAAAAGCAGCACAACATTGCTTAGAATGAAGTGCAATGGTGACGTCATTGAGGACCTTTAAGGTTGCAGTGACACATTCATACCCTGAGCGGAAACCAGATTGCATACCAGAGAGAATAATATAAGACGTCAAGAAAGCCAGTCAGTTGATTATTGACACGTTTTTCCATCACTTTTGATAAACAAGGCAAAATAGAAATAGGCCTATAACAGTTAGGATCAACTTAATCTCCCCCTTTAAATAAAGGACAAACCGTGGCTGCCTTCCAAGCAATGGGAACCGCCCCAGAAAGGAGAGACAGGTTTAAAAGGTCAGAGATAGGCTTGGCAATGATAGGGGCAGCAACCTTAAAGAAGAAAGGGTCTAAACCATGGGCCAGGAGGCATAGCTGAGTAAAATAGGAATCCTGACTTATTGAAGTGGTGATTAAAGAGCTCAGCCATGTGCTTCTTGTCAGTAACAACCACATCATCAACATTAAGGGATGTGGGCAGCTGTGAGGAGGAGAGTTTATTCTCCAGGTCATTAACCATTTTCCAGGACTTCTTCAGGTTAGACCCACAGAGAGAGAACTACCCCTGTTATTAACATACTGTATATTTAGCCTTTATATTTACTATACATTTAGGCCTAGGTTTACATGTATTAGGCCTAGGCCATAGCCTAAACTTATGTGATGGGCTTATCTTGAGTAGCTTTAAAACATTTATCAAATGTTGCCCAAATGACCTCTTCAGCATCAGACCCCTTTTTCAATTTTCGCCTAAAATGACATTCTTAAATCTAACTGCCTGTAGCTCAGGACCTGAGGCAAGGATATGCATATTGTTGATACCATTTGAAAGGAAACACTTTGAAGTTTGTAGAAATGTGAAACTAACGTAGGAGAATATGACACTTTAGATCTGGTAAAAGATAATACAAGCAAAGAAACATGCATTTTTTTTGTTCCATCATCTTTGAAATGCAAGAGAAAGGCCATACATTGAGATAAGACTTTAGGTGTAATTTAGATGTTGTCCACAGCAGTGTGTGTGCAAAGTTTCAGTCTGATCCAGTGAAGAATTACATCACTACACAATATTTTGTGTGGCGCCAGAGACAGCAGTGGGGTCAAACTGTAGAACCCAGTTCCTACATTTGAATGTAAAAATGGATTTTATCAGACAAAACTATGGTACATTTTATCTGGGACCCTCAGGAGGACAAATCAGAGCAAGATTACTGAATGTAAGTACATTATTTACCTTCAGAGGTGAATGTATCAAACCAGTTGCTGTGATAAAAGTGTTTTGGTGTTGTGCACTATCCTCAAACAATAGCATGGTATTTTTATGCTGTAATAGCCACTGTAAATTGGACACTGCAGTTAGATTAACATGAATTTAAGCTTTCTGCCGTATAAAACATGTCTATGTCCCAGAAAGTTCTAGTCACATTCCCGCACATTGTCACGAACCCCGCTTCCTGAGTCTGTGTTTGCCTGTGTTTCTGTCCTGGAGTGTGTTTCCGGTGTCCTGGAACGCACCCTGTCTGGTTGCCGGGCAGATTAGCTTGTTGGGAGATCGATGTTCACCCGCACCTGTATCCCATCAGTAATCTGCACACCTGTCCTGATCATCACCTCTCCCCTTCAAAAGCTCTGACCTGACATCCATTCCCTGCCGGATCGTTAGCCATGAACAGTATGTTGTGCCATAGTATCAGCCTCAAGTTGGATAGAATTTGTTTTGTTGTTTTGTACGTCTTGCTTGCCTTCAACTTACCTCCGTTTGGTCTGTCTTCAGTTACTCACCCGGATCATTTACCCCATTCCCGCCTGGTCATCGGAGGATTCCGCTTCCCCATTGGATCCACCTATTTACTCCCATCAACTCACCACCGCTGCCCGCTACGCCACCTGGATGTATCTACCCACTCACATTCACTTGTAAATAAATACTCACCTTCTTCCTACTCTCCTTGTCCTGGTCTGCTTCTGGGTTCGATTTTGAAGAAACGTGACACACATTGAGCAACAACTATCCCGGTTTAGGGACACCGGTCCCGTAGAGGTTTTAATTTCTATGTAGTATTTTTCTCATGTTTAATCTAAGTATAGTTTTAAATATCTGTCTATATATACATATAGATACACATCCAGTCAAACATTTGGACACATCTACTCATTCAAGGGTTTTTCTTTGCTCATTTGAGTTGTTCTTGCCATAATATGGACTTGGTCTTTTACCAAATAGGGCTATCTTCTGTATACCACCCCTAATTTGTCACAACACAACTGATTGGCTCAAACGCATTAAGAAGGAAAGAAATTCCACAAATTAAAGATTAACAAGGCACACCTCTTAATTGATATGCATTCTAGGTGACTACCTCATGAAACTGGTTGAGAGAATGCCAAGAGTATGCAAAGATGTAATCAAGGCAAAGGGTGGCAACTTTGAAGAATCTCAAATATAAAATATATTTTGATTTGTTTAACACTTTTTTGGTTACTACACGATTCCATATGTGTTATTTCATAGTTTTGATGTCTTCACTATTATTCTACAATGTAGACAATAGTACATATAAAGAAAAACCCTTCAATGAGTAGGTGTGTCCAAACTTTTGACTGGTACTATATACACAGTGCCTTCAGAACATATTCACACCCCTTTACTTTTTCCACATTTAGTTGTGTTACAGCCTGAATTTAAAATTGATTAAATTGAGATGTTTTAATGTCAAAGATGTTTACAGATTAATAAAAAAGGAAAAGATGAAATGTCTTGCATCAATAAATATTCAACCACTTTGTTATGGCAAGCCTAAGTAAACATTTGCTTAACAACTCACATAATAAGTTGCATGGACTCACTCTTGTGTGCAATAATAGGATTTAACATATATGTTATTTAGCAGACGCTTTTATCCAAAGCAATTTCCAATCATGCATGCATATTGGTGGTCCCGGAAATCAAACTTACATTCCTGGCATTGCAAGCACCATGCTCTACCAACTGAGCCATACATGACCACATGATGGTTTAATGACTACCTCCTCTCTCTATCACACACATACAATTATTTGTAAGGTCCCTCAGTCGAGCAGTGAATTTCAAACACAGATTCAACCACAAAGACCAAGGAGGGTTTCCAGTGCCTCGCAAAAAAAGGGCACCTATTGGTATATGGGTACAAAATAAAAAATTGAATATTCCTTTGAGCATGGTGAAGTTATTAATTACACTTTGGATGGATTATCAATACACCCAGTCAATAGAAAGACACTCAGTTGCTGAAGAGGAAGGAAACCGCTCAGGGATTTGAGTGGGTTGATTCACTGATGTGGTCATCCTGTCTGGGTTGGCGCCCCCCCTTGGGTTGTGCCATGGCAGAGATCTTTGTGAGCTATACTCAGCCTTGTCTCAGGATGGTAAGTTGGTGGTTGAAGATATCCCTCTAGTGGTGTGGGGGCTGTGCTTTGGCAAAGTGGGTGGGGTTATATCCTTCCTGTTTGGCCCTGTCCGGGGGTGTCCTCGGATGGGGCCACAGTGTCTCCTGACCCCTCCTGTCTCAGCCTCCAGTATTTATGCTGCAGTAGTTTATGTGTCGGGGGGCTAGGGTCAGTTTGTTATATCTGGAGTACTTCTCCTGTCCTATTCGGTGTCCTGTGTGAATCTAAGTGTGCGTTCTCTAATTCTCTCCTTCTCTCTTTCTTTCTCTCTCTCGGAGGACCTGAGCCCTAGGACCATGCCCCAGGACTACCTGACATGATGACTCCTTGCTGTCCCCAGTCCACCTGGCCGTGCTGCTGCTCCAGTTTCATCTGTTCTGCCTTATTATTATTCGACCATGCTGGTCATTTATGAACATTTGAACATCTTGGCCATGTTCTGTTAAAATCTCCACCCGGCACAGCCAGAAGAGGACTGGCCACCCCACATATGCTCTCTCTAATTCTCTCTTTCTTTCTCTCTCTCGGAGGACCTGAGCCCTAGGACCATGCCCCAGGACTACCTGACATGATGACTCCTTGCTGTCCCCAGTCCATCTGACCGTGCTGCTGCTCCAGTTTCAACTGTTCTGCCTTATTATTATACGACCATGCTGGTCATTTATGAACATTTGAACATCTTGGCCATGTTCTGTTATAATCTCCACCCGGCACAGCCAGAAGAGGACTGGCCACCCCACATAGCCTGGTTCCTCTCTAGGTTTCTTCCTAGGTTTTGGCCTTTCTAGGGAGTTTTTCCTAGCCACCGTGCTTCTACACCTGCATTGCTTGCTGTTTGGGGTTTTAGGCTGGGTTTCTGTACAGCACTTTGAGATATCAGCTGATGTACCAAGGGCTATATAAATAAATTTGATTTGATTTGATTTCACCATAAGGCCAACGTTGACTTTAAAATAGTTACAGAGTTTAATGGCTGTGATAGTAGATAACTGAGGATGGATCAACAACATTACAGTTACTCCACAATACTAACCTAATTGACAGAGTGAAAATAAGGAAGCTTCTACAGAAAACAAATTTTCCAAAACAGGAACTAAAGTAAAACTGCAAAAAATGTGGCAAAGCAATTTACTTTTTGTACTGAATACAAAGTGGTATGTTTGGGGTAAATAAAATACAACACATTACTGAGTACCACTTTCCATATTTTCAAGAATATGGGTGGCTGCATCATGTTATGGGTTTGCCTGAAGACAGTGAATGTTCCTGAGTGGCAGAGTTACAGTTTTGACTTATTAAATCTACTTGAAAATCTATGACAAGACTTGAAAATGGTTGTCAAGCAATGATCAACAACCAATTTGACAGAGCGTGAAGAATTTTAAAAGAATAATGTGCAAATGTTGCACAATCCAGGTGTGGAAAGCTCTTAGAGATTTACCCAGAAAGACTCACTGCTGTAATCACTGCCAAAGGTGCTTCTACAAATGATTGACTCAGGGGTGTGAATACTTATGTAAATAAGATATTTATGTATTTCATTTTAAATTAATTTGCTACATGTTCTAAAAACATGTTTTCACTTTGTCATTATGGGGTATTGTGTGTAGATGATTGAGAGAAAAAAATCGACAAAAAGTGGAATGAGTTAAGGGGTATACTGTATATATGTTGTATAGGCGAATCACAGCCCTTTTGAATGTTTACCAATTATGTGTGCCCTGTTAAATCTATTTATTTCTGATCCTGATAGGTCTTTGTTTTAATTTGCCTAAATAATGGTAAGCAGGACTCGAGGGATTAAAAAAGTATCAGCCTAATGTAAAAAATAAAATAAAAAAGAGAATCAATCACTGTGTTGCTCAAGCATTATAACAACATGTTAAGGCCAATGTTTTATACATTAATGTCTAAAAGATATATCCTATCACACCATATTTTAGGAGAACCCACAAAATAAAGTAGCCCATTACCAGAGAAACCACCAAGGCATTTTTAGAAGTGACATCTGTAGGCTATTTTAAGAACTACAGATGACCTGTTACTCAACTGTACCTGACATAATATATTTGTAGCTAGTTTATACTGTTTGTAATTCATGTGAGTAAGTTGCAGTATATATATATCATGTCATGTTTCCCCTAATTTAACATTAGACTACTCATTTCAGGTGTTATTTAAATGTATATTTCACCTACATTTCATAATTTGTGAGTCTTTGGGAGTAATGATGATCTATAGGCCATGGTGGACTATAACAATATGGGTCCGTCAGTTCTGCCCGTCTAGCAATATTTAGTGTGCCAAAATCAGCTTGGTTTCTCAGCGACATAGGAAGTTGAGGATGTGTATTCCAGTTGCTACAAACCACAGACACAGTTCTTTGTTTGCCTCTGGGCAGTCTGTGAACAGGAATGTTACCAATGTTGCCAATTGACATCAGCAGTTATTGAAAAAGAAAATGGCACCTCACTATACTATACATTGATATGGCTATAGTTAAAATAACATGCCTCCATGCTTTCAAGAAACATTTGCACAACTTCCTCTGGGATTGGTTTGATGTCACTTGAGAGGGAAATTCTTGCATGAGATCATGCTATAAGGCCTCCCCCTCTGTCATAGCCTAAGGTCAATGATCTGCTACTCTGCTGCTCAAAGTCTAGCCTGCATTCACATCGCTTCCCATATCAGATTCAATCAATGTCCTGGGAATTGCAGAACATACTTAACACACAGCAATTGACAAGAGCTATGTTTTGTTTCACTTTGTAACCATTGTCCAGTTAATTACATTATATTGTAATTTAAATGTAGTTAGTTACTCTGTTACTAATGTTAATAGGGTTATGTTTCCTTAATACACAATTCAGTGGACGGGGTTTGTTTTAATTCTAGACTGAGAAGTAGCAGGGATGGTGATCAAAGATGTCTGTCAGACTAAAAGCCTGGTCTGGCAGAGAGCCACGAGTTATTGGATGGAACATTATGTTCTTGTTAATTATAACAGTGACATAGCACAGGTGGAAATGACTAGGCTGACCAAACCCACAGGGATGTAACCAACACTGTGTACTCTGTGGGGAAGGAGTTCTCTTACAAGAATATATAATGCAATAACCTATTGCGTTAGGTTCAGATTAACTTGCTTATTTGATACTTCATGTGTGGCATTATTACATCCTCAGTCATGACTCATTGCTTAACCCATTTGAAGTTGTCATCACTTTGTGATTACTAAAAGCAGCTAGGACAGAGTGCTACTCAATATAATTTGGTTTACATTGTATCACTAAGCTACATGTTATTCTGTAATTAGTGCATTGAGGTTTCTGGAAATGACAAGTATGGTATCGTGCATTAGCTATGACTATGAATCATAATCCTCTGGCACTATTCTTATTACCCCATCCATCACAGTCAATGTCAATTAATATGTTGGAAAGTAAGTTAATCAGCATGGTCATATTCTGTTGCTCTACTAGAAAAATTCATAAGGACTTACATTTTGAATAAGTCATTTGTGTCTATTTCACAACAAGCTGTGATCATGTGTTGACTGGTCTAGGTAAGATGCATAGACAATCAGGAAAGCCTACTTCTGTACTTCGTTTGCTTTATATCCCCAGGCTAAAAGCAGTCAAGCCAATGGATAGTCAGTCCAATGAAGTAAGTTCTTTATTGGTCCTGTCCGGGTTCTGTTTTAGCTATGCAATGCCTACTGCTGGTTTGGTTACCCAGTTGGAATGAAACTACGCCTATACACAAATGTTGACATTGCACATTGCTCACCAGAATTCATTCCAAAAAAGAACTGTGATGCTCAGATAGTTTTGGGGGGGGGGGGGGGGGGGGGGGGGTTGGTTGAAAAAAGTTTTTCCCAACACAGCAGAAATGTATTTATGAGTATGTGAAATTGTGAATCTACATGTATTTATACAACAGTTATTACAATGAGCTCATTTAACTTTAGTTGTCCATTCAATGTACACTACATTACCAAATGTATGTGGACACCTGCTCATCGAACATCTCCTTACAAAAAAATGCGCATTAATGTGGAGTTGATCCCCACTTTGCTGCTATAACAGCCTCCACTCTTCTGGGAAGGCTTTCCACTAGATGTTGAAACATTGCTGAAGTGACTTGCTTCCATTCACCACAAGAGCATTAGTGAGGTCGGGCACTGTTGTTGGGTGATTAGGCCTGGCTCACATTCCAATTAATTCCAAAGCTGTTTGATTGGGTTGATGCCAAGGCTCTGTGCAGGCCAGTCAAGTTCTTCCACACCAAACTCAACAAACCATTTCTTTATGGACCTTTCTTTGTGCACAGGGGCATTGTCATGCTGAAACAGGAAAGGGCCTTCTCAAAACTGTTGCCACAAAGTTGGAAGCACGTTATTATCTAAAATGTCATTGTATGCTGTAGAGTTAAGATTTCCCTTCACTTAACTAAGGGGACTGGCCCGAACCATGAAAACAGCCCCAGATCACTATTTTTCAACCACCAAACTTTACAGTTCGCACTATGCATTGGTGCAGGTAGTGTTCTCCTGGCATCCGCCAAACCCAGATCAGTCCATCGGAAGAGTGATTCATCACTCCAGAGAACACATTTCCACTGCTCCAGAATCCAATGGCGATGAGCTTTACACCACTCCAGCCGACGCTTGGCATTTCGCATGGTGATCTTAGGCTTGTGTGTGGCTGCTCGGCCATGGAAACCCATTTTATGGTGCTCCCGACGTCTTGTGCTGACATTGCTTCCAAAGGCAGTTGGGAACTCAGTAGTGAGTTTTGCAACTTGAGGACAGACGATTTTTACCCGCTACGCGCTTCTGCACTCGGTGGTCCCATTCTGTGAGCTTGTTTGACCTACCACTTGGCAGCTGAGCCATTGTTGCTCCTAGACATTTCCACTTCACAACATCAGCACTTACAGTTGAACAGGGCAGCTCTAGCAGGGCAGAAATTTGACAAACTGACTTGTTGTAAAGGTGGCATCCTATGACGGTGCCACGTTGAAAGTCACTTCAGTAAGGCCATTCTACTACCAATGTTTGTCTATGAAGATTGTATGGCTGTGTTCCTCGATTTTAAACACCTGTTAGCAATGGGTGCATCTGAAATAGCCAAATCCACTCATTTGAAAGGTTGTCCACATACATTTGTATATATAGTGTATATTTGTGTTGACATTTTAAGGAATTCTTGGTATTATGGTATTCTTGCTGAACTATTCCTTTGTTATCGTCAGCAACAACAGATGTTTAGAAAATAATATAGCCTATGTATTCTTCTCCAGAATTCAATGCCAATATTATAAGAAAGAGTGTGTGTGTGTGTGTGTGTGTGTGTGTGTGTGTGTGTGTGTGTGTGTGTGTGTGTGTGTGTGTGTGTGTGTGTGTGTGTGTGTGTGTGTGTGTGTGTGTGTGTGTGTGTGTGTGTGTGTGTGTGTGAGAGAGAGTGTGTGAGAGTACAGTAACTGTAAGCACGAGGACGGGTTCATGCAAGGATACCAAGTCATCAGGAAGTGAAACAGAACAGAATGTGCTGTACTAATCTGATTGAAAAACACTGTGCCCTGAGTGGTCGGAAGAAAAAAAAATGTTTTATTTCAGCAGGCTAAAAGAGAATACTGTGTCACAGGGGAAGAAGAGAAACAACAATAACAAAACAAAAAAGTTTAACCACAGACACAGTGTGTTGGCCCATAGGTGAGAGAAAAGCTGCCTAGTACACTCAAACATGATCACAGAATGAAAATAAAGCTGAGCAACATCATGCTCTTTGTTTGTCGAAGAGCCATCTGTGATACAGAACCTCATCAGTTTAATTTCCTGTCCTAATCCTTTTTAGCTGTGGACTTTTGGCCTACAAAGGTCAGAGGGGGTGATAGCTGAGGAACATGGAAGTTGTCTGGCTGAACCGTACTGCACTCTAATTCATACATTCCGTTAGATATTGTGTCAGAGCTTAGAACTGTAGGCCAGAGTCAATGTCTAAGCCCTGTTTTTTGAATGAATAGGTCAAGGCCAAGCACAGTGTGGTATAAATAGGGTAGATGGAAGGAGCTGGCTGTAGGAGGAGGATGAGTGAAAATAAGAAAATAGGGAGATTTTATTTGTACTTCTATTTAACTAGGCAAGTCAGTTAAAAACAAATTCTTTTTTTCAATGACAGCCTAGGAACAGTGGGTTAACTGCCTGTTTAGGGGCAGAATGACAGATTTGTACCTTGTCAGCTTAGGGGTTTGAACTTGCAACCTTCCGGTTACTAGTCGAAAGCTCTAACCACAAGGCTACTCTGCCGCCCTGCCATAATATGTTAATTGCATTTGGAAAGTATTCAGACCCCTTGACTTTTTCCACATTTTGTTACGTTACAGAATTACTCTAAAATATAGTTTTTTTAAAAGATGTATCATCAATCTACACACAATACCCCATGACAAAGAAAAAACATTTAACCTTATTTAGTACATAAGAATTCAGACCCTTTGCTATGAGTCTCGAAATTCAGCTCAGGTGGATCCTGTTTCCATAGATCATCCTTGAGATGTTTCTACAACTTTATTGGAGTCCACCTGTGGTAAATTTAATTGATTGGACAGGATTTGGAAAGGCACACACCTGCCTATATAAGGTCCCTCAGTTGACAGTGCACGTCAGAGCAAAAACCAAGCCATGAGGTCGAAGGAATTGTCCGTAGAGCTCCGAGACAGGATTGTGTCGAGGCACAGATCTGGGGAAGGGTACCAAAACATTTCTGCAACATTGAAGGTCCCCAAGAACACAGTGGCCTCCATTATTCTTAAATGGAAGAGGTTTGGAACCACCAACACTCTCCCTGGAGCTGGCCGCCAGGCCAAACTGAGCAATCGGGGAAGCAGGGTCTTGGTCTGGGAGATGCTGTGGGGATGTTTTTCAGTGGCAGGGACTGGGAGATTCATTAGGATGGAGCCAAATGTTTATTTTATTTTAATTTTTATTTAACCTTTATTTAGGGAATGTACAGAGAGATCATTGATGGAAACCTGCTCCAGAGCACTAAGGACCTCAGACTGGGGGCAAAGGTTAACCTTCTAACAGGACAATGACCCTAAGCACGCAGCCAAGACAACGCAGGAGTGGCTTCCGGACAAGTCTCTGAATGTCCTTGAGTGGCCCAGCCAGAGCCCAGACTTGAAACCGATCCAACATCTCTGGAGAGACCTGAAAATAGCTATGCAGCAACGTTCCCCATCCAGAGAGGATCTGCAGAGAAGAATGTGAGAAAGTCCCCAAATACATGTGTGCCAAGCTTGTAGTGACATACCCAAGAAGACTCAAATCAAATCAAATCAAATCAAATTTATTTGTCACATACACATGGTTAGCAGATGTTAATGCGAGTGTAGCGAAATGCTTGTGCTTCTAGTTCCGACAATGCAGTAATAACGAACAAGTAATCTAACTAACAATTCCAAAAAAAACTACTGTCTTATACACAGTGTAAGGGGATAAAGAATATGTACATAAGGATATATGAATGAGTGATGGTACAGAGCAGCATAGGCAAGATACAGTAGATGATATCGAGTACAGTATATACATATGAGATGAGTATGTAAACCAAGTGGCATAGTTAAAGTGGCTAGTGATACATGTATTACATAAGGATGCAGTCGATGATATAGAGTACAGTATCTACGTATGCATATGAGATGAATAATGTAGGGTAAGTAACATTATATAAGGTAGCATTGTTTAAGTGGCTAGTGATATATTTACATCATTTCCCATCAATTCCCATGATTAAAGTGGCTGGAGTAGAGTCAGTGGCATTGACAGTGTGTTGGCAGTAGCCACTCAATGTTAGTGGTGGCTGTTTAACAGTCTGATGGCCTTGAGATAGAAGCTGTTTTTCAGTCTCTCGGTCCCAGCTTTGATGCACCTGTACTGACCTCGCCTTCTGGATGACAGCGGGGTGAACAGGCAGTGGCTCGGGTGGTTGATGTCCTTGATGATCTTTATGGCCTTCCTGTAGCATCGGGTGGTGTAGGTGTCCTGGAGGGCAGGTAGTTTGCCCCCGGTGATGCGTTGTGCAGACCTCACTACCCTCTGGAGAGCCTTACGGTTGAGGGCGGTGCAGTTGCCATACCAGGCGGTGATACAGCCCGCCAGGATGCTCTCGATTGTGCATCTGTAGAAGTTTGTGAGTGCTTTTGGTGACAAGCCGAATTTCTTCAGCCTCCTGAGGTTGAAGAGGCGCTGCTGCGCCTTCTTCACGATGCTGTCTGTGTGAGTGGACCAATTCAGTTTGTCTGTGATGTGTATGCCGAGGAACTTAAAACTTGCTACCCTCTCCACTACTGTTCCATCGATGTGGATGGGGGGGTGTTCCCTCTGCTGTTTCCTGAAGTCCACAAGGATGTAATCACTGGCAAAGGTGCTTCAACAAAGTACTGGGTAAAAGGTCTGAATACTTGTGTCAACGTGATATTTCCATTTTTTTTATTTGCAATACATTTGCAAAAATGTTTTTGCTTTGTCATTATGGGGTATTGAGTGTAAATTGATGAGGATTTTTTTTTAACATCCATTTTAGAATAAGGCTGTAACGTAACAAAATGTGGAAAAAGTCAAGGGGTCTGAATACTTTCCAAAAGCACTGTAGATATTGATTTTAGAACCTACCTATCCACCACTGGTTAGCACTTCATGCTACACTGTAAAAATGAAGTGTTTTGTAACACTAAAACTAGTGGCAACTGAGCTGCAAACCTTAAAGGAGATGAAAACTTAACTTTGCTAGAGTATTGAAACACATGGTTGTGAGGGCATTGTGACAGATTTGAGGTGTACTGAAACATTCATCCTGAGGTGTTCTGAAACATGTCATGGTGTGTTGTAACATCACATAAGAGTTGTGCAACACCTTGCCAGAAGCTGGGAACCCTGACCCAGAAAAGGTTGAAAACACTGGTGTTTGGATTCCTGTGTAGTGCAGAATTAGATCCCTTCTCTTTTGGTGTTGTTTCCCCCACTCTAAAGCTTGAAAACACTGATGGTGTTTCGAATTCCGTCTAGTGTATAATTAAATCCCTTCTTCTGGAGTTTTCAAATACTGTAAATGAGAGTATCTCATCTTATTGTGTATTCCCTGCTCTTATAAACTCCTCATCAGTAATTCCAAATGGTCATATGGACAGCATTATGTTCAAACAAAGGATCCAATAATTTTGTTGTTGTGAAAATACAAATTACTACGTTTGTCCAAGATAATAATTAATGAGTACAAAATTACTTTTTCAAATGCTTTATCTTTTATTATCAAATCATCAAATGACAAAACAGTAAAAGGTCTTAAACATTTTTAGATTGATAAAGACAGTTCAAAGATCTGTAAGGCATTTATCATATTCTTTAAGATCAACAGAAATGTGGCATTATATTTCACGTTCATGGAAAAAATGCAGGCAATGACTAATGTTAGAAGTAGCACTCATATAAAACTCGTAAAAAAAACTTCAGCCCAGGGCTCAATACGACCCACCAGTCATCCATTGTGCTAATGACCTGACCTGAGTCTTTATATTCTGATAGTACACAGCATGGAAGATTGCTTAGATCTATTGAATAACAGACAGAACAGTTGCGCCGTGACTGGGAGACCCATGGGGCGGCGCACAATTTGGCCCAGCATTGTCCGGGTTAGGGCAGGGTTTGGCCTGCAGGGATGTCCTTGTCCCATCGCGCACTAGCGACTCCTGTGGCGGGCCAGGCACAGTGCATGCTAACACGGTCGCCAGGTGTACAGTGTTTCCTCCGACACATTGGTGCGGCTGGCTTCCGGGTTAAGTGGGCATTGTGTCAAGAAGCAGTGCGGCTTGGTTGGGTTGTGTTTCGGAGGACGCACGGCTCTCGACCCTCGCCTCTCCTGAGTCCGTACAGGAGTTGCAGCGATGAGACAAGACTGTAACTACCAATTGGATACCACAAAATTGGGGAGAAGAAGGGGTTTCAAAAATAAACAATAAAGCCTACTTATCTCAAGTCTGAATCGGGCCCAATGTGATCAGTGTAACAAGGGTGGTTCTGCACAATGGTTTACTCCTGAAGACGGGCAGTGTTTTGACAAGCAACAGACCTGGGATCACATCCACCTTCTCACATGAATACCAGTTACCTTATACATGTTGCCTCTGCTATAATTTACATAGCCCTAAACATTTTGATTGTACATTATTTATAATCTCACAAAGTTGCCTGGCAACAGCAGGTCTATAATTAGTGCCAAAGTCTCCCATAGGAAAAGTATTAATTTCCCAGTGTCTTCTTTAATGTTACCAGAAAATTGAATTTATATTTATAATAAATATTTATGCTGTAAACCCTTCGCAATTTAGAAACATTTGATTAAATGAGAGACACAGTCTGCCAAAACATTTTGTGTTTGGATGCTACCTTTTACATGCACTGAAACACAAAAACACTATTCAGATTGAAGAACCACTTTGGGTGGCTCAGAAAACTTCCATTCTGTTTTGAAATAAATTCAGTGTATTATAACACTTACATTGCTTTTACATTCAAACACACTTCAAACACCAGATCTCAGCTTAGGTGCACTACTTTTCATGGTTTAACTACACAGTGATGGTGTTTTGAGTCTTTCTATTTTAACAGTGTAGGTCTACCAGGGTGTTTCAAGTTTCAAGTTTTTATTGTCACATGCACAAGTACAATGCCTTTCTTGCTTGCTCTTTCCCAACAATGCAGTAATCAATATCAGTGGTACTATAAAAAATACATCCAAAGTCAAGTAGAACAAAAACACACAAGAAAAAAAAAGTGCCAATACCATATTTATAATGGGCAGGGATACTGGAGTGGTAGGTTTAGATATGTATAGGGGTAAGCTGACTAAGCATTAGGATACTCTATATGATAAACAGAGTAGCAGCAGAGTATATGATGATTGTATGTGAGTGTGTGTGCATGTGTGTAGAGTCAGTATGAATGTGTGTGCGTGTTATGTGTGTGTGAGCAAATTAAGTGTGTGTGTGTGAGTGTGTTGGAGTGTCAGTACGAGTGAGTCTAATTGAGTGTGTAGCGTGTGCATAGAGACAGTGCACATTTTTTTTTACAGTCTTATGGCTTGGGTATACAAGCTGTTCAAGAACATGTTGGTGTCAGACTTCGCGCTCCGGTTCCGCTTGCCATGCAGAAACAGAGAGAACAGTCAATGGCTTGGGTGGCTAGAGTCTTCAACAATTTTCTGGGCCTGATATAGAGGCCCTGGATGGCAGGGAGCTTGGCCCAAGTGATGTACTGGGCTGTCTGCACCACCCCCTGTAGCGCCATGCAATTGAGGGCAATGCAGTTGCCATACCAAGCAGTGATGCAGCCAGTCAAAATGCTCTCAATGGTGCAGATGTAGAACTCTTTTCAACCTCTTGTGGGGAAGATGTTGCGCCTTCTTCACGAATGTTTGCATGTGTGTGGACCATTTTATGTCCTTATAGTGATTTGGACACCGAGGAACATAAAGCGCTTGATCCACTCCTCTGCAGCCCTGTCGATGGACAGTGGTCCACAATCAGCTCCTTGGTCTGAGGGAGAGGTTGTTGTCCACAGTCCACCACAGCGCCAGGTCACTGACATCCTCCCTGTAGGCGGTGCCATCGTCACCGGTGATCAGGCCTACCACAGTTGCGTTGTCAGCAAACTTGAAGATGGTGTTGGAGTCGTGCGTGGCCACGCAGTCGTGGGTGAACAGAGAGTGCAGGAGGGGAGTAAGCACATACCCCTGTGGGGCCCCCGTGTTGAGGGTCAGCATGGCAGAGATGATGCTGCCTACCCTCACCACCTGGGGTTCGCCCGTCAGGAAGTCCAGGATCCAGTTGCAGAGGGAGGTGTTCAGTCCAGGGTCCCAAGCTTGTTGATGTGTTGAACACTGAGCTGTCAATGAACAGCATTCTCAAATAAGTATTCCTCTTATCTAGGTGGGTGAGGGCAGAGTAGTGTGCATTTGAGATTGTGTCGTCTATGGATCTGTTGGGGTGGTATGCAAATTGTAATGGGTCTAGCGTGTCTGGGATGATGGAGTTGATGTGTGCCATAACCCGCCTTTCAATGCAAATCTAATCAAATTCATTTTTATTGGTCACATACACATATTTAGCAGATGTTACTGTGGGTTTAGCGAAATGCTTGTAAAAGTTGCTTAGGAGTTAGAAGCAGAGCTGCCATATCTGTCGGCTCCATCTTACTTGATGATTACAGATGTGAGTGCTACAGGGCAGTAGTCATTGTGGCAGGTGGCCTTAGGAAGGATGGTGGTCATCTTGAAACATGTGGGGATTACAGACTGGGACAAGGAGAGGATTCAAATGACCGTGAATATGCCTGCCAGCTGTTCTGCACCTGCTCTGAGAATGCCCCCTGGAATTCCGTCCAGCCCGCAGCGTTACGAGTGTTGACCTGATTAAAAACCTTAGTCACGTCGGCCTCAGAGAGCAAGATCACGCAGTCCCCTGGGTCAGCGGGGTCGCTCATGCACGGCTAGGTGTTGTTTTTGTCAAAACGCACATAAAATGCATTGAGTTCGTCTGGTAGAGAGGCATTGTTGGGCAGATCATGGCTGGGTCTTCCTTAGTAATCTATAATGGACTGTAGCCCCTGCCACAATCAGCAGGCGTCAGAGCCCGCTTAATAGGATTCCACCTTGTTCCTATATTGTCCCTTTACTTGTTTGATGGCTCTGCAGACGTCGTAGCAGGACTTCTTGTTCGTGTCCTCAGCTGTTACTTCAGGGTTGGCTACGATAACCCTGTGAGTGGTAGCCCTGTCCTTTAGTTTAGCGCTTATCCTCAATTTTAATCCAGGGCTTTTTGATTGGGGAAGCAGCGAATCTTCACTGTGGGGATAATGTCTGCAATGTATTTGGTAATGAAGCCGGTGACACGGAGGTGGTCAGCGATGTTCTATCTAATACCACACCCCCTTGGGCCTTATTGATTATAGACTTGGTGGTTTGAGTCATGAATGCTGATTGCCTGGCAACGTTGGTAAACAATTTATTATAGCAATAAGGCACCTCGGGGGTTTGTGATATATGGACAATATACCATGGCTAAGGGTGGTGTCCAGGCACTCCGCGTTGCGTGGTACATAAGAACAGCCCTTAGCTGTGATACAGTATATTGGCCATATAACACACCTCCTCTTGCCGTTTTGCTTAATTATACACCATGCTGAATAAACGATATATTACGTACCATGCAATGTATTCTTAAGAAGAACCATTGTATAAATAAATACATGTTATTTAGGTATCTGGTCTCGACACAGCTCTTTTTTTTAAAGAAAAACACACTTGGTCAGGTAGTCATAATTCTCCACTCCAGTAGACGGCGATAGGCCACTGGTAAAGCACTTACTGACCTCGAGCTGTCGAGATTATTTATTTCATTTCAACGCCATTTTCCAACACGGTGTGGAGACTACTGCTCGCAGGTAAGAATCGTCTGAGCGTGTTGGGAGACTTTGGCGCAGATATAACGAGTACAATTGTGATTAATGGATGTGGGAATGAAAACCGTTTACGATTTAAAAACATCATGCACTGTAAAATTGTTTTGCTTTAGTCGAATAGTTCGATTGAACCGTCAACAAAAGCCAGCATCTTGCTAAGCTAACCGCAATGCTCATCCACGGCTAATATTAGCTAATGGAAGCTAACAATGAGCAGCACTGCCAGATTAATACAATACATGTTTTTCCTGTCTAATTTATCCATGCACTTACTTAAAGCTGTAACTAACTAGCGATCTTATTAAGTTACATTTAAACAACACGTTGTTGGTAGCTAGCTAAGCACGTTAACTTGCTAGCTAACAATATAGTTAACTAATCAATGCTAATCAAGTCTCCCTCCTTTCTTCCAGATTGATATTTTTTGTCAACCCTTCAACGGAAACAAGTATCCTTCGAGATGGGAGGTAATTACCTAACGTGATATGCACCCAACGCCTTTTTCGGTCTTGTTTCTTATATGTAATAAAAATTTAAAAAACGATTAGTTTGGTTAGGGGCCACTTAACACAGCGTTGTCACAAATTACGTCGATGGGAGTGATGTGAATGACTGGATGTAGTACTTGTGGTATCTTATTTTCCTCTTTCCTTTCACTCTTAGAACCTGCTCATCTCAGAGATTGTCCTCTTGATTGTAAGGTATATGTTGGGAACTTGGGCAACAGTGGAAACAAGACTGAGTTGGAGAGGGCGTTTGGGTACTATGGCCCCCTGCGTAGTGTGTGGGTGGCGAGGAACCCCCCAGGCTTTGCCTTTGTCGAGTTTGAGGACCCCAGAGATGCAACTGATGCTGTGAGAGAATTGGATGGGAGGTAAGCCACTACTTAAATACTTTATTGTCCACCAAGAATGGGAAATTCAGTTCATTACTTGAGCAAAACAGTGAGTCATATGCTGTATTCCAGTCTAACTAGTATGCTTCTGCAATTACTTTATGTGAACAGGACTCTGTCTGGCTGCAGAGTGAGAGTTGAGTTGTCCAATGGTGAGAAACGCTCGAGGAGCCGCGGACCTCCACCCTCCTGGAGCCGTCGCCCTGGACGTGATGACTACAGCAGCAGGCGCCGTGGTAGCCCGCCTGTCAGACGCCGGTATGATACATCACCTTTCACCTAGTTTTATTATCACTTATCTTTAACATGTAGGCCAACAAGTGTTTATAACCTACCTACCTTGCCAGTTAACCCCACACCCTCCCTTCCATCCCTTCCAACTGTATCATATGTCCTATCATTTCAATTTAGTGGGCTGGATTTGGCAGGTAGACACAAACACCTGCACTGTCTGTAGGTTGGTTAGTGCTGTGATACATTATAACATTTTTACTATGGACACAATCAGAGCTGGGAAAGGATCATTTACTCATCTGAGGGATTGGGTCCCTTTTTCAGGTCAAAATTTAGGTGATTTCAAAAGGTTTAATTCAGGCATCATTTGTTGATCTGGGCAATACATTTAAGGTAAATTCTTTAAGATAAACATTTATCACCCATCAAATTTCGGAAGAAGGGGGCACTTGTTTGATCATTTAATTGCTATCTGGATGTCAGTTTTGTTTCATTTTCTCAGTTTCGTTTTTTGCCTTCGATCTATATTAATAAAAATGAACCCCGTTGCAGAGTCATCACCATGCCTCTTCTCACCACCCTCTGAGACAGTCAGTCAACTAGTCCTCTTACAGCATCATGTGACCACTGACCAGCGCCAGCACTGTGCCCCACCCAATCAGCTTCGCTGGTGCCGTGTCACATGACCAAGGCATGGCCAGTCGTCATGTTCCGCTCCAGCCTATTGGTTCCTGAGCATGCAGCTCTCAGCTTCCTCCTCCTCCAACATTAACCCAATCGTCAGCGTCGCAGCCCACCTCACAATTCTGACCAGTCAGCGATTTAACTACTTTCCCCAATTATCAACACAACTACCTACAAGCAGCACAGCAGGCCCTGGCTAACCACACAAAGACAGGGAAAATCTACAACTACTGTACCCCCTCCAGCCAACCAACTCCATAACTCCAACATTTGCAACATGTGGCAAATCCTCTCTGCAAATTCTACCTCCCTCGCCATCAGTCTGACTTCCTTGCGTCATTTCTATCTTGTGTCCAAACCCCCAAAAAATAGTAAGTTGCTTTTCTCCTGCTTTTTGTAGTGTCATGCTTACCACAGGTTTGGTTTAACAGCTGCTTGACAATATGCAATTGGCAGTCATAGAAAGTGTGGCTTGAATTTAGTTTCAAACAACTTGTGAGTACAATTATTATCATTTAGAATCTCCCTCATAGATTACAAATAAAGCTTTTGTTCTGAAACTCAAAAGTTGTGAGGTCTTGGAGCTGCCCTGGTTAGCATTAACTGTGTATTACCATTTATGAGGACCAATATAGGTAGTGATTTAAGAAATGTGCCCTTTGTTTGTACAACAAACAGTACAGGTATGTAGCTTTTAAGTCTGCATACTTGTATTTTATAGCTTCTAATTCATTGTCTCACTTTGTTTATATGCTTGTGTTCATTTAAACTTCCCCGGTCTCCTGAGTTTATAAGAGGTCTCATTTTGACCTCAGTTGGTTGTCCAGGCATTCTGTCCTCTAGCAGGGGTGCAGAGGATCCCCTGATCTGTTCCGTCTGCAGAAAGAGGAAGGCTGTGTGTGGTATTGTGTAATGATTGCAATGATGCTTCTTCGGGAATAAGGAATGTCATGTTTGACAGGTGTTATTGATGCAATAATACCCTGTATTAAAACGTTTTTTCCTTCTCCGTCCAGCTCTCCTAGGAGGAGGAGCTTCAGCCGCAGTCGCAGCAGGTGAGCGTAAATGCCTCTACTACATTCTCCATACCTTAACCTGTCTGGGATATGTGGGATGGTAGCGTCCAACCTCGCCAACAGCCAGTGAAAGTGCAGGGCGCCAAATTCAATGACAAAAATCTCATAATTAAAATTCCTCAAGCATACAAGTATTTTACACCATTTAAAGATACATTCTCATTAATCCAGCCACAGTGTCTGATTTCAAAAAGGCTTTACAGTGAAAGCACCACAAATGATTGTTAGGTCACCACCAACTCACAGAAAAACACACAATTTTTCCAGTCACAAATAGAGAGAATTAATCACTAACCTTTGATCTTCATCAGATGACACTCATAGGACTTCATGTTACACAATACATGTATGTTTTGTGCATATATATATATATAAAAAAATATCATTTTGTTCAGTATTTCTAAAACATGCGGTGATTTTGCAGAGAGCCACATCAATTTACAGAAATATTCATCATAAATGTTGATGAAAATACAAGTGTTACACGTGGAATTAGAGATCTAGTTCTCCTTAATGCAACTGCTGTGTCAGATTTTTTAAAAACAATGGAAAAAGCAAACCATGCAATAATCTGAGTACAGCGTTCAGACAACAAAGCAGCCAAAAAGATATCCGCCATATTGTGTAGTCAACATTAGTCAGAAATAGCATTATCAATATTCACTTACCTTTGATGATCTTCATCAGAATGCACTTCCAGGAATCCCAGTTCCACAATAAATGTTTGATAAAGCATATCATTTATGTCCAAATAGCTTCTTTTGTTAGGGTGTTTGGTAAACAAATCCAAACGCACGTGCAGGTCCAGCCGAACGTCGGACGAAAAGTTTAAAAAGTTCCGTTACAGCCCGTAGAAACTTGTCAAACTAAGTATTGAATCAATCTTTAGGATGTTTTTATCATAAATCTTCAATAATGTCCCAACCGGAGAATTCCTATGTCTGTAGAAAAGCAATGGAACGAGAGCTAACTCTCTCGTGAACGCGCGTCATGATCCTGTGGCACTCTGCCAGTCACCTGGCCAATCCCCTCATTCGCCCCCACCTCACAGTAGAAGCCTCAAACAAAGTTCTAAAGACTGTTGACATCTAGTGGAAGCCTTGGGAAGTGCAATATGACCCCATTTACACTGTATATTGGAATGGCAAAGAGCTGAATAACTACAAGCCTCAGATTTCCCACTTCCTGGTTGGATTTTTCTCAGGTTTTCACCTTCCATATGAGTTCTGTTATACTCAGACATAATTCAAACAATTTTAGAAATGTCAGTTTTCTATCCAATACTACTAATAATATGCATATTAGCATCTGGGACAGAGTAGCAGGCAGTTTACTCTGGGCACCTTATTCATCCAAGCTACTCGATAGATTTGTGGTAGCTATCTAACTAGTAGGGATGTAAAGATTCACCAATCTGCATCAGTCCCTGATTTTAAAATACAAGTTCATATTATTCTTTCCACCTTCCGAAAATACCTCATCTTTTGTGACTGACCACTAACGCATCCTCTCCTTTAGTGGCAAACTGCATGTAACTGTTGCCCGTCATTGATCTACAAGTCATTTTGCATGCCGAACAACCCCAGGCAATATCAGTAGCCTAGTCAAACTGCACTGTGCCCAGCTTTACGTGCTGACCAACATGAGTTAGTCGGCCTGTTCCTGATCGTGCACATCTGCTCGGCACCTTCAGCATTCAAATGCTAAAATGGCTTGCGTGATATTAGGCTTTATTAGTTGAGTGAGAACCTGTGCAATTTGCTAGATTGTTGTCTCTGCAAATGTTAAATGGTGTTTTACTGGGATAAACACTTATCTGGCTATACCTGCTGAACAGGGCTTACTATAGATTTGATTTTTTTTTGTTAAAGTTCACCATTAGCAATAGTTTGGGTTAAAAACATTTGTACATCTTAACGTTAAGTTCCCTATTTGGTTCTGGGCTGGGCGTTTTGGTGTACAAAGCGCTTTGAGTGTTGTAGGGTCCCGTGTCTTATAGTGCAAGAAAGCCCCATCTCTCCACTCCTGCTATACCAGCATGGCTGAACTGAAGTGTCAGGTTTCAGATGCTACATTTGCTGAGTGACCTGTCACATTTCTGAGCCTATCTAGACCAAGGAATTATTTCCTGTCTAATAGTGTTGCACAGTATACCGGTTATATCACGGACCCAAAACAACATGGTACTTATGATACCAACTTTTTAGAATACCATAGTACTGTTTCATATGTTACTCCAAAAATGTTCGCCCTCCCAATCTGAAGTACCCACTGCCGCCTGTTATAAAATGTTTATACATGGCTCTGACGTGGTCAATACTAATCGATGCTCTATAGTTTAAAGTGACCACTGTTCAAATGTACAATTTCTGACCGTGTGAATACATGCGAGTACATCGGGAAACGCACTCTAATTGACTTGTTCTTCTCTAGGTCTCCGTCACGAGACAGAAGGAGAGATAGGTCTATCTCCAGAGACAGGAACCATAAACCTTCAAGATCCTTCTCAAGGTCCCGGAGGTAAGTGTGCGTTCATGACGTTAAATGGCGTCTGTTTCTTGTCTTTGTTTATCCACGGGCGTCTTCCTATAAGGATAGGTGCAGTGGGGTTATTGACACCCTTGATGAGTTGGTTAACACATTAGAAGGAATCTTAGACCGTTCCTACATACAGAGTCCTTCCAGCGCCTTTGTCTGCTCTTATGGGCTTCAGTCTGCAGGTTTTCAATGGGTTTCAAGTCTGGAGACTGAGATGGCCATTCAAGAGCATCATGAACTTTACCCAGTACCGGGACATATTAGCCAAAAACCCAATGTGTTTGAATAAAATGATCTATATGCACTGAGCTTGGCCACGCGGTGTACAAAAATAATAAAATAACAGTGAGTACCAGTGACTGGCGAACATCACAGGCACTCAAAACAGGTAGCACAGTGTTGTACGGGCTGAAGCTGCAACATAATTAGAGCACGTTCGTTTCTTGTTTCTGACTGAAAAGTGCTGTTACCCAAATAGCTAATTTGTCTAGGAAAAATATTCCTTGCTGTCTTTACATGAAACATGTATGCATTGCATGCACGTCACCAATAGGGCCTCGACTATAGCACATCATCACATCAATAAATTAGTTATAACAAAGTCCGAACACCGCAACAGCAAAATGGATGCGGAGGACGCGGGGGGAAACTAGGAACGCAAATGTTTACTGGTTGCTCAGGAGGGAAAGAGGAAGTTGAGGTATGAAAGACATTTGACTTAATTGTAGAAACTACCGGAAATCAAGAAAAATTAGGGTGTAGGAGCAAGTGCTGCGTTTGTATTGTTTGTATTGTAACAAGTGCTGTTAGATTAATCTATTTCCAAAGACCATTTGGAACCATGTAAGCAACATTAAGTAAATTATAAATGTTCCAGTCTGTTCGAACAAGAAAATTCAATTAAAAATATATATTTTAAAGCCTTTATTACAGCAGCGACTATAAACAGTTGCATGAATTGCGGTTTATTTATTGTTTAGGCTAATTATCCAAAGATCCCTTTTTATTTCATTTTAAAGCAAATGCTTGATAGCATACGAGCCATTCATGCTTTGAAATGTGATGAAATTAACGAATAAATGATTACTATGAAATATAGGCCTATGTAAGTTACGGTATTAAGACTAAACAGGACGTGCTCTTAGACCTAACACGATGGTGGTTATACAGGGCCACAATTATAAGAAGCCTGCTAACAGGTAGGCTATTGATTATGGACCTAATTAAGTTGGTATCTTCTGTAATCAGTTTTTAGACAATTAAGGCAAGGGCTGTTTCCTCGTCTTTTTACTCCGCTGCTGCCTCCGCCACATTGTTGGGTGGCAGGTAGCCTAGTGGTTAGCGCATTGGACTTGTAACCGAAAGGTATAAAAAAAATATAAAAAAATCTGTCGTTCTGCCCCTGAACAAGGCACTGTTCCTAGGCCGTCATTGAAAATAAGAATTTGTTCTTAACTGACTTTCCTAGGTAAATAAAGGTAAAGTAAAAAATTGTTCAACACCAATATGCTGGTTAACCTCGCTGTTATGCACATAGCAACAAAAAAATCTATTTGACTGCTCGCCTACAGAAATCTCGGTCGACCAACAGTTTTTGACCAAACAATCGCGAAGCCGACTAAATTGGGTCAGCCCTAGTTTGCACAATACTGGACGTCGCTCTGGATAAGAGCATCTTCTAAATGTAAAATGTCTTTACGCAGTCATTTTTGCTCGTCTTTATCAAGGGTGTCAATAATTTCGGACCCCACTGTATTTGTAGGGCTGTGGACATTGGATTGTAGTGCAAGTAATTATTGTTTCTGACAGATCCTTGTTTTTCCCCCAGCCGCTCTAGGACCACGGAGAGAAAGTGAGTGACAGTCTGAAGTCCAACCCTGAGGATGTCTCTTGTATTGAATCAGGTTTTGGATGAGTGCGTTTCATTTTTAAATAATCTTTTAGATTTGTTTTTTCTTTCTTCCTTTTTATGAAGTGAAACGGCCGTGTCTATCCATCTTTGAAACAATTCCGTCTTTGCAAACTGTATCATTCACAAATTACTGTCTTTATTTTACCAAATGTGTCCTGTTTTAATTTGTTTAAATTTACATGACGCATTGTCAAATGAGTTAAAGGATTGATTTAGAAAATGTTTTCAGTCCACTTGGCAATTATTTCCCCCATAAATTCTGAAGTAGAATTCATACAGGAAGTAGCTGTCACACTGCATGTTGAGTAGAATGTGGTAACTCAACTACTTTGTATTTGTTTCTGTTAAACTGTTTGAAGTGATTGAATTAAACATTTGGTAACAGGTTTCCCTGGGTATAACTTTTTGGATTATTTTGAGTTATGTTTAATTTACTTTTGATTGTGGCTGAATGCTAGATTCTTGGATGGGAGATGGAGGGATTGATGTGTAAATCAAAGCTTAGTCATTAAATTGTTCTTAAGATGGAAATTTGTGACTCGGGTTGAAAATCTGAGTCAGAGTTTGAATGATTTGGGTAGCTCCGTCTGCATTGCAAATGTATGTCTTTTCAATTTATTCTAAGTTGAATAACTTGCAATCCCTTAAGTCATAGTGAAATAGGGCTGGGAAACAATGACCACTGCTAATTCAGAGCTGTATTTGGTTAAACAAAATTTGACTGATATTCCCTTTCACCCATCCAGGATTTACTGTAATCATAACGCCAGTTAAACCATGAAGGGTAATAGGCCCATGTATTTACACATCACACACATCACTATTGGTTGGTAACAGTAAGAAATTATGGGTTTTTTTAAATTTCGCCGTAACGTATTCACAGTGAAGTTCTCATGACCAGAACTGCCTCAAAGCTATTAGTTTAGCAGTTTCAGGAAGGATCTTTTTTGCTCAAGGATGTTTGCGCAGTTCAGTTTGTTTTGACATAAGAGCTAGTCTCAATTACACAGGAAGTCTTTGGTCACAGTTGCTGAAATCGGAAACGGTTTCAACAGAAGAGTTAAACCTGGCATGCTATACTAGCTAGGACTTGACATCATACAGTGTTTTTTTGGATACTTTTTTAAAAGGATTTCCTGAACATCTGAAGGTAGAAGTCACAAGTGGATTCTGGAGGTGAGTACATAAAGTATTGTGGTTGTTGGTGGAAGGCGTATGTCAGGTTAATTTACATTGGAACATTTCAAAAGATTAGGTATTACACTAATGACTACAATTATTTTAAACACATTTGTGATGACATGGTTTCAGCAATGAAAACACCAGCATCTACATTTACTCATGTCTGCAAATCTCCACCTTTTTAAAAAGGACATTTGAGAATTGTGAGCAGTCACTTTCATCTGCATTTTAAATGTTTTCTTATTAGTGTAACTTCAAACCAGATCCTAGGCGATAAGCCGGAGCAGTTGAAAGTCGTGTGGCAATGCGGATGTCTAGAGGGACTGTTCTGTGTGACACTCTGGGGTGTTGTTGACATTGGAAACAGGAAATTATTCATCATACAGTGTTTAAAATGGGGGGTAGTTGCAAACCTATTGTTTGCATAACTTGCATGTAATTGATAACCCCTACTCCCATTAACATCTGCTAACCATGTATGTGACAAATAAAATTTGATTTGATTATTAGCTGGTGCATTTAATGTAAATGTGTATTCGCCTTAGCTTTTTCGTGTCTAATCTTGGCTTTGAGTTAAATAAATTTTCAGATAACATTTGTGTGTTATAGTTATGCATTAGTTACATAACTGGGAGTGTCGGCTTAAACATCTTAGTGCCTAAACATTTGTGGTGTCTTCACAATAAGTTAATTGTATTGTATAAAAGTTGCAAAGAGCATATCATAACTGGAAGCCTTTTTAATTCCAGCGAGATTTAGGGATTAACAACCTACCATCTGTGTGGTGATATAGGAAGAGCCATGTCTGACAAGAAATCAAGAAAAGTGAAAATGGGGTCGTCACGAAGACGCCCTCGGAATCTAGATGAAAATGAGACTAAGAACGATGAGTCCGAAATGTCGTCAGCTCAAAGGAAAGGAGTTGATTCGGTTTCGTTAACCATACAAACAGACCTTTTCTCATCGAAGGGCTTATATTCAATAACACCACAATTCATGGAAGATGTTAATCCATCACTAAATGACCTCGCAGAGTCACAGCTGTCTCAACCTGGAAACCCATATCTGCTACAATCACCTGACACTGCAGGGAAGAGGAAGAAAATGGGGTCTACTCGTAGGAATAAAGGCAACCGAGAAGAGACAGACTTTGGGGAGAAACAACATGACGAAACTGGAGACACAGAAACATCCTTAGAACTTCAGGCATCCGTTGTGGAATTTGAGTCCCACAGCAACACTGAAGGGCTTCTGGGACCAAACAAAATTGAAATGGACACTGAGAGGAGAAGTCAATGTGAGTTTATTTTGTTTGCTTCTAACACACCCGACGAATCGGATGACAAATGTAAAGAGGAAGTTGGTGAGGATACTGAACCTAATAGTGAAGCTGTGGCTAGTTATAGGAGTGAATTGCTTCAAGATACTCCTGGAACTGACTCACTCCCCCATCTGTCTCTTGACCTTGCATTGCAAGCTGTTCAAGTATTCGCTGCTGAACCCATAGCAGAGGACTGGAAGAAACCGGAAGAGGGGAGGCAGGAAAGTGAGCATGCTGAGGCGGAGTCATCCACATTAAACATGTGGAAACATTCATCAGATCAATACCTTGAGTCAGACGCTTCAACCATCACAGAAGATTTTGAGTCATTCAGTAACACAATAGTCCTCCAAAGTGGAGAAGGTGAAGAGAAACTTCAACCTGATCTAAATGAGTCCAAAGTCCAAGATATTAACTCTATTGGACCAGGCAATCAGGAAGCATTGCACCAAAGAGATGAAGCAGAGGACTTTGTTGATCTGATAGTTGAAGAAAATATAGTACTGGCATATAGGCCTCATTTTAGACAACTAGACAACGTAGAAAGCTATCAACCTGAGCGAAGTGAGGATATTACCTCCTTTTTAAAATCAACCCCCTCGGATAGTTCTTTCGGTCACGACGAACGTGCTCACACAGGATCCAGCTTTCCAGGGAGAAGAAGAAAGATGGGTTCCACTCGCAGAGTGGAAGAACTTGGAGAGAGTAAGATACGTAAATATCGGTATCTTTATGGTGAGGGTGAAGAGGCCATCGTGGGAAAAGAACCAGTGTGTGGCATCGACGAGACTGAGTGTCAAATGTCTATGGAGCCTAAAGGCAGTGCCAGTGGAGACGAGAAGGAAGGCGAGCAGATGGGAAAGGGGAATTTCCAAACAGAGGAAGACACAGAAAACATAGAAGCGATAGGAGAGCAGTTAGAGTGGGACATGGGAACAGTGGAAGGATTCGGTGTTAAAACATTGGAAAAGCCTCTGTTATTGGAACCGGAGCATAGAGCAGATGATGAGAAAGGAGAGGATGTTCTGATTGAACCAACCCCTTTTGACCATGTCATCTCTTCATTTGGTATTGATGATCAATTGTATAACAAAGACAACAGAGCCACTGTGTTTATAGAAACTGGCCATATAGAAACTGAGAGCAACAGTGAAGCAAGCATGGCTCACATAGTTGACCCATTGTTCCAGTCCAACACTGAAGGCCTCCAATCAGGAGACCCTTTTCTCAGCGAGGAGGAAGTTGGTGATTATACGTTGCTTGGGAATGATTCTGAAGTGAGTGACTGCAGCCAAATAATATATAATCATGCTCTTACAATCGAGTCCGATGACACCTTGAGCACTGATCCCAATATCTCTCCTAGTCAACTCATCCATACTCCATGTGTGGAAATCACTAACCCCTCTCTCATTCTCAAACCACTACTATTACTGCAGAGTATTCAAGGGAATGAGGAGGATGCAAACACTGACTCCAATACCACAAGCGGACTGGACACATCAGTCATATTACTCAGCGAGGGGGAAGTTAGTGATCACGTGTTGCTTGTAAATGAAGTGGGTGTTGGCAGCCAAATTACGTATGATGGCGCAACTCTCACAACAGAGCCCCGCCAAACAGATGAGCCTTTGAGCACTGATCCTAATCTCTCTGCTAGTCAACTCGTCCAAGCTTCATACTCCGATGAAAGCACCAACTCCTTTCTCAAACCACCCTTACTGCAGAGTGTTTGGGACCAAGGTGATACTGCAGCAAACGCAGACTCCAATCAGAGTTCCTCTCCAAGCAGGAGGAGAAAGATGGGGTCGACTCGCAGGCATCCTGCACAAAGAGAAGGGGGCACAGAGGAAAAACAAGAAGAAATTAAAAAAACTGAGGTGATAGAAGACAAGGGAGAGGACATGGAGTTTGAAATGTTGATGGAATCAAAGGATGGAGCTGGTAAAGAGAAGAACGAAGGAGAAAAAAGAGATGAGAAAGTCCTGACTGACCTCAGCTTTTCTGTCCGTACTTTAAATCAAAAGGGACGAATGGATGGTAACAAAATAGAAAGTAAGAGACAGTCAATCGTAAATGATGAATCCATGGCAACACAACTCATTCTTCAAAGTGAATCTGAGTTGACTGATAGTAGCCAAACTCTTCATTTTCCCACTGTAGAGTCCTACCTGACCAATGACACACCGTACTCAAATCCTAATGTCTCTGGTTTGCAACACAAAGAAACATCATTGGAGGTAACACTCTGTGAATCAAGAGAAAACACTGACTCCCCTCCAGATCCCCCCTCACTGCAGAGTTTTCTTGGTCCGAAAGAAACGGCAGGCGCCCCACGGAGAAAAAGGAAGATGGGTTCCACTCGCAGGGCTCCTCGAGATAGACAAGGAGAGGAGAGAACAGAGGGAAAGGCGGATGAGAAAGAAAAAGACACAGATGTTCTAGAAGATGTAAGAGCAGTCATTATAGCAGTAGAAATTGAGTCTAGCATAGAAAAGAATGAGCTTGAGGAACTTCTAGAAAAGGTGACAGTGGGGCAGGTGACAGAGACTATAGTAGAAGGAGAATCTGCCTTAAAGTCTGAGTTTGTAGAACTTAAAGTTAGAGAGGCGGAGGAGATAGAAGTGAAAGTAGCCGCTGAGAGCGAAAGCAACCAAACTTCCTGTGGTTTAGCAGCCCAAGAGTCAGGTGATATGGTTTGTATAGATTCTCATAGACTCACCCAAACTGCTTACATGGAACGTCTTTCAACACCAAGCCCCAGTCTTCCTTCAAAATTATCTCTCTCTCTGAGTTCCCAATCTCACAAGGATGTTAATCAATCCAAAGCTACAGGGAAGAGAAGAAAGATGGGCTCTACCCGTAGGACACCAGGTGGACTCCACTCAGAGGAAGAAAAGCAGGAGACAGGAGAAAAGGTAACGGGGGAAGAGGTTAGAGAGGAAGCCATTGGAGATCTGGACGTCAATGTTATTTCGGAACGATTTCAAGAGGAGCGCAGGGTTAAAGCTGTCAGTCTGGAGGACCAACAGGAGAGGAAGAGCACAGAGAAGGAGACAATATTCATAGAGGTACTGTGGCATTCCTTACAAATGATTCTCATTCTTGAAAAATGTTATAATAAAGAAAAGATTTGTCACAACTAGGAATTTGATGCGTTTATTGGAAGGCTCAATGGATTTATTTTTTAACCTGTCAAGTCAGTTAAGAACAAATTCTTATTTACAATGACGGCCTACAGTGGGTTAACTGCCTGGTTCAGGGGCAGAATGACAGATTTTTACCTTGTCAGCTCGGGGATTCGATCCAGCAACGTTTCGGTTACTGGCTCAACACTCTAAACACTAGGCTACCTGCCGCCCCAGAAAGAAGAACTTGTTTGAACTTCTACCTTTTGTCTGTTTTTTTTTTTTATATACTTGGAAATTGTTCATAGGCTGTAAGTCTGACCTCGGCCCTAACCTTTCAAAATGCAGTGCCTTCAGAAAGCATTCATACCCCTTGACTTTTTCCACATGTTACAGCCTGAATTAAAAATTTATTAAATAGGTATTTTTTTCCTCCCCCATCTACATGAAAGACTCCATAATGACAGTGAAAACATGGTGTAGGATTTTTTTGCACATTTTTGGGAAAATAAAATGCAGAAATATCTACATAAGTATTCACACCCCTGAGTCAATACATTTTAGAATTACATTTGGCAATGATTACAGCTGTGATTGTTTCTGGTTACTGACCAGACCGCTCGCAGGACTTGCAGAACGTCAAGCCTCACAAATTTAACCAAGTTCTATATTAGCGTCTGGCTACGCAGATTAGCACGAGCAGTGTGGTGATTGAATAACATATATGTGTACATTTATATTGCAGCGCACACGTTGCAAAATAAATGTGTAAATGTTATTCAATCACCGCACCCACACTGCTCGTGCGTAGCCAGGCGCTAATATAGAACTTGACACGCTGCCAGTCCTGCCTCTCCCATCTCCTCATTGATTTTTAGGAGCATTTACCCACCTGGGTGATTGAAATATGAATTGAGGTCCAGTTTGTGGTGGTAATGCACCTTAAAGTTTGTCGCCAAATGTCCCCAAATGAATATAGTTGGTTCAGAGTTAGTTTTGATATTTCAACCTGCGTGTCCTGATTGCGTTTCGTGTAGGTGGACGAATCAACATGTGCGCGATGGCACACGCAGACGTTCTGGTCAGCATAAGCTTTGCACACCTGGATTGTACAATATTTGCACATTATTCTTTTTTAAATTCTTCATGCTCTGTCAAGTTGGTGGTTGATCATTGCAAGACAGCCATTTTCAAGTCTTGCCATTAGAATTTCAAGACAATTTAAGTCAACTTTAACTATGCCACTCAGTAACATTTACTGATTATTGTCCGGCTGAAAAGTGAAATTGTCTCCGTGTCTGTTGGAAAGCAGACTGAACCAGGTTTTCCCTAAAGGGATTTTGCTTGGGCTTAGCTCTATTCCATTTATTTTTATCCTAAAAAAAACCTCAGTCCGTGCCGATGACAAGTATACCCATAACATGATGCAACCACCATCATGCTTGAAAATATGAAGAGTAGTAGTCAGTGATGTTGTGTTCGGATTTGTCCCAAACATAAAGCTTTGTATTCAGGATCTAAAATAATTCCTCTATCACAGTTTTACTTTAGTGCCTTATTGGAATATTTTTTTAGTCTGTACAGCCTTCCTTTTCACTCTGTCATTTAGGTTAGTATTGTGCAGTAACAATGTCGACCTTTGCCCCTCCTGAGTGCGTTGCAGCGATGGGACAAAAAAAAGGCATTCCATAACAAAGGGTTTGAATAGTTAATGATTCAAGACACTTCAGCTTTTTATTTTTTATTAATCAGTGAACATTTCTAAAAACACAATTCCACTTTCACATTATGGAGTATTGTGTGTAAGCCAATAACACGGGAGTGGAAGAAACAGGAAGAGAGGAGGCAGGAAAGTGAGCATGCTGAGGTGGTGTCCTTCACATTTCCCAGCTCTGGGCATTTGTCAGATCATTTATTTGAGTCAGATGCTTTGACAATCACAGAGGATTTTGAGTCATTGAATAACACAATAGAAACTTCAACCTGCTCTGTTTTAAATTCAGGGTGTAACGCAACAAAACCTGGAAAAAGTCAAAGGGTGTGAATACATTCTGAAGGCACGTACAGTGGGGCAAAAAAGTATTTAGCCAGCCACCAATTGTGCAAGTTCTTCCACTTAAAAAGATAAGAGGCCTGTAATTTTCATCATAGGTACACTTCAACTATGACAGACAAAACGAGAAAAAAAATCCAGAAAATCACATTGTAGGATTTTTTATGAATTTATTTGCAAATTATGGTGGAAAATAAGTATTTGGTCAATAACAAAAGTTTATCTCAATACTCTGTTATATACCCTTTGTTGGCAATGACAGGTCAAATGTTTTCTGTAAGTCTTCAAGGTTTTCACACACTGTTGCTGGTATTTTGGCCCATTCCTCCATGCAGATCTCCTCTAGAGCAGTGATGTTTTGGGGCTGTTGCTGGGTAATGCGGACTTTCAACTCCCTCCAAAGATTTTCTATGGGGTTGAGATCTGGAGACTGAAATGCTTCTTACGAAGCCACTCCTTCATTGCCCGGGCAGTGTGTTTGGGATCATTGTCATGCTGAAAGACCCAGCCACGTTTCATCTTCAATGTCCTTGCTGATGGAAGGAGGTTTTCACTCAATCTCACGATACATGGCCCATTCATTCTTTCCTTTACACGGATCAGTCGTCCTGGTCCCTTTGCAGAAAAACAGCCCCAAAGCATGATGTTTCCACCCCCATGCTTCACAGTGGGTATGGTGTTCTTTGGATGCAACTCAGCATTCTTTGTCCTCCAAACACGACGAGTTGAGTTTTTACCAAAAAGTTCAATTTTGGTTTCATCTGACCATATGACATTCTCCCAATCTTCTTCTGGATCATCCAAATGCTCTCTAGCAAACTTCAGACGGGCCTGGACATGTACTGGCTTAAGCAGGGGAGCCTGGACATGTACTGGCTTAAGCAGGGGGGCCTGGACATGTACTGGCTTAAGCAGGGGGACACGTCTGGCACTGCAGGATTTGAGTCCCTGGCAGCGTAGTGTGTTACTGATGGTAGGCTTTGTTACTTTGGTCCCAGCTCTCTGCAGGTCATTCACTAGGTCCCCCGTGTGGTTCTGGGATTTTTGCTCACCATTCTTGTGATCATTTTGACCCCACGGGGTGAGATCTTGCGTGGAGCCCCAGATCGAGGGAGATTATCAGTGGTCTTGTATGTCTTCCATTTCTTAATAATTGCTTCCACAATTGATTTCTTCAAACCAAGCTGCTTACCTATTGCAGATTCAGTCTTCCCAGCCTGGTGCAGGTCTACAGGTCTTTTGTTTCTGGTGTCCTTTGACAGCTCTTTGGTCTTGGCCATAGTGGAGTTTGGAGTGTGACTTTGAGGTTGTGGACAAGTGTCTTTTATACTGATAACAAGTTCAAACAGGTGCCATTAATACAGGTAATGAGTGGAGGACAGAGGAGCCTCTTAAAGAAGAAGTTGCAGGTCTGTGAGAGCCAGAAATCTTGCTTGTTTGTAGGTGACCAAATACTTATTTTGCAAATAAATTCATTAAACATCCTACAATGTGATTTTCTGGATTTTTTTTTCTCATTTTGTCTGTCATAGTTGAAGTGTACCTATGATGAAAATTACAGGCCTCATCTTTTTAAGTGGGAGAACTTGCACAATTGGTGGCTGACTAAATACTTTTCTGCCCCACTATGTTAAACATCTAATTTGTTACATTTAAATGTTTTCCGAACCGTGTATACCAGATAGTATGTAGGATATTGAACACACAACAGTATCACACATTTCACGTTGAAGAGATTAGCATATCCATTTATTTTTCAGAGATAACGTTTTCTATTTGTCTAAGGTTGTTCCCTCAAGCGCTGCTTTGAGTGGAGGAGGGTCTGAACAAGTGACTGCAGCTAGACAGCCAGGCCATGGGAATAAAAGAGTTCAAGAAAGGGCAGAGCGTATGGAGAAGAGCCCAGTCACCAGAGAGAAGAAGAAACAGCCATCTGGTAAGAATAGAATTGCAGCAGTGAGGGGGGTACCATAAGTTTAGTCTTGAGTAAGTAAATCGACTTAGAAATAATTTGCTGGAGATGCGTTGTTGAGGCCCTTTGCTCCGCTTGACTTTGAGTGAGATCAGAGAAGTGATAGTGACTGTAATAGACCAGTCTCTCTGATCCCCTTGCCTCCAGGTACCTTAGGAAGCAATGGCTCTCGATCAAACCCCTACAACGTGGTGATGGTTGGAAACAGCAGTGTGGGCAAAACATCCTTCATGAAGCGCTTCCAAAGTGGCGAGTTCTGTATGGACCACTATGCTACCATTGGTGAGTATCATTATCCTATTTGTATGTTTGGCACCATGCCCTTCCATGTAGTGTGACGAAACAAACACCATGGTACAATGTTACTGTGCTGCTCATTCGTCTGGTTTCATGTTTGTTTGTTTCTGTTCCGAGCAGGTATTGATACCTGTATACAGCCTGTGACAGTGGATGGCAGCCCAGTGACTTTACAGTTATGGGACACTGCAGGTCAAGAAAGGTGACACTATCCCTAAGTTCATCACAGTTGGTTGTTGTACATCATGCATTAGATACAGAATCTGTTCCTCTGTTCTTATTTGAACCCATCGTGTGTGTGTGTTTTATTTGTCAGTATATAATTACATTCATATTAGACTATTGTAACATCTTATTATTTACTGTCTTCCCCAGGTATCACAGTATCACCAGGCAGGTGTTCCACAGAGCCCAGGGTCTAGTGCTGATGTATGACATCACTTCCTCTCAGAGCTTCTGTGACATCCGCTACTGGGTCAACTGCGTTCAGGTAGGGGGCATTTAAATCATGCCTTTCATTTTTAGAAGCAAAGAACAACTATGTAACAACACAAACAATTGTTTTGCAGGATTCACTGTTTTTTTCCATTGGTATCCATTGTGCTGTCATTAACTTTGGATTTTGTAGGAAGGGGCCCCAGATGACGTCATCGTTATACTTCTTGGGAACAAGGCCGATTGTGCTGATCTAGAACGAGAGGTTCACACTCGTGAAGGGGAAAACCTGGCAACGGTATGTTACTGTAACTTGAACAGCCAGAATTTGGGCAACTGGGCTGTAAGATTAACATGTGGTAAGGGATGTGTTCTAAATGGGTATTTTACAGTTTTGTAGCTGGTGCTGAAATAATATTGATGTCACTCTTACAGGGTTACGGCATGCTCTTCATGGAGTGTAGTGCTGCCACAGGTGACAATGTGACTCTGTCTATGGAAACGCTGGCAAGGTAAGACATGCAGACTGGTGTTTAATGTGGAAGCTGTTGTTGGTATGCGTAGTGTGGATTTGGCTGTTGTCTGTTTTGCGTGTTGTCCTCTTCTGATTGTGGAAAGTGACTCTCTGTGAATAGTCGAGCATATTGATTTGGTGTGTTGCTTCAAGGACGCTAAAGCAGTTGGGAGAGGAGACGCGACAAGAAGAGGGAAGCTTGGTGTTGCAGAAAGAACCCCCGAAGAAGAAATCCGGCTGCTGCTGATCAAGGTGGAGAAGATTGTGTGTGCACAGTCGCACACACACATTTGTGCCTCATACGCCCTTATGATTGTATTTTATTTCTAAGTGTAATATATCAAATGCATTTAACAAATCATGTAGTAATAGTGATGTGACACTTGAAATTATCCTCCCTTTGGTACTTCCTTCAATTACTGCTTATGGGGGGAAAATATATAAAATCATTGAGGTATACGTTCATACCAACACTATTCATTTATATTAGGTAGTTATATATTATAGTTGTAGGGTTTCTATTTGCATGAAAAATATCAAGCTATGCAGCTTATAAATGCCTAATAAATTCATAATGCATTCAACAACCTCCATAATTAGTCATATTGACAGAAAATATGACTATTTAACTATTACTGGGAGTTCCAGGAGCTGCCACACTCTTCCGATCCGTTCTGATCTTATTGATCGCTGCTGTTACATCACATTGCATCTCATCATCGGTGACTAGAAGACCGAGACATTCATTGATTGTCATTTGTTGCCTCGTCCGTCCTGTGGGCTCCAGAGCCACAGTAGGACCAGTACCATCAGGCTGAGGAACACGGCAAACACAATGAAGAAGACCTCCGCTGCCCACTGGCTGTGCTGCACACCCGTCACCACCAGGGGGAGCTCTGAGGGGATCAGGTTGGTCAGGTTCAACATGTAGCCCAGCGTCCAGCCAATGTCTGTGTCTGCCACCTGATAGACACCGATGTATATATAAACATATACTGTATCACAAGAGGTTGGTGCCACCTTCATTTGGGGAGGATGGGCTCGTGGTAATGGCTGGGGTAGAATAGGTGGGATGGTATTGATGCCATTCTATTTACTCCGTTCCAGCCATTATTTTGACCCGTCCTCCCCCCAGCAGCCTCCACTGTCCTGTGTGTATGTATGATGCACACAGCTTCATTAGGGCAGCACATCTATTAATATTGACTGCCGCACAAAAAATACTGAGTTTATTCTGTGGTATAATTTCATTAACTTTGTGTCCTGAAGTTAAATCTTTCAACAGGATGTTGACGTTTTTACATATGCTGTATGGTTAAACACACCTGTCTCTGGAAGTATATGTTTCCCCAGGTCTGGTTGAACTTGTAGCCGTCTAGTAGTATTGTCATTATGTAGTTGGCTGAGGCACAGTAATCACGAAGGTACTTGTCTTTTACAGTGTACTCTTTCTTGAGCTGCCAAAAAAGTTATTACGCACGTTGTAGCAACATTGGGAATTAGATCATTACGAGGTAAAGTTTGTAGGCTACTGTGGATTGATATCTGCTAAAAAGAATGACATGTTATGGATGCTCATACTCAATGTTCATTCTCAATCACCTGTTTAGCATGTTATTGAGTATGATTCGATGAATCTGTGTACAGCTATACAGTTTTAAGGAAGTGTACTGGCAATGTGAAAGGTCAGCAGAGGTCTCTATATCTCACCGAGCTCCAGGTCCTTTTGCAGAAAGTGTCTATAGTGGTGGTAGCCTGAGACAGAGAGGACTGAGGTGCCAGACCAAGGAAGTCAAAGGTGTAATAGTATGCTGAGAAAGCCTGGGGAAAGGAAACAGAATGATGTTGATGATACACACTGAGTGTACAAAACATTAGGATCTCCTTCCTAATAATGAGTTGCACCCCCTTTTGCCCTCAAAACATTGTCAATCCGTCAGGGCGTGGACTCGACAAGGTGTCGAAAGCATTCCACAGCGCTCCAATGGTTCCCACAGTTGTCAAGTTGGCTGGATGTCCTTTGGGCGATAGACTATTCTTGATACACACGGTAAACAGCCCAGCAGTTGCAGTACTTGACACAGTCAAACCGGTGCGCCTGGTACATACTAGCATACCCCTTTTTAAAGGCTCTTAAATGTTTTTTTGTGTTACCTATTCACCCTCTGAATGGCACACATACACAATCGTCTTAAATCCTTCTTTAAGCTGTCTCTTCCCACGTACTGATTTGAAGTGGATTTAACAAGTGACATCAATAAGGGATCATAGCTTTCACCTGGATTCACCTAGTCTGCCATGGAAAGTGCAGGCCTTCCTAATATTTTTGTACACTGTATATACTGTTAGACATCTTTCAAATACTTTGAGTGTTCGATTGAGCCTGCCTGGAGTGCCAGTTGAGTGGGGTTTGCATAGATATGGGATGAATACTCACAAAGAAGTTTCCACTGACAGGGGGCTGGTAGACCCCGTTGAAGCCACAGTCAGGGGCCAGGGAGCAGGCAGCCAGGTTCGTGATGTTCTTTATCTGGTTGAGACACTGAAGTGGCTCACTGGTCCCTGTGAAGGTGACCACTGAGGCTGGGTCAAAGGTCATGGGTCTGGACACGCAGGGGGAGTCATAGAGGTCACCCAGAGTCAGGGTTAGGTTGTCACCCAGGTGGTAGCAGGGGTGGTTGACTGGGCGAGTAGACCCACTCATCTGGTAGAGGAGGAAGTTGGCTTGAATCGTACAAGAACTTACCTAAGGCAGCCATGAAATGCTTCTGACTCAGACACATTCAGTCAAACTGCTTTAGGGCAATTCTTCACTGAATTGACTGAAATAAATGTATGATGTGTCTTAAAGAAGGCCTGGGTGAGGCCGAAATGTCACATACTGTATGTCCCAACTTTATTGAATTATTATTATTATAAAATTATTATTTCAAAGGTATGCCAAACATCCTTTTCCCAAATGACCTTTCTTTGGATTTCATTTCATGAAGATCCAAAACATATCTTTGTTTGTTCAGTATCGTTCTTTAGAACACTACCGCCTGTTTGCTTTTTCTTCCTGAAAACTGGTTTTATACAATATCTACATGTATGGGGAGTTTACCTGGTATTAATAATACCAGCATTTTGCTACCCCTGCAATAACATCTGCTAAGCATGTGTATGTGACCAATAAAATGTGATTTGATTTACCTGCAACCATTCTGCAATTCATTCAAGTTTCATCGAACTGGTGACCAGACAGCTACTTACCTTGAGAAGATGAACCTGTAGCTGCCTCAAAGTCTGCTCCTTGCCATAGCACAGGTAGCTGTGTGTGTACACCTCATATTGGTAACCATAGAGCTTGGGTCCCAGGGTGGAGGCAGGGTCCCGTGCAGGCTGGCTGGGAGTGAAGGCTATCTGGGTGGAAGAGCCTCCCATATCCAGGGCGCCCCAGATCTTCCTTCCTTTAGGACGCACCCATCCTCCCTCAAAGCCGTGCTGCTTAGAAGTACAAATACTGTATGTTAGCAATAGTTTTAAACTGCAGACCTGCAATTCACCAATGTAACAGGTTATTAGTGGTAACAAATGGTACTCCTTCGGTATATCCACAAGCATCTGTTAATTTTGCCTAAACAAGCTTGATACCATTGTCTGAGGAGACCAAGCCTCTAGTTGGAATACTTCAGTCAAGGTTAACACTTTGACTCAACCTCACAGATGGAGAAGCCACTGCCCAAGGAATGATTTGAGGGTCGACTGTGGGCGGGTCGTCCCCGGGCCGCCCCCTCCTACCACATGTTTTTCATTTGCAGAGGCATTCCAGACAGACAAGTGATGGGCAGTGCAGGGTTTGTATATAGCTGTGGGTTTGCCTTGGCATGTTCAGTACAAAAACGTTTTGGAACATTGCAGATAGGAATGCCATGAATAGAAATGACAATTCCTTAGAATCGGAGGCATGTTTTGTTCTACATTATTTAGTTCTGTACATTGGCCAATGTCCTTCTGCTGAACGCTAACCACAATAACAATTTGCCACAATGGAATTTGCGGTTTGCCTTTCAAATTTAATTGAAAGTGATGCAAACGGACTCAAATAGTGGAATCATGCCATATTTGAATTAGAATAATGCTCAACAAAGTTGGAATGTTGTTTACATAATTTTAAATTAAATACAGTAATTAGTTTGACAACAAACAAAAACAATTGTTTAAACCACACTGGATGTATTGGGGTGGGGTTTTATAGTGTGTATTTTTAAATACTGTATTCTCAACATCTCATTCTAATATTTCTACTACTATTGTATTTTAGTTGCACTGTTTATACACACTGCATATTTATTTATGTACTGGATTATTGACATGGCTCACTATCTACAATATGAATGACTGCAATGCCCTGATATCCAATGTTTCAGTACCCCTCCCTCCCTCAGAATCATAAACTCAGCTAAAAAAATGTCCTCACTGTCAACAGTGTTTATTTTCAGCAAACTTAACATGTGTAAATATTTGTAAGAACATAAGACGATTCATCAACTGAGACAAACTGAACAAGTTCCACAGACGTGACTAACAGAAATGGAATCATGTGTCCCTGAACAAAGGGGATCAAAATAAAAGTAACAGTCAGTATCTGGTGTGGCCACCAGCTGCATTAAGCACTTTGCCAGTTCTTGCTGTGAGATGGTACCCCATTCTTCTACCAAGGCACCTGCAAGTTCCCTGACATTTCTGGGGGGAATGGCCCTAGCCCTCACCCTCCGATCCAACAAGTCCCAGAAGTGCTCAATGGGATTGAGATCCGGACTCTTCACTGGCCATTGCAGAACACTGACATTCATGTCTTGCAGGAAATCACGCACGAACGAGCAGTATGGCTGGTGGCATTGTCATGCTGGAGGGTCATGTCAGGATGAGCCTGCAGGAAGGGTACCACATGAGGGAGGAGGATGTCTTCCCTGTAACGCACAGCGTTGCCTGCAATGACAACCAGCTCCGTCCGATGATGCTGTAACACACCGCCTCCAGACCATGACTGACCCTCCACCTCCAAATTTATCCCGCTCCAGAGTACAGGCCTCAGTGTAACGCTCATTCCTTCGACGATAAACGCGAATCCGACCATCACCCCTGGTGAGACACAACCGCAACTCGTCTGCAAAGAGCACTTATTGCCAGTCCTGTCTGGTCCAGCGACAGTGGATTTGTGCCCATATGCGACGACGTTGCCGGTGATGTCTGGTGAGGACCTGTCCTCAGTCCAGCCTCTCTCAGCCTATTGCGGACAGTCTGAGCACTGATGGAGGGATTGTGCGTTCCTGGTGTAACTCGGGTAGTTGTTGCCATCCTGTACCTGTCCCGCAGGTGTGATGTTCGGATGTACCAATCCTGTGCAGGTGTTGTTACACGTGGTCTGCCACTGCAAGGACGATCAGCTGACCGTCCTGTCGCCCTGTAGCTCCGTCTTAGGCGTCTCACAGTACGGACATTGCAATTCATTGCCCTGGCCACATCCGCAGTCCTCATGCCTCCTTGCAGCATGCCTAAGGCACGTTCACACAGATGAGCAGGGACCCTGGGCATCTTTCTTTTGGTGTTTTGCAGATTCAATAGAAAGGCTTTTTTTAGTGTCCTAAGTGTTCATAACTTAAACCTTATTTGCCTACCGTCTGTAAGCTGTTAGTGTCTTAACGATTGTCCCACAGGTGCATGTTCATTAATTATTTATGGTTAATTGAACAAGCATGGGAAACAGTGTTTAAACCCTTTACAATGAAGATCTGTGAAGTGATTTGGATTTTTACAAATTATCTTTGAAAGACAGTGTCCTGAAAGGGCCGTTTCTTTTTTTGCTGAGATTAGGTTCAGTTCAGTCGTCCTTTCTTCTGACTGAAGGAAACCTAATGATTGGCACTCCCCGTCATCACACAGTGCTACAATGATGGGTTGTTTTCGATTCCTTAAGAAGTATACAGTATCTTGTTTAAATTCATCTGGTGTAGATGTACAGATTGCATTTGGATTACTGTTACAGTGCTATTTGGGTTAATTGGATTAATTCCGCCATTTCTTAATTCAAAAAGTAAAAAGAAAGAAATTGTTTTTTTTATAGCTAGGTATTACTGAACTGCTGGAGCTAGGAACACACGCATTTCACTGCACCTGCAATAACGTTACACATTTGTGTACACGACCAGTAAACTTTGATTTGATTTAGACTGCATAATTGCATTGGGGGCATACTTATATTCACTGTACAGTCTTACCCTGTTTCACGGATGCACAATCCATAGGTATCATGCTTCTCAGTGACACCCACTATGTAGAGTTTACACAAATATTAGCGTCTTAGCTCTTATTGCCCACAGCCAAACCTGTCCCGTTCTGTGTGCCGCAACGAGGGGTATTTGCATAGATGGGCCTTTGTGTGTGTGTGTGTGTGTGTGTAACCTATTCTCAGTGGTGGAAAAGTACCCAATTGTCATACCTTTTTAATAGAAAATGACTTGAGTGAAAGTCACCTAGTACAATACTACTTGGGTAAAAGTCTAAAAGTATTTGGTTTTAAATGTACAAAAGTATCAAAAGTCAATTTAATTGGAAAAAAATATACTTAAAAGCTCTTAAGGATCCGTCCCCTTTTATTCAATTTTTGACAGCCTAAAATTACAGCCAAATCTATCTGCCTAAATCTCAGGCCCTGAAGCAAGCATATGCATATTCTTGGTGCCATGTGAAAGGAGAATGAGAATGTAACATGAGATCTGGTAAAAGATAATACAAAGAAAAAAACAACCGTTGTATTTTTTTGTACCTTTTTGAAATGCAAGAGAAAGGCCGTAATGTATTATTCCAGCCCAGGTGCAATTTAGATTTTGTATGTGCAAAGTTTGCCTAATTTGTTTATGAATAACTTTTCATGTTCAAAATTGTGCACTCTCCTCAAATAATAGCATGGTATTGTTTAACTGTAATGGCTACTGTAAATTAGACCAGTGCAGTTAGATTAACAAGAATTTAAGCTTTCTGCCAATATCATGTCTATGTCCTGGGAAATGTTCTTGTTACTTACAACCTCATGCTAATCACATTAGCATATGTTAGCTCAACTGTCCCAAGAAAGGGACACCAATCCCAAAGATGTTTTAAGTATCAAAAATACAAGTATAAATCATTTCAAATGGCTTATATTAAGCAAACCAGACATCACGATTTTCTTGTTTTTAAAAATTGCGGACAGCCAGGGGCACACATAATTTACAAACAAAGCATTTATGTTTAGTGAGTCCTCCAGATCTGAGGCAGTAGGGATGACCAGGGATGTTCTCTTGATAAGTGTATGAATTGGGCCATTTTCCTGTCCTGCTAAGCATTCAAAATGTAATGAGTACTTTTGGGTGTCAGGGAAAATGTATGGAGTAAAAAGTGCATAATTTTCTTTAGGAATGTAGTAAAGTGAAAGTTTTCAAAAATATAAAGAGTAAAGTACAGATACCCCAAAAAACAACTTAAGTAGTACTTTAATGAAGTTTTTTTTATTTAAGTACTTTACACCACTGCCTATTCTATAGGCCCTATACACACCTTAATGAAGCCCTCTTGTAGATAGTTGGTGGTGATCCATCCGTAAGCCCCTTCCTCCATCCCAGAGAGAATCCGTGCCCCCCGAAAGTCAAAAGGATACCCCTGGATCACCTTGGTTACTTGCTCCAAAACCTGATCAGACTGGGTCTGATTCTGTAGCCTGAGGAGAGGACAATATTCAGTCACTCTCGCAGGACAATGGAAGTCAATTTCAGAAATGCTTCTTTATTATAATCAAACAAGTTTTGCAGCCTGGAAGAGCACACAGTACCCAGTCATACTGTACAGGAGGTTAAATAGTCACCACATAGATAAGTGGGATGTTTTCCTCAACCTGGTCTTAGAGCATTTCATATTATTCTGAAAATCCAAGACTATTTAGTACCATATGTTAAGCTTCAGGGTGGTTGGTCGGGGTGGTGGATGGGTGGGTGTATAACTTGAACATCTACCAACCCTGGATAGCAATCCAAAGGTTGAGTTCAAATCTCATCCGACAACTTTAGCATTTTAGCAACATTTCAACTACTTAACTTTTTTGCTACTTTGCGACTACTTAGCATGTTGTTAGCTAACACTTCTCCTAACCTTAACCCTTTTAGCTAACCCTAAGCTTTACCCTTTTAACTAACCCTTCACCTAACCCCAACTTTTACCCTTTTAGCTAAGCCTTCCCCTAACTCTAAACTTAAACCATTAACCTAACTCCTAAACGTAACCTTAACCCTTTTAGTTAACCCTTCCCCTAACCATTTTAGCTAACCCTTTACCTAACCCTAACCTTTACCCTTTTAGCTAACCCTTCACTTAACCCTAACCTTTACCCCTTTAGCTAACCCTTCTCCTAACCTTAACCCTTTTAGTTAACCCTTTACCTAACCCTAACCTTTACCCTTTTAGCTAACCCTTCACCTAACCCTTTTAGTTAACCCTTCACCTAACCCTAACCTTTACCCTTTTAGCTAAGCCTTCCCCTAACTCTAAACTTAAACCGTTAACCTAACTCCTAAACGTAACCTTAACCCTAACCCCTAGCCCTGCAAATGTTAGCCACCTAGCTAGAATTCGTAACATATATTACATTTTGCAAATTCATAACGTAGTGTAAGTTCTGCAAATTTGTAACATATAATACAAATTGTATTTCGTAACATATCATACAAAATTGTATGATCCACAAATGAATACATCCACAAATGAATACATGCCATACGAAACATAACATATCATACTAAATGGAGTGTCCACGGAATTACGCACAGAATAATACGAAATGCCCTGAGACCAGGTTGGTTTCCCAGCGCATTTATTCATAAAGTCTGATTATTGGGATGTAGTAAATGGAAATGATTACATCAAGATAAAATGGTGCAGTCTTGACTTACTGCAAGAGTCGCATGCCAGCGGTAGCACCAAGGTACACAGGAGTTTCCCTCAGCTGGTTGGCAGGGATGACTGCCAGTGTACTGTCCAGGCACTTCCTCAGACTGAGCCCTGCAGCAGGGGGGTCCCGGGCATAGCTAGAGATGCCATATCCTATGGAAGAGCAAGGGATAGGGGTGTGAGACACTAAAGGCATACACTGTATGTTTTGATATGACAACCATTACTAAGTGATAAATTATGATTTGTCTTGGCCTTGAGATCAAGCTGCCATCAAAATAGGTATAAGATGGCTGAGGGGCGTATTGTAACTTCTAAAGTACTGTTCCCCAGGCGCCAAAGACATGGATGTCGATTATGGCCGCCCCCCCCCCCCCCCCCCCCCCCCCCCCCCCCCCGCACCTCTCTCATTCAGAGGGGTTGGGTTAAATACAGAAGACACATTTCAGTTGAATGCATTCAGTTGTGCAACTGACTAGGTATCCCCCTTTCCTTTCCCTTTCTAGGGGCAAATCCTAACTATTCTTCCATTGACATCAACTATTGTTGCCAAATCCCAGATGAGTAACTCCAGGTTGGGGGAGTCACTGGAATTGTGCAACACTAACGTGTTGACACATGACAAAGTGAAAATTTGAGTTATGTGTAAGTTAGGATTTACCCCTAAGAATGAGTAAAATAATAGAGTAGTAATAATGGTTCACAGACAGCCCTTGGCACTGACCATCAACATCACAGACCAGCATCTGTGACACCACCCCAGTGTTGTTTTCTTTGTTTCCAGGCCAACGGTACATGTAGAGAGAAGTGTGTGTGGATCCAGCGTCAAACACCATCCCGTACTGAAGGACACACAGACAGAGAAGTCAAATACCATTCCATATTGGGGAATCCTGTGTGTATGGGAGAGCCTGTGTGTTTGATACAGAGAGGGATACATACAGGGAGAGAGCTAAACTAAGATTAACATTGTCCTTACTGGGAGAATAAAAAAAATTAAAAAAATTTAGTTCAGACCGTTAGTGATGATAGGAATTGTATTTGTACACTCCCCTTTTGATGTTGAAAACCCTCCCATATTGGAAGCTTTACAGGGGCCCTGTCTTATCCCATGAGATACACTACCGTTCAAAAGTTTGGGTTCACTTAGAAATGTCCTTGTTTTTTAAAGAAAAGCATATTTTTTTATGGAATATCTACATAGATGTACAGAGGCCCATTATCAGCAACCATTCCTCCTGTGATCTAATGGCACATTGTGTTAGCTAATCACATTTCATCATTTTAAAAGGCTAATTGATCAGTAAACTGTCGTCCTGATTAAAGAAGCAATAAAACCGGCCTTCTTTAGACTAGTTGAGTTTCTGGAGCATCAGCATTTGTGTGTTCGATTACAGGCTCAAAATGACCAGAAATAAAGAGCTTTCTTCTGAAACTCATCAGTCTATTATTGTTCTGAAAAATGAAGGCTATTCCATGCGAGCATGGCCAAGAAACTGAAGATCTGGTACAGCTCCATTTACTAATCCCTTCACAGAACAGCGCAAACTGGCTGTAACCAGAATATAAAGAGTGGTGGGAGCCCCCGGTGCACAACTGAGCAAGAGCACAAGTACATTAGTGTCTAGTTTTAGAAACAGATGCCACACAAGTCCTCAACTGGCAGCTTCATTAAATAGTACCAGCAAAACACCAGTCTCAACATCAACAGTGAAGAGGTGACTCCGCGTTGCTGGCCTTCTAGACATTTCAAAGACAAAGACATTTCTAAGTGACCCCAAACTTTTGAACGGTAAATGTATGTACTTTATAAAATAACATTGAAATCTGAGATATGATGAAAGCAATGTGATATCCAGAAGGGACAAGGGTGGAATTGTGGAGGGGAAAATGTTGGAATGGAATTCCCAAAGTTAAAGGATTTCGACATGTAAAACTTTTTAAGGTGAATTCTGGAATTTTACATGGGTGATTTCCCGTAGTGAATTTCCATTCATTCTGCCCCTGATAAGGGTTGTGAAGTAAATTACAGCAGTCGCATCACAGATAACAGTTGTAATTTCTCATCACCTGCATGCGATGGGGGAGATCCACTGAGTGGTGCTGAACTAATGTGAGGATTAGAGCGATGACGGCCATGCTTCCCATCACTACCACCACCGCAGCCATTGCTGCCTGTTTCACCATTGACATCTTCATTCCAAACACACCTGTAAACCAACTCTCCCTGACACACGCACACACAACAAAGCAAATTACACGTTGGTGTTCTTTTTATTGCCACCAATGCGGAAGATAACATCCATTTCACCATTGACATCTTCGAACACACCTGTAAGCCCGCTCTCCCTGACACACATACACACAGAGAGAGCCAATGTCACCCTAATAGACAATTTGTTTCGAACCAATCAACTTTTGATTATCAAAAACAAATTACCCTGGAGTTGTTTCATGCCATCAATGTGAACATTGTAGAGTTAATGTATTTCTTCATTAATAGACCAGATGGATACATAGTGAATCCTAAAAACATTCAAATCTAATCTTACGTGTCTGCTTTGTCTGATCTGATTCTCATCAGAGGGTCACGGACCCTGTTACCACAGGAATTGTGAGTCTATCTTCTTTATGCTACTTGTCTCCTCTGCCCCTGTATCCTCTTCTTCAAGGGGTAAAGAAATGACAAAGCCTGCCGCACAATATCTTATCTTAAAATGCTGTCTGCACATGCAAACCTCATATCACATACAGTATTTGTCTTGGTTTACTGCATATTGCTTTTATAGATATAGATGTTTAAATGATGCCTTGCATACTGAACAGATAATGCAGCCTTTAATATAATCATGAAAGACAAATAGGAGCAGTGACTGACTAGTAGCCAACCATTAACAGAGAAATCTATTAAAACAAGCGATGACGATAGATGTTTTCCACTTAATCCTCCACGGTTCAAAATGGTCAAAACAACTGGACTTACCGACAAGGAAGTTTCTTCTCTGTGATCTCTACTCCCTGACCCCAAGGTCAAACTAGAACCATATGCGTTATCTTAGAAATGATCTGAATTGACTAAATGTTCAGTCTGGTAAGATCTTACACTGACCAGAGCATAGGGGTTCCACCTTTCTCTTGTGCTCTCACTCACACACTCTCTCTCCCATTCACTTGCTCTCTCTCTCTCTCTCTGTTTCCGTCTCTCTCACCTCCCCTTAATAAACTCACATCCTCCCTCCTCCTCCCAAGATCTGATGTAAAGTTGAATGTGTCATCTTTATTCCTCACGTGGTAGGCTGAACTGTAATGTTAAAGCTCACAAATACTCACAAATGATATTACTTGAAGTGTGTGATGTCTCATGTTTGGCCACTCAACACGTAATTGAAATGGCATTTGCATACAAAGTTGCAAAGTTGGTTGGCCCTCTTTGATGTTGCTATAAGTTGATACATTGCTATGTTTTCATTTATAAAGCCCATTTACAAAAGTCCCGCTGTACCTAACATCATTACTAAACTTTAGACGTATTGTATGAGCTACCACAACCGTTCACAGGGATGGCTAACTCTGGAAATTGCTTTGGTCTCTACTGAGTTAGGTACAGTAGGACAATCTTCAACACTTTGTGTTTTGGTGTGTGTTTTGGTGAAAGCTGATTGAGGACCTTATTACGGATGACTGTGTTTGTTTCTTATGACCGTGTTTTTCTTTCTTTCTGCTTGCATTTTGTATTTTGATTTCTGTATTTTATGTCATTTCTGTAATTCAAGGCTCATCTGTAAAAGAGATCTTGGTCTCAGTATGACTCCCTGATGAAGGTAAAGGTTCAATAAAATAAATACAGGGAAGGAGAGTGGTTCCAAAAACGCTATCTTATCTTCACTATCCCACTGAAACCAGACCAGACCCTAACTAAATTCAATTTGTACCTTTATAAATACACACACAATATTTGTATGTAACTTTAAATAGACAAAATGAATTTACTAATAGTTCCATAGTTTGTGCAGTTACTCAATAGGGTGGGGTTCCATGGGAAAGTTATGATATTTCCAAATATTTCATGTTTCATCACATAATATTATTTGTCGATGGCGTGATTGTTGATAGTGTGCATTGCATGTTTTGTTTCAGAAGTGAGTGTAACGAATGAAACATGTGTTTCTGAGCCAAGGACATTGACGGCCTTCATGGATCACACAACAAACTGTGATAGAAGAGGCACAGAAAGCACACTGTTGTGTGCTATAACAGAATGAGTTATTTGTAGCCACTAGCTCCTGTACACTGATAATACTTATATAAGTATTATTCAAGGATGTACTCTAAGACATATATAAGACATACCCAATGCCTTGGGTGATACATTTTTTAAACCTGAGCCCAAATTTGATGTGTCACTGACAGGGCCCTTCAGTCCCCATACCAATGTTAAAATGTGTCATTCAATTTACATTGATAAACACTCCTATACTGTAAGTGGTATAGAGATATACACTATCGAAAACAAAAGTATGTGGACAACCCTTCAAATTAGTGGATTTGGCTATGTCACCAACACGCGTTGCAGACAAGTTTTATAAAATCGAGCACACAGCCATGCAATCTCCATAGACAAACCTTGGCAGAAGAATGGCCTTGCTGAAGAGCTCAGTGACTTTCACCATGGCAGTCATAGGATGCCACATTTCCAACAAGTCAGTTCGTCTGATTTCTGCCCTGCTAGAGCTTCCCCGGTCAACTGTAAGTGCTGTTATTGTGAAGTGGAAACATTTAAGAGCAACAACAGCTCAGCCGCAAAGTGGTAAGCCACACAAGCTCACAGAATAGGACCGCCGAGTGCTGAAGCGTGTGGTGCATAAAAATCGTCTGTCCTTGGTTACAGCACTAACTACTGAGTTCCAAACTGCCATTGGAAGCAACGTCAGCACAAAAACTGTTCATCGGGAGCTTCATGAAATGGGTTTCCATGGTCGAGCAGCCGCACACAAGCCTAAGATCACCCTGCACAATGCCAAGCGTCGGCTGGAGTGGTATAAAGCTCGCCGCCATTGGACTCTGGAGCTGTAGAAATGCGTTCTCTGTAGTGATGAATCACGCTTCACCATCTGGCAGTCCAACGGATGAATCTGGGTCTGGCAGATGCCAGTTGAACGCTACCTGCCTGAATGCATAGTGCCAACTGTAAAGTTTGGTGGAGGAGGAATAATGTTCTGGGGCTGTTTTTCATGGTTTGGGTTAGGCCCCTTAGTTCCAGTGAATGGAAATCTTAATGCTACAGCATACAACATTCTAGACGATTCTGTGCTTCCAACTTTGTGGCAACAGTTTGGGGAATGCCCTTTCCGGTTTCAGCACGACAATGTCTCTGTGCACAAAGCGAGGTCCATACTGAAATGGTTTGTCAAGATCGGTTTGGAAGAACTTGACCTGCATGCACAGAGCCCTGACATCAAACCCCATCGAACACCTTTGGGATGAATTGGAATGCTGAATTTGAGCCAGGCCTAATCACCCAACATCAGTGCTCGACCTCACTAATGCTCTTGTGGCTGAATGGAAGCAAGTCCCCGCAGCAATGTTCCAACATCTAGTGGAAAGCCTTCCCAGAAGAGTGGAGACTGTTATAGTAGTGAAGGGGGGACAAACTCTGTATTAATGCCCATGATTTTGGAATGAGATGTTCAACGAGCAGATGTCCACATACTTTTGGTTATGTAGTGTATCAATGTTAGATAACTTCCTCTAGCAGTTGCTGCATTTTTCCACATCTCCATGGCAATGACCCTCTGGACTCCGAGCACCTGTGTGAGCAACCTCTCATATGTCTTTTCTCCACACTCACTATGGCACCATGACTAGTTCCCTACAAAGGCTTACCTCTGTCCTGCGCCTCCCACACAAAGACTGCAGCCCGTCACAGTCAATTATGAATTTACGTTCTGCATTGATAACGGTTGGCTGTGAATAAAAACGACCAATAATTACAGATCTGTCTCTGTTTACAGAATACCGGTGCTTCATTCAATTGTTCAGAATCACAAAAACATGGTAATTGCACAAGCATACACACAGGCATTCATGCACATGTACACACACACACACACACACACACACACAGTCAAACACGCCAAGTTGCTTTATAGATGGAGCGATCGATTACACATCTTTTTGTTGTTGTGATTCCTTTTTTTCATTAGATAACCATTTAAATACTTAACTACTTGCAGTTATTCTTTATCAATCACCAAATCTCAGGACATTTACCTGAAGCTGCATGGAACATGACCACAAAAGTTCTACAGAACTAGGGTTGGGAAAGTTACCAGATTTTTGCAACCTTCCATGACAGAACATTACTAGGCTACTGGAAGCTAGTGATGTCGACTCCAAAATAATGAATTCCATTCTACCACTGAAGTTCCACAGAATATTACTAGATTCATGACGATAGACCAACACAACTGAACTAGGCTAGAGCAATTGTTTCCCTCTTCCCGTTGAGTAAAGCATTGAGCAACGCTTCCAGTCTTTGGTTCCACGGAAGCTCAATGGGACATGGTTTTGCTGAAACTAAGGAAAAAGAGAAATTGCCACGTCCACGTGCATCCCATGTTCATCAGGTTGACCAAACATTCTGTTTAACATGAATAAAGACACAAGCATACTGTTATGATATTTGTGGATATAATGTCACATATAGCACTGGGTAGGCTTATGTCTCTGCATCATCTTCATAGTTTTGTACTAACTATTAATTGATTGATTCTTGTGTTTCATTCTTGATAGCTCTAATAGAAAATTGCTTTACTTGGGTTTAGGTTGCATTAAATACTTCAGCACGTTTAGGTGGTGGGCCATAGCAAGCTATCTGATTTAGCTTCTGAGATGGTGGCTCTCTGTCGAGGTAGGAGCTGGTTTTAACAGGTTGTGTATATTTATTTCTTCGGAGTACATTTCTGTCTGTTGGCAATGTCAATTGTTGCCATTTTTTTCTTAAATACTTACTTTTATGTTCGCTAGCTGGACATGCAAAAACCCGCCAAGTACTGACCTGTAAAGCAATCAAAACTTGTGTACTATCCATGGTACTATCTCTGCTGATCACCTCTGCCAATTATGTTATCCATACTTACGGTAGTAGAAAGCTGGTTCCAGCTCGAGAGAGATCTCCGTCCGACAAACTGCTGTCAGGTAAAGTATTTTTTTGTCATCTATCTATTTAGTTATAGAAAAGTTCTAGTTTACAGCTTGCATTGATGGTAAATATAGCTATCTATTTAGTTATATTTAGTTCTATAACTATTTAGTTATATTTACCGTCAATACAAGCTGTAAAATGACCCTCAACATACTGTAGATAGCTGCAACCTTAGTAATGTAGCTAGCTTGCTGGTTAGCTAGCAAGCTACAACAAGTAGATAAACTGCTAGCCAGCAGGAGCAGATGGCTTTAATCACTAGCTAGCGTGTCATTCCTGGACAAGGAGGGTTTTAGTTATTAGTTTATTCCAAGTAATAGTTTAAGACTACAACAATCTATAGGACAAGTAGTGTAAAGGTAACACAGTCATCAAGGCAGGACCCACTAATGTATTTTATCCTGGCAAATAAGAGGTGCCACATTTGTCCCTGTCCATAGCTGGAGTAGGATGATCACGGAGCACCCTGCCTCAGACTGTCAGGATGTTCATTTCCGTGCATACAAGCTACATTCCTTCGCTGTGATGATTTATTTGATTCATTCTTGTCCCTCACTTTTGTCTCACAGGGTCTATTCAGCTCTCTTGTGTCCTGCTCCCAGAGATCAACCAAGTGTTATTCGCCAAGCATGAGCTGATTCCCTCCCCTGTGAGGAGAACCATCCTACTGCAGTTTGGACTAGCCCTGCTTTCTCTATTTAGACATTGGGACCACATGCTGTATGTCTTTGCCTGTTGTCTTTCTTTGTGGGTTTTGGATTTTGTCTTATACAGTATAGTGCATTTTAGTGTTGAAGAACACCTACTACAGATACACGTGCTTGTTTGACCATCTTTATTCATTATTGTCTCTCACTTTTGTCTCCCATTATCTATTCACCAAGAAGTCCTGCAGTTTGAATCAGCCCTGACATCACTATTTAGACATTGAGACCACATGTGCATTTGCCTGTTGTCTTTTCTTTGTGAGTTTTGTCTCACTCAATCTAGTGCATTTTAGAGTCGATTAACACCAACTGCAGATATACGTGCTTGTTTGAGCAGCTTGAAGACTAAATTCAATGTATAATCAGTTTACCAACATGTGACCAACATATGATTTTACTATTGTAACATTCTATTGTCCCCGTCAGAAGCCCAGGCTTTTGCCATAGACGGTAGAGTTCTCGTCTCTGGACCACAACAAGCTTTAGAATGCATTCTGATAAGGCACTTGTCTCTCTACATCGGTCAGCTACATTGTTGACCAGGATGGGAACCTTTCGACATGCCTATGAGGGGCTTGGCACACAAATGGGGGAATACTGAAGCATGTGTTGATGATAGTTCTACTGTCTACATCACAGGCCCAGGCTTTTGGCATAGACGGTAAAAGCTCTAATTTATGAACTGCAACATTGTAAGATTGTTCCCTCCACGGAACTTGATATACCTTGATTTGTAGGCTACACTATATTTAGATACTTCAAATACTGCCTGAGACACTTGTAGAAAAAAAGACTGCCTGAGATAGACACCTTTGCTATGTGTTGCCGTACTCAACAAATGATGAAACACTGTTAGAGATTGTGTTCTTTTCTCAAATACATATGCATGGATTGTACAATATGCAAAACATGCTAAGCCAATCTTTGTATTCAGTCTTTTAGTATACTATAAATATGCTGTCATCACACTTCAATACACTTATTAACAGTGTACTTTAAATTCATCGTTTTTTTCGGTCTTTTATTATACTATAAATATACTATAATCAACCTTCAACACACTTAATAGCAGTGTGCTTTAAAATAACATTTTTTTCTGTCTTTTAGTATACTATAGATATGCGATCAACATTCAACACATTTATTAAAAGTGTACTTTAAATGTATAGTTTTTCAGTATTTTAGTATACTATACATATACTATCATCAGCATTTAACACACTTGTTAAAAGTGTACTTAAATTAATTGTTTTTCAGTCTTTTAGTATACTAAAAATATACTATCATCACCCTTCAATACATTTATTAAAAGTGTACTTTAAATGAATTGTTTTCCTGTCTAAGTATCCTTACGTTCATTATCATTCAACTTAAACACACATTAAAATTATTCTTCAATTTCAAATGCTTTAATTGTAATTTAGTATTGTCATTCAAAATACACATGGAGTTGTTTTATAGTTAAATCATTTATACAGTAGCACTCAAAAGTTTGGACACAACTACTCATTCAAGGGTTTTTCTTTATTTTTTACTATTTTCTACATTGTAGAATAATAGTGAAGACATCAAAACTATGAAATAACACATATGGAATCATGTAGTAACTGAAAAAGTGTTAAACAAATCAAAATATGTTTTCTATTTGAGATTCTTCAAAGTAGCCACCTTTTGCCTTGATGACAGCTCTTAGCATTCTCTACTAAGCAAGCTTCATGACTACATGATTCCATATGTGTTATTTCATAGTTTTGATGTCTTCACTATTATTCTACAATGTAGAAAATAGTTTAAAAAATAAAGAAAAACCCTTGGATGAGTAGGTGTGTCCAAACTTTTGACTGGTACTGTTTATTTTTTATGAAACTCTGTGGGTGATTAAGTATACATACATACCCCTTGGATTTTTACACAATTTATTGTGTTACAAAGTGGGGTTAAAATGTATTTAATTGTAATTTCAAACAATGTCAACAATTTATTCAAAATACTATGTCAAAGTGGAATAAATAAAAAATTGGGGGGGGGGGGATCAATAAAAAAGTAGATCATGGGCTAATAGTGGACTAAAGCTCATAGAGGCTTACCCAAGAATACTAACCTCTGTAATCACTGCCAAATGTATTTCTAACATGTATTGACTGAGAGAGCTGAATACGTACGCAACGACTACACTACCGTTCAAAAGTTTGGAGTCACTTAGAAATGTCCTTGTTTTTGAAAGAAAAGCACTTTTTTTTGTCCATTAAAATAACATCAAATTAATCAGTAAATGACTACTGTAGCTGGAAACAGTTGATTTTTTAAAATGGAATATCTACAGAGGCCCATTATCAGCAACCATCACTCCTGTGTTCCAATGGCACGTTGTGTTAGCTAATCAAATTTGTATCATTTTAAAAGGCTAATTGATCATTAGAAATTATGTTAGCACAGCTGAAAACTGTTGTTCTGACTAAAGAAGCAATAAAACTGGCCTTCTTTAGACTAGTTGAGCATCTGGAGCATCAGCATTTGTGGGTTTGATTACAGGCTCAAAATGGCCAGAAACAAAGAGCTGTCTTCTGAAACTCGTCAGTCTATTCTTGTTCTGAGAAATGAAGGCTATTCCATGCGAGCAATTACCAAGAAACTGAAGATCTCGTACAATGCTGTGTACTACAGAACAGAAGAGAACAGTACAGAACAGCGCAAATTGCCTCTAGCCAGAAAGAGGAGTGTGAGTCCCCGGTGCACAACTGAGCAAGAGGACAAGTACATTAGAGTGTCTAGTTTGAGAAACAGACACCTCACAAGTGCTCAACTGGCAGCTTCATTAAATAGCACGAGAAAAACACCAGTCTCAACGTCAACAGTGAAGAGGCGACTCCACGATGCTGGCCTTCTAGGCAGAGTTCCTCTGTCCAGTGTCTGTGTTATTTTTCCCATCTTAATATTTTTATTGGCCAGTCTGAGATATGGCTTTTTCTTTGCAACTCTGCCTAGAAGGCCAGCATCCCGTAGTCGCCTCTTCACTGTTGACGGTGAGACTGGTGTTTTGCGGGGACAATTTTTTCCCAACCTACGTTGTGAATGTTTAAATGATGTATTCGACAAGAAAAATACAATAATTTGTGTGTTATTAGTTTAAGCACACTGTGTTTGTCTATTGTTGTGACTAAGATGAATATCATACCAGATCAAATTGTATGTCTAATTTATGCAGAAATCCAGGTAATTCCAAAGGGTTCACATACTTTTTCTTGCCACTGTACATAAATTGTACTTAGGGTGTTTTAAAATATATTTATTTTGCTCTTTATCAAATATACTAAGAATATACTTCAGTTCAAAAAAAGTGTCCCCATTTATATAATTTAAAATGTATTTAATATACTTAAATGCAAATAAATATAAATAAAATATTTACTTAAATATATTAATGAAGTATGATTTAAGTATATTAAAATATACATATTTTTTTTACCTGGGATGTCTCATAATAGAATAATAAATGGATTGGCAAGATTTTGGCACCATCAACTTTTAGAAGGTTAGTAGGAACATTGATAATTTAAACCACCTAAATATACTCACACTCACTGAACATTTAGTATTTGAAACTCAAACATTTATTTCCCAACCGCTTTTTCTATGATCTTACAGGCTCTTTATCATTCTCCATACTTTATATTCCAACACATCCAAGATTATGCATGCCCTCCATGGTATTGGGAAGCTGCTTTTTGAGAAAGTATCTGGTTTAGAAATCAAACTCTGGTTATCTTATTGCAGAGCACATTGTACAACTGTTTATAGAAAATATTGTATTGCAAGATATGCTGTATGTGTAGGCTATGCCATATGTATTGGCTAATATGCATACGCAGTGGTTGTTTTTAAAGGTCCCACACAGTCATTCTATTTTCTAAGTAAAAATAGCCTTTGAATGACCAAAACATCACCCATAATATTTGTACGCTATTTTATGGGGGATTTTTACCATTTCATCTTTAATTATCAGGAAGCCTGAAAGAACAGGCTGAGTGGGTGGGAAGCTTATATTCATCAGCTCGCCTTAACTGACAGCTCTTTGAAATGGCCTTGTGGTCATTGCAGGTAACACGGTAACCGATGGGACAAGGCATTGATGATAAGGTAAACAATGGGTCTGATGTCATTCCAACCTGGACTCAGGGGTAACATAGTAAATGTAAATCCGGGACACTCCAATTAGTATGATATGTTACATTTCGTATGGTATGTATTCATTTGTGGATGTCAATCATCCATTTCGTTTTTTTTGACCCGCCTGCTGTCATCGTAAACATAGTAAATCAGGGACATAGTAAACGTAAATCCAGGACATCTAAATTAGTATGATATGTTAAGTTTGATATGGTTACATAAAACAGAAGGTTACTTACGTAAGGCAACAGAAGTATGATGATTGTTTGGTGGTGGATGGGTAGGTATGTAACGCGAATGTCTAGCAACCCAAAGGTTGTGTGTTGAAATCTCATCATGAGCAATTTTAGCAATATAGCTCATTTGTAACAACTTACTACATTTTAGCTACTTTGTGGCTACTTTGCATGTTAGCTAACCCTTCCATTAAACCTACCCCTTTAACCTAACTCCTATCCTTTAAACCTAACCTTAATCCCTAATTCTAACCCCTAGCCTAGCTAATGTTAGCATTAGTAAACCTAGCCACTTATTTAACATTAGCCACAACAATTAGGAAATCGTAACATATACTATGTTATTTTTATTGTATGCTTTATTCTTTCCTCAGTAGAGCTTTGAGATAGCTCTGTAATGAAAAGCTATACAAATTAAATGTGTTATTATTACTTAAGGGAATGTAAATGAAAACAGCCTACAATAAGTGTCTGGACAATTTCTTGGTGCCTCTTCATTATCATTATAAATGACAATACGTTCAGAATTGTACTGTATGTATTGATCAGATTTATTTTATCATTTACAATAGGCCAGCAAAGCCAAAATATTGATCAACATGAATACTCAAGAGAAATAATGGTGAGACACACAGGAGGCTGCTGAGGACAGCTCATAATAATGGCTGGAATGGAATGAATGGAATGGTATCCAACACATGGAAACCATGTGTTGGATGTATTTGATGCTATTCCACTTATTCCTCTCCAGTAATTATTTCCAGCATGATGGAGCACCTTGCTATAAGGCAAAAGTGATAACTAAGTGGCCCAAGGAACAAAACATTGATATTTTGGGGCCCTGGCCAGGAAACTCCCCAGACCTTAATCCCATTGAGAACTTGTGGCCAATCCTCTAGAGGCGGGTGGACAAACAAAAACTCACAAATTCTGACAAACTCCAAGCATTGATTGTGCAAGAATTGGCTGCCATCAGTCAGGATGTGGCCCAGAAGTTAATTGACAGCATGCCAGGGCGGATTGCAAAGATCTTGAAAAAGAAAGGTCAACACTGCAAATATTGACTCTTTGCATTAACTTCATGTAATTGTCAATAAAATCCTTTGACACTTATGAAATGCTTTTAACTATACTTCAATATTCCATAGTAACATCTGACAAAAATATCTAAAGACACTGAAACAGCAAACTTTGTGGAAATTAATATTTGTGTCATTCTCAAAACTTTTGGCCACGACTGCAGTATCGTCAGCCAGTTGGCTTATAATAATTTCTTTACCAGCTATGGAAATACCTTGTCCAGAACTATTATTTAAAGAATTTGTAAGAAGTTGGGTGATCAATAAAAACAGGTATGGAGAGATAGGACAACCTTGCCTAATTCCTCTCTTTAACTCAAATCTAGGTGAGGTGCCATATTTCAATTTGATAGAGCTGTTACCATTTGTATAGTCTTAATAGCCTTACAGAAAAAAAAAAGTCAAGTCTCTCAAGGGAGTGGAAGAGGAACTGATGCTCTTCTGTGTCAAATGCTTTATAAAAATCAAAAAATAATATGAGCTATCCTCGATTATTAGGTCTGAGTAGTCAAGTATGTCTAATACTAGTCTGATATTGTTAGAAATATGTCTGTTCCTCATAACGCCAGACTGTGTTTCATCAATGATTGCATCCAGGACTTCTTTAATTATTTTTGCAAGTAGTAAGGCTAATATCTTATAGTCATTATTAAGAAGACAAATTGGATGCCAGTTATTGATGAGTAGCACTTATTTTTTAGGCTTAGGTATTAGTGTTATTAACCCCTGACTCATTGTAGGAGGGGGAACATTGTTTTTAATACTCTCTAAAAAAAACTTCAAATAGGATGGGAGCTACTTGTTCAGAAAATAATTTGTAAAATTCTGATGTAATTGGACCTCCCGGTCGCGGCTGGCTGCGACAGAGCCTGGGCTCAAAACCAGAGTCCCTGGTGGCACAGCTAGCACTGCGATGCAGTGCCCTAGACCACTGCACCACCCGGGTGGCCCTATAATCTCTTCAACTTTGATGGGTTCATCACACTGTTTAGATTCTATATCATACCGCTTTGGATATAAATATAACGCTTTGAATATAACGCTTTGGAACATTAGCTTGGATAAAATATACATCTTAACAAAAGTATTCTACATTTATAACTAGTGTTCTTATCGGATCACTTCTTAACCGCCTCATGTACTGTAGCTTCTTTTCGATCCCAATTTTTCTTAGCACAATTCGTTCCACATATATAGATCCCCAGTACTTTACCACCTGACTAGCCCTTGATCATGACTCTCAGTTCCATTACATTACACACAAGAGTCATTGGAAGAAGGCGTCTTCTGTACAGGGGAGTTTTGTTAAGAGCCCGATGCTCAGTTTGAACATTAACACGCATCGTTTGCAGTATGGTTCTGGAAGCATAAGAACTTTAACTGTCATATCATGCATAAATCATTTTCAAAAAACAAAAGGTTAAATTGATACACCTTGTTCGTTTTCCCACACAGCCATATCTCCATGTTACAGGGCTTGTTTATGGAAGACAAGAGGCTAGTACCTCAGTTAATTACTGCAACTGAGCTATCAAGCATGCTGAGACGAACACCTGTGTAAGCCTAACTCGGGAAGTGTAGTTTCATCGGATGGAGGCACCCATAACTGTCGGCATCTGTGCAGTAAGTAAGTGTGTCATTTTTTTATTTGACAGATTCTTTCTCGCTGATGAAAGAGGGTCCTATCTTTCGAATGCCATATCACAAACAATAATTATTGACGTTCTAAATGTTAAAACACAGCGGTGGCGTTAAATGCCCCCAAGAGTTTGAGAGCTACTACCTGACCAGACTTAGCAAGAAATGTCTGCAGGGGATTTATTGTTACCTGTCCAGTTCATTCCAGGTTAATGCAGATGAAGGAAATTATGATGATGATGCACTCTATCTTCACAGGGATAAATGCTGCCCCTCCTACTGCCCATCATCAGCGGCTACAGTTCTTGGCTGAGCCTATCAGTGTTGTGGCTGAGGGTTCCAGTGAGCTCACCCTGTCTGCAGCCTCTGTCCCTTTGCTGGCCCACCACCCTCTGGGTATGTTGCACTGTACAATCACTTCCAAGCCTTTTTATGAGCCTTACACCACTTATGAGTGCTTTCACTGTAGTTTATGATGCTGGATTTGTATGAATTCAATAACAGTGCTATTGTTTACTTGTTTGTCCCCTAAATCAGTGAGTGGACCTGAGTTCCAGTACATACGAGCAGCAGTGGGTCATCGACTGGATGCATTCTCCTCGGGAGTTCTAGGTGGGACTTTCTGTCATGCAGGGCTCTACCCTGACCTTTTTTTATCAGGAGCACGTGTGCGTCTAATAAAGCTAGAATCCTTCATTTGTCTTGGGGCACTGGTGCTCCTGAATAAAAATGTGCACAGCAAAATATTTATGGCCATATGCAAATAAAATGGTCGCACAGTAGAGCCTATAGTTGAATATTTTCCCGGTATTTACAAATGTTACAGCATGAGAATAAATCATTTCCCGTCAAAACCAGAAATGTAATTTATTAAAGCATATAAATATTTGTGGATTTGATTAGAGCTTTGCTCAGCATGAAAATTAAAGCCTGATGCGCCATACATTAAAGACATTTTATAAGCCCAAGCCCCAAAAAGTCCAAATGATTGTGCCTTTATCCAGCACATGGATAGCATGTTACGCACAACAGAAAAACATAAAAGCCCAAAGATGTAGCTATACTCTCCTGGGTAAATAAATTAAATAACCTCCAGTAGGCTAATCTTTTTGAGTGTGTATTGTACTGGATTTACTCACCTCGCTCAAACCATGAAGCTGGGAGAAAACATGCAATGCTGGTGCAGGACATGCGGCCGACAAAGTAACAAGTGTATGCTAGCGAATTTGATTTTAATTGTTAGATTTAATAGGACCTATTTTATATTTAGTAAGCTGACGCATATATGCCTTTCTCTATTGTTGCTTCATTCCTTCCTCGCTTTCAACAGTTAAATGAAACTAATCAATCAAATGTATTTATAAAGCCCTTTTTACATCAGCCGATGTCACAAAGTGCTATACAGAAGCCCAGCCTAAATCCCCAAACAGCAAGCAATGCAGATGTAGAAGCACGATGGTGTAACAGGCATTGTTTGAGGGAGACCAAGGCGCAGCGTAATTTGTGGTCATCTTATTTATTAATTGAGAACCAGCAACAAAATAACAAAGTGAATCCAAAATGAACGTACTGTTCCGTAGGCTACAAGAGCTGTACATAAACAAGATCACACAACATAGGTGGTGAAAAAGGTTACCTAAGTATGATTTCCAATCAGAGACAACGATAGACAGCTGCCACTGATTGGGAACCACACTCAGCTAAACACAAAGAAATACAAAACATAGAATGCCCACCCCACATCACATCCTGACCTCACCAAATAGAGAAATAAAACATCTCTCTCAGGTCAGGGTGTGACCGATGACTAGGAAAAACTCCCTAGAAAGGCTGGAAGCTAATCTGGAACCTAAGCTGGAACCTGGCTCTGAGGGGTGCAATGTTTGTCCCCACCCTGAGCGTTGATGATTGATCATGCAGAAAGCAGAGAGAGAAGGCCGTAGAAAAGCCAGATTTAGACATCGCATATCATTTAATAGTTCCATTTCAATGAAATAATTTATTATAATTTACAGATTACTCGCAATTATTTATCCCGGGAAAAGGGAGTGGGTTTGGGCAGGAAATCTCAGTAACTCGGTTTCCCGCTATTCAAACCAAGTAGAGCCCGGTCATGTCCTTTCCAAAAAAAACTGCTTAGGGATGTGCTCATTTGAACCATACATATTCATAAAAAAAAAAAAATGTTTTTATTGAATATTCAAAACATACAATATACTTGCAGTGAAACCACTCAACAACTACATCATACTAGTCATCCAACAGATTCCCGTTCAGCGCGACACACAGAAGCATCCAGAATCAATGCCCTGCTCAAGGGCATGTTGACCGATCTACCACCAGGCCAAAAAACGTGAACCCAAACTTTTATCTTTGACCATCATTCTATATCTCACACCGAAACTACACTCCCACTTGTCTCCAATTCCACATACCAACCCTCAGCTTCCCTCAGCCCATCCCACCTATCTCTGCTGGCCACCCACTTCGGGTTTCTACGGAATGCATATCTTTCAACTATGCTGTGATGTTTAACGTACAATTTTAATCTATCTAATCGAATAGAATCCACAGATTGCGATTTGAAGATAAATACTTTTACTAAGAGTATTAGTATATTTGTAATTGACTGACCCGGTCTCTCCAGATTTCCTACCAGTACTATTTCTAGGGTCAATTTTAGATCAATGCTATGCATTTTCAGCCGTTCTTGAACCTGTAACCAGAAACAGGCTACCTGAGGGAAATACCAAAATAAACGGTCTATTGTTTATGTATCCTCACAACAAAATCTGCAGAGTTTTGATGATTTTATGCCCCAAATATTCAACATTTTGTTGGTGGCAAGAATTCGATATAATAATTTTAGCTGAAAAGCACCAAGTCTTGAATCTTGCGTTGTTATATATATGAATCTTGCATTGTTTTATATATCAATTCATACATGGAATCGGTACATCAAAAATCTCTTCCCAACTATTTTCCAATCTCTATGACACAGTTGTCAACATCCTGGTCCTCAAATGAAACTGGTATACATTCCTATTTATGCTATTTTTATTCCTCTGCCAGTTTTGATCCTTTAAATTGGGCAGACAGACCAGTTCCCTACCTCCTCCCGCTGCCACCCGCCTCCTCCATTTTTGGGGCAATGCTAATGAATTGGTTGTACTCTTGAATTGAGCAGACCTTTCCGTACAATTCTGATAACTCCATGAAGGAAATAACTCAACCCTTCCAATTTACAATATCATTTAAGAATAAAATACCCTTTTCAAACATCTTTTTGAGTTCAGCCGTAATATTTGTTGTAATATAAATTTTTAGGGGGATGAAATTGAAATTGTAGCAAGCTCTGCAATGCTTGTTTGAAAAAGAGAGATACTTTTTTCAAAGTATCATTTTCAATTAATCGAAAATGAGACATGGCAATCTGCCAAAATGGCAAAAGGCCATTTTTAAACAATAGATGAGCTTTTCTTAGTAATCTACTTGAGAACCTAGGGTTCAAATAAAACTTTTGAATGAGTGAAGCTTTTAGAGAGAGGTTTAGTGCTTTATATTTAATAATCTCAACCCACCCAATTCATATTCATTATATAGATAGGCACGTTTTATTTTGTCTGGTTTAGCGTCCCAGATAAAGCTAAATATGATTTGCTCATATGATTTGAAAAACGAATCATCAGGAGTAGGCAGTGCCATAAGTAAGTGAATTGACTGAGGAGTTAATCAGGGCAAGTTGTCCATAAAGAGACAGGTATTTACCTCTCCATGGTTGCAGGATATTGTCTACTTTTACAAGTTTTCTATTGAAATTCATTGTGGAGAGCTTATTTATATATTTTGTGATATGAATACCGAGTATGTCTACTTCACCATCAGCCCATTTTATAGGTAAGCTGCAGGGTAATGTAAAAGTTGTATTTTTTAAGGATCCAATACGTAATATTGTACACTTATCATAATTAGGTTTTAGTCCAGAGAGTACAGAAAAGTTATCTAGATCTTCAATGAGACATTGCATGGATCTAGCTTGCGGACTTAATATAAAACTTGAGTCATCGGCATACATGGACACCTTTGTTTTCAAGCCTTGGATTTCTAATCCTCTAATGTTGTCATTGGATCTGATTTTAATAGCTAGCATTTCTGTAACTGTAACGAATAGATATGGTGACAGCGGACACCCTTGTTTAACTCCTCTTGACAATTCGAAACTCTCTGAGAAGTAGCCGTTATTTACTATTTTACACCTGGGGTTGCTATACATTATTTTTACCCATTTTATACGAAAATTACCGAAATTGAGAAAATCCAGGCATTTATAAATAAAATCCAGTCTTACTTTATCAAATGCCTTTTCAAAATCCACTATATATACCATTCCTGGCTTCTTATATGTTTCATGATGTTTTATTATTTCTAGTAGTTGTCGTATATTATCTCCAATGTATCGTCCATGTAAAAAAAACTCTCTGTTTAGGATGAACAATACCTGGTAAAACTCTTTTAATTCTGAGTGCTATGCATTTTGCTATTATTTTTGCATCACAACATTGAAGTGTAAGGGGCCTCCAGTTTTTTAGATAGACTGGGTCTTTATATTTGCCATCTGGGTCTTGTTTTAATAGTAGAGAAATCAGACCTTCCTGCTGAGTACCTGACAGACTACCATTTCTATGGGAGTAGTTAAAACAATCTAACAATGGAGTTTTTAGTATATAAAAAAATACTTGATATACCTCTACTGGTATGCCATCAAGCCCTGGGGTTTTTCCAGACTGAAAGGATATAATAGCCTCAAAAATTTATTCCTCTGTAATTTGGCCTTCGTACTGAACTTTCTGTAAATTTGTTAATCTTCAAATGTTTTATATTATTTTGAAATAATTCCTTACCATAATCTTCATTCAATGGGAAAGGATGAGACGGAAAAGACAACATCTGCCTAAAATAATGAGCTTCCTCTTTTAAAATATAATTCAGAGAACCATAAATAACTCCGTCTTCAGTAACGAGTTTCTGCTAATTATTTTTTGTTAGCGTTACTGTATTGGAGATTCATGAAGAATTTTGTGCGTTTTTCTCCTTATTCCACACAGTTTTCTTTATTTTTGTAATAGATTACATTAGATCGTTCATGAATACTTTCCTCAAGTTCTTTTTGTTTTTCCTCTAACTTATTTTCTATCTCTGTAGTATCATTTTTATTGCTAACTACCTGTACTATTAGTTCATGGATTTCCCATGTTAGTCTTGTCTCTTTAGCCAGAAACTGTTTGTTATTATTTATGAATATTGAATTAAATTACCCCTGAAGGTACATTCAAAGGTATCTCGAACAATAAAGGGATTTGCTGAATCTATATTATACTGGAAAAATTCAGTTATAAATTATTTTGTCTTAGTTCAAAATGAGTTGTCCTCCAGTAAACTTTGATAAAATTTCTAATATCCCCGTTCATGTGGAAAACCTATAAGAGTTATGTGAATGCCAATCGCATTATGTCTCCTATTAAACCTTTGATGTAAGAGAGAAAGAGACAAGAAAGTAGTCAAGACGACAAGCTTGATTAAGTCTCATCCATGTATATCTGACTAGGTCGGGGTTTTTTAGTCTCCAAATATCCTCTATTTCTAATGTGTCCATAATATTTATGATTTCCTTAAGGGCACGGTGATGATAGTTTGTAGAGTGATTACCTTTATGGTCCATTTAGGTATTTAACACTGTGTTATAGTCTCCTACCATAATGATTAGAAAATGTGTTTCCTGTAAGTTCAATAAATTGGTGTAAATGTTTTCGAAGAAGTGTGGATCATCCTGATTTGGACCATATAGATTATTGAGGCCAAACATTTTTTTGGTCCACTTTCATATTCAAAAGGATCCACCTTCCTTGCGAATCATTCCAGACTAGTTGCACATTCAGATCGAAATGTTTGTTAATTAATATCATCACACCCTTTGAGTTCCTTTGTCCATGACGGAAAATTATTTCACCACCCCATTTCTTTTTCTTGCAACTTCATCTAAGGATGTAGCGAGTTTCCCTTGCCTGTTTGCCTGTGAGCCAATGCCACAGAAAATTGAGACAAGATATTATGTGTGTAGCAAATTTGAGTAGGTTGATGTGTATGATATTGGATGTGATGGAGTGAGAGTGTGTACGATGTCTGTATAAGAGTAAGACTATAACGTGTGATGTCCAAATAAATAATAACTCAATTTGCACGGTCGAGTGTCTATGTGTGTAACATGTAGTGCGTTTAACCGTAATATTCATGATGGTAATTGTAATACATATCATATCACCATCATAGTTGCATCATAATTACCTTAAAACTAATTTGAAAAACACATCCCAGCATTTCCATAGCAATTGGCGTTTCAAATTATCATGAAAGAGACCTTGCATTACTCTAGAGACGGCTTCACTTACAGTACAAATGTATTCCGTACAATATGTTATTATTCCCCAATGCCCCTATTCTGATATCTTCCCTTTGCTTGTTGTAAACATATATAAACTTGAAGACAAATACTGTACATAAAAAAGATAGACAAACAATAAACACATTAAATTATAAAACAGTTCTCGACAATAGAGGGAGAGAAGAGAAAAGAGAGAAAGTGAGAGAAGAGAGCGAGATCAGGTGTGTGTGTATAAGTCTGTATGTGTAAGCAAGCATGTAATTGAGTACGTGTGTTCATTTCCACTTTATAATGTTCAGATATTTTTACAGTTCCCATACCTTTTTTTGTAACCTGAAGTCCCTTGGGCCTCCATTACTGCACTGATGAAGTTTTCACTTTTCATGTGATGTTTGAGGCTGTAAATCATCATGACATCTGTTTCTCCTCAGTTGTTGGCCAGGCAAACAAGGCTTTGACTGATCTCTACAGATCTCATGTCACTAGAGTAAGCATACCTCTCTATTTATGTTACATGTAAAAGAGTAGGAGGTGGAAAATCCATATGGCATTGTTGTGATGCAATGCTGAGATTGCCATGATGCATTTTTTTTTTACTTTTAATTTATTCACGATTATACATTGGAGGGTGAATTCGGGATGGCCACAGACAACTTCTCTCACACCTCATAGAGAGAACCACATATTGTAGTTACAGCGCTTTCTTTTTTTGCCTTCCACCTTACTGAAAGAAATACTGAATCTATAAACACCTTATCTTGACTGCATTGAAACCCTTGACGTGCCTTCCAGAACACATCACAGCTGGAGAAAGTCCTGGCCATGATCCAGGGATCCAATCAGAAGGCCTTGCTCATGTACGTCCACCATTCATTCTAGTTCTGTGGTCCACCTCTTATATCCCTCTCTGTCCACCTTGCTCTATCTACTCACTGAGCCACGGCGTATAGCAATTAGAGCATTGCCAAAGAAAGTTTACAGACCCTTTGGCTTTTTCCACATTTTGTTACGTTACAGCCTTATTCTAAAATGTATGGACAATTCAATAAAAAAATCTGCAATCTACACACACTACCCCATTGTGATAAAGCGAAAACAGGGGTTTAGACATTTTTGCGAATGTATTCAAAATTAGAAGCAGAAATACTTATTTACATAAGTATTCAGACCCTTTGCTACGAGACTCGAAATTGAGCTCAGGCATATCCTGTTTCCATTGATCATCCTTGAGATGTGTCTATAACTTGATTGGAGTCCACCTGTGCTGAATTCAATTGATTGGATATGATTTGGAAAGGCATGCACTTTTCTATATAAGGTCCCACAGTTGTCAGTGCATGTCAGAGCAAAAACCAAGCCATGAGGTCGAAGGAATTGTCCTTGGAGCTCCTAGACAGGATTGTGTCGGGGCACAGATCTGGGGAAGGGTACCTAAACATTTCTCCAGCATTGAAGATCCCCAAGAACACAATGGCCTCCATCATTGTCCTTCTGGAAGGTTCTCCCATTTTCACAGAGGAACTCTGGAGCTCTGTCAGCATGACCATCGGGTTCTTGGTCACCTCCATGACCAAGGCCCTTCTTCCCCGGTTGCTCAGTTTGGCTGGGAGGCCAGCTCTAGGAAGAGTCTTGGTGGTTCCAAACTTCTTCTATTTAAGAACCATCTCTGCAGCACTCCACCAATCAAGCCTTTATGGTAATGGCCAGACAGAAGCCACTCCTCAGTAAAAGGCAAATGACAGCCCGCTTGGAATTTGCCAAAAAACATCTAAAGACCCTCAGACCATGTGAAACAAGATTCTCTGGTCTGATGAAACCAAGATGTAACTTTTTGGCCTGAATGCCAAGCAACATGTCTGAAGGAAACCTGGCACCATCCCTACGATGAAGCATGGTGGTGGCAGAATCATGCTGTGGGGATGTTTTTCAGACGCAGGGACTGAGAGACTATACAAGATCGAGGCAAAAATAAACAGAGCAAAGTACAGAGAGATCTTTGAAAAAAAACTGTTCCAGAGCTCCCAGAACCTCAGACTGAGGTGAAGGTTCACCTTCCAACAGGACAATGACCCTAAGCACATAGCCAAAATAACTTTGGGACAAGTCTCTGAATGTCCTTGAGTGGCCCAGCCAGAGCCCGTACTTGAACCCAATGTAACATTTCTGGAGAGACCTGAAAGAAGCTGTGCAGCAACACTCCCCATCCAACCAGACAGAGGTTGAGAGGACCTGCATGAAGAATGGGAGATTCTCCCCAAATAAAGGTGTGCCGAGCTTGTATCGTCATACCCAAGAAATGCAAGGCTGTAATCGCTGCCAAAGGTGCTACAACAAAGTACTGTGTAAAGGGTCTGAATACTTATGTAAATGTATAATTAAAAATATATATATTAGCAAAAATGTCCAAACCTGTTTTTGCTTTGTCATTATGGGGTATTGTGTGTAGATTGAGGGGGGGACGGGACTATTTTAATACATTTTATTATAAGGCTGTAATCTCTCAAAATGTGGATTAAGTCAAGGGGTCTGAATACTTCCCGAAGGCACAGTTGTCAGTGCCAGCTCAAGCTTATTTGTAATTTTTCTATACCTAGTGTGCAGAGCAGTGTAGGATAACTGTGTTGGTTCTGGCAGGTACTCTAAGGTGGACATGAACACCCAGGAGGCCTATGAGCTGGCTGCGAAGGGGAAACTCCATCCCGACTGGATCTCTCCCCCTATTATGACAGGCCTGCGTTTATTACACTTCCAACCACCCCACTATACCTTGGGTAAGTATTTCACCTGTACTGTACAATACCCTCCTGGATAGACACTTGCTCACACACATGGCTACAGAGCAACACTCATACATGCAATAGGACTTGGCACATGTCCCTTTTTAACTGATAAACTGCAACAGTCACCTTAATGTTGCATTCGATATGTATTAGATATTCTGTAATAGTTTGCTAATTCCATTTTTCACATTACATTAATCAGAGGTGCAGTGTTTGAATGAAACCCAGCGATACCTGTGCAGAATCTTGCATGAGGTGGGCTTGGAGCTCCGCAGCACGACTGTATGTAAAGCAGTGCGCCGCACCAGTGACGGACCCTTCACCGTACAGCACACTTTGACCCGCCAACACTGGACTGCCCCTGATGTTACACAGGCCATCCAACAGTCCAGGAAGGCTAGAAAATCCAAGAGCACACAGCCAGGGGAGAATACAGGAACAGCCAGCGAAGACAGGAAATAGAGGAAAAAGCAGCAGTCACTGGTGATTCCCACCGGTTACACTTGGTATTGACCTCAAAAGCATTTGGCTCTAGATGTCCTTGGGATTAGATATCCTTGAATAGACTGGTTTTAGTCAATCAATGCAGATGTGGAAAGACAGCTATTTTTCAAGTGCAATGTCTGTGCTTTTTTTCTGACAATGTAAAATGTGTGACCTCTTTATGTCTTTATGTTTCTGTATCAATGTGTTTATTCATCTTATAAATTAAATAATATTCCAACTGTGACGATATATGATATCAAAATACCCTTTAGCGACCAAGAAATACCAGAATGAACTACACTACTTCCAAGTCAACACTAGATGGCAGCACAAGACAAATTTGATTAGCCACATTTCAGAAATCATGTTTTAGCAATCTGTGTAATTTTGCAACCACACTTCGGATTATAAAACATTTATGTAAAGGATTAACACACAAAAACAATACATTCATTATAGTAATGCATTCTCAAATGGAACCCTTCCTTAGCAAGAGATTCCGTGCTCATATTTTAGTTGCAGCACATGACCGCCGTCAGTAAGGCTCGTGCTATCCGGGATCTCCCCGTGTGCACAAATTTGTTAATATCCCTGTTGGTGAGCATTTCTCCTTTGCCAAGATAATCCCCTGGCAGGTGTGGCATATCAAGAAGTTGATCAAACAGTATGATCATTACACAGGTGCACCTTGTGCTGGAGACAATATAAGGCCACTTTAAAATGTACAGTTTTGTCACACAACACAGATGGCTCAAGTTTTGAGGGAGTGTGTAATTGGCACGCTGACTGCATGAATGTCCACCAGAGCTATTGCAAGAGAATTTAATGTTCATTTCTCTACCATAAACTACTTCCAGCGTCGTTTTAGAGAATTTGGCAGTACGTCCAACCGCCCTCACAACAGCAGACCACGTGTAACCACGCCAGCCCAGGAGCTCCACATCCGGCTTCTTTACCTTGGGGATCGTCTGAGGCGGGGTGGGGCGTGCTGAGGAGTACTGTATTTCTGTCTGTAATAAAGCCCTTTTGTGGGGAAAAACGAGTTCTGATTAGCTGGGCCTGGCTACTCAGTAGGTGGGCCTTACTGTCAAGTGGGTGGGCCTATGGCTACACCCCTGCCCAGTCATGTGAAATCCATAGCCTAATGATTGTATTTCAATTGACTAATTTCCTTGTATGAACTATAATCTTTGAAATTGTTGCATGTTACGTTTATATTTTTGTTCAGTATATTATAACTTAACACGCATGTGTAATAATCCCGCTTCCCCTATTTACTGTTATCATTGACAGCTAACTTCCTAATCAGTAGTTTATCTCTGTGTGGGTCATTCAGAGGGAAGAACTGGGAATGAAAACACTTGATTTTCACAGCACATTACAAATCAAACGCATTTTAATTTGTCACATGTGCCGAATACAACGAGGTGTAGACCTTACAGTGAAATGCCTGCTTACAAGGCCTTAACCAACAATGCAGTTTGAAGAAAAATAATTGTTCAAGTATTTACGAAAATAAACTGAAGTAAAAAATAAAGAAAACAGAAAAATAACATAATTAAATAGCAACAATAAAAGATCAGTAGCCAGGCTATATACAGGGTGTACAGTTACAGAGTCAATGTGCGGAGGCACAGCTTAGTCGAGGTAATTGAGGTCATATGTATGGGTACTTGCTGGGCAGACAGGGCAGGGATAAATACCCTGATGCACCCCACAGCATCGATAGAGACCCCGTAGGCGCTAACTGCACGTCTCCAGAAAGACATGGACTAAATGTTATTTATTACCCAAGTAAACTCAGGCCGGGATTCAAACAAATCACACCAACATCGTCCTGCACTTGACTTTTAAAGGTAATTTTGTTTCAATCCCAGTTCGATTTTCAGAGTTGATTTACTAGTTTTTATTTAGTTTCAGTTTGATAAAAATGTTTCTATTTCATTTGTTTTATTATTGAGTTTCAGGTTTAGTGTTAGGCACAGAAAGTAGCCTATGCGTGGGAGGCTAGGAGCCATTTCTGTGTTGTAGGCATATAGTTTGTGTCACATCCTGACCATAGAGAGCCTTTATTTTCTATGGTGGAGTAGGTCAGGGCGTGACTGAGGTTTAGTCTAGTTTATTATTTCTATGTGGGGTTCTAGTTTTGTTTTTCTATGTTGGTGATTTTGTATGATTCCCAATTAGAGGCAGCTGGTAATTGTTGTCTCTAATTGAGGATCATATTTAGGTAGTCTTTTTTCCACCTGTGGTTTGTGGGATATTGTTTATGGGTAGTTGTATGTCAGCACTCCATTGTCGTCATGTTTCGTTCTTGCTTTATTGTTTTGTGCTTTTCACTAAATAAAGATGTGGAACCCAGATCACGCTGCACGTTGGTCCTAGTATGCTTCAAATGATCGTCTCGCCTTCCTTGGCGGGGGACGCAGGAAGAGAAGGGAGGACAGCGACGACGACGGGGTTCGCAACCACAGAGAAAGCCCAAAAGACAGCCCAAACATATTTTTTGGGGGGGGGGATATGGGGTGGTCGGCGGAATTGGGGAGGGAGCCAGAGCCTGTGTGGGAGTCGATAGAAGAAAGTAATGAGAGATACCGGAGAGAGGTTGTGGAAAGGAGTATGCTGCAGCGCAGGCGCGTTGAAAAGCGCCTTCTCAGCCCGGCACCATCTGTGCCAGCTCTACGCCCCAAGTCTTTAGTACGCCTTCACAGCCCAGTACGTCCTGTGCCAACTCCTCGTACTCACCTTGCGAAGTGTGTTAAAGTTCCGTTACAATTGATGCCGGCTATACGCACCAGGTCTCCAGTACGCCTCCACAGCACAGTACGTCCTGTGCCAACTCCACGCACCAGGCCTCCAGTGCACCTCCCCAGTCCGTACATGCGTCTTCCCAGTCCAGTGCGTCCTGTGACGGCTCCTCGCACTCTCCCTCAAGTGCACCTTCCCAGTCAGGTACCTCCTGTGCCTGCTCCCCGCACTCGCCCTAAAGTGCATGTCACCAGTCCGGTACCACTTGTGCCGGCCCCACGCATCAGGCCTCCAGTGTGCCTCCCCAGTCCAGAGCTTCAGGCGATGGTACCCGGTCCAGAGCTTCAGGCGACGGTACCCGGTCCAGAGCCTCCTGCGACCGGCCACGGTCCGGAACCTCCTGCGACGGTCCACGGTCCGGAACCTCCAGCTCCAGCTCCAGGGCAGGAGCCTCCAGTGCATCTTCGTTCTTGCTTTATTGTTTTGTGCGTTTCACTAAATAAAGATGTGGAACACAGATCACGCTGCACGTTGGTCGGAGTATGCTTCAAACAATCGTGACAGTTTGCTAGTTTGGGATGTCACTTCCTGCCACTGGGGAAGAAGTAATACATATGGTGATGGGCCAGGACATAGGTTTGGTTAGATTTAAATTATAAATCAATCCTATTGTGACTTGGATTTAAAAGAATAAGCACCTAGACTGGTGCAAGAAATAGGGTGGAAGGAAACTCTTGCCCATGTTTCCACCAATCCAATGTTTTTTAACTTCAGTAGTAGATGTAAGAAGAATCAAGTAACTTTATCTGACAGAAAGAGGGTAACTTACAAATGAAGTCATGGCACATCTGGCATGTTATGCTTATGTATCACTGATTAACCCCTTCAAATTGGTTTAATAAAAACAGCCACAACAACAACCATATAGCGGTTCCCAGCCAGCCAGATTGTGTGTGTGTGTGGTTTATCTTAAAGAAGATGGCGTTACAGAAAGGGGGTCTTTCGGTTTCTCTGTTTTCTCTCTAAGAACACTTGGGATGCAGTGGCAGAAACCAGATCTAGTGCCACACAGCGCAGCTTTGGATCAAATCCAATGGTTAAAGGCTTGTAAAGGAAGCGTTTCACGGTAAGGTCTACACTTGTTGTATTTGGCGCATGTGACATAAAGTTTGATTCGATCAACAGCCATCCTTGCCTGCCAGAACTGGAGGTGACTCTGTAAACATGCCACCCTTTACCTATTCCAGGTATTTCCTCACCTCACACGGAGCACTTAATGCTCTCTGCCAGGTTGACCCTCTGGCTGGACAGTGACCTCAGACACAATCTTCAATGTGAGGAAGCTATATTTCTGAAGCATTGTGGTTGAGATGCTTGCTGCATTCATCCTCCTGGCATCTTTCTGCGGTCCTGCTGCTCCACGGCTGTACTCTCTGATTTACTGAAGTACAAAAGACTCTGCTTCCCTCATCAGTGGCTCCATCTCTGTTGAGCGAGGTACCAGAGACACACTTGGGTCCATCAGCCAAGCTGCATGTGAGAAGTGCTCACACAGTGACTTCAGGAGGACCTGTGTCAACTGTTTTGTCAAGTGTGCCTCAAGTTTGAGAAGGCACGGCACCACATCAGACAGCGACTGTCAGTTTGAAGGTGGTCAGTGTTAATTTTGAATGGCTCCAGCAACGTCACAAGTTGCTCTAGCTTGGCCCAGCCAAGCTCTGTGCTCGCCCTCAGATTTCTTCCCTGTTAGCTATTGATAGCTAGTGATAGTGATCCACAAACTCGGCCTCTTTGAAACATCGCCATCTACTGGCAGCATTAGAAAAAAAGCTTAAATCCCCAGAAATGTAGGAAAAAAAACTCTAATTAATCATAATCTATGTGGGTTTTTATTTTATATGAGTTCGTTTTGCAGCAAAAGGTAATAGTTTCAGTATAGTTTTAGTTTTCCAAATGTTTTTTGTTTTTATTTTTATTTCAGTTTACAAAATTGATTTTAAAATTTTTGTTTTTATTTTAGTTTCAGTTTTTGTTTTCTATAATAACCTTGCTTACTATCAATGTTAGTGAAACCAGCCACAAAATTATTAACATATGACCACTTTTAGATTGTCTAAAACTGGACTCTCCCCTCCATATGTATTTGGACAGTGAAGCAAAACGTTTAAATGTGGCTCTAAACACCAGCATTTTGGATTTGAGATTAAATGTTTTACATGAGGTGGCAGTAGGGTACAGTGGGGTAAATTGAGCAATCCTTGTTTCTAGGAAACCATACAAAATGTTTATAATTTGACCAAAAAATCTGAATTTCTCGTAGTCTGGAAGGAAGAAATCACATGGAAAGTGTGATAAGCAAGTTAGGTCCAAAAACAGATTTTCACCAAGTTATATAAATGTATTGCATTAGAGGTTCCATGATGCTTGTATCTAAACCAAAGTAGATACTTTTAAGATTGTTCTATACATTGAACAATTGGGGTCTCTATAAACTTCAATATAAGGTCCTAAACCTAACATGAAAGTGCATCATTGTAGCTTTATGGGCTAAATATAGTCAAAATGTTCACGTTGGGGTAAGTTGAGCCAATGGCAAGTTGAGCAAATGTAAGTGTTTTCTTCCCAGGTGTAATGCATTATCACTGTGATATGAGTTAAGAACAGGGCCTGGTCTATGTTAACAGTGTTAAAAAGAAAACGTACTAAGTGTTTGTTATATGTTAAGCCTGTGCTAAGAGATGGTTAATATGATTAAAATGCAAAAAAAGCTATTGTGATTGTGTTGAATTGTGTTTGGGAAATAAAGATAGACATGGTTTTTAAAAGGTGGTAATGTTTTTTTCAGTACAGAAATATGTAGGAGGTTTCGCTTACCATCAAGTAAACCCGGAGTAAGCATACCCATAACATGATGCAGCCACCAGTATGGTTGAAAATATGAAGAGTGGTACTCAGTAATGTGTTCTATTGGATTTGCCCCAAACATAAACCTTTGTATTCACTATTATTGCACACAGAGTGAGTCCATTCAACATATGTGACTTGTTAGGCAAAGTTTTACTCCTGAACTTATTTAGGCTTGCCATAACAAAGTGGTTGAATACTTGTTGACTCAAGACATTTCAGCTTTTCATATTTAATTAATTTGTAGAACATTAGAAAAAAAATATTTCACTGTAACATTATGGGTTATTGTGTGTTGGCCAGGCTGTAACACAACAAAATGTGGAAAAAGTCAACAGGTGTGAATCATTTCTGAAGGCACTAAATGTCTAGGGCTCCCGAGTGGCACAGCAATCTAAGGCACTGCATCTCAGTGCACGAGGCATCACTACAGTCCCCGGTTTGATTCCAGGTTGTATCACATCCGGCCATGATCGGGAGTCCCATAGGGCTGTGCACAATTGGCCCAGCATCACCGGGGTAGGTATTCATTGTAAATAAGAATTTGCTCTTGCCTGGTTAAATAAAAAAAGACAAACAACAATGATTGCAAACTTAAACAAACCATACACCTTGTTAATAGTGAGTGAGTAGATAAGATGATGATAATGCCATGATTAAGAAAAACAATGCATCATGAATAAAGTTACAGAGGTTACAACAAAACATGCTAACCTCTCATCAATACCAGTAACAAGGGAAGAGTCGGGGTTTGTTATGATATTTTTCCCTATTTCTCACTTTTTATCATGCACAATTCATTCATGATTATGCGTAATAATGGTATCTTCCACATGAATTTAGACGTGTTCAAAAACATTCTATTCTTACTTACAATAAAAGTGACTCCGAAAGGCCACACTACATTATTCACCATTCACTTCCTACAAGCTGTGAATGCATCCAAAATGTTTGTAAAGTCACAAGCTTTATGTAGTCAATGTGTGCTAGGATTATGGGACCAAATACTAAACGTTTTGCTACTTTAATACACTATAAGTGAATTTGTCCAAATACTTAAGTATTTTACATTTGAAGAAGTCATGACTTCTAAACCGTAAAACAGGCATGTATTTAAAAAAAAAATCAAATAAAAGATGACATTCTGTAGTGTCGCCTCAAATGAAACATTTGATCTCAAACCCAAAATGCTGGAGTATAGAAACCAATTAAAGTGTTTAGCTTCACTGTCCAAATACATTCTGAATCATTTATCTAACATTTTCCGAATACACTTTCTGTCAAGTTGTTGTGACAGCCTTCAATAAATGGAGTATGTTCAATAAATACAAATGTCTGTCCTGCAGCCAGTCCTGCTTTCATCTACCACCGACGATATTTCATCATAGTCGACCTCCTTTGTTAGGGCTCTGCAGCGGCAAATTGGCACACTTCAGCTCATATCACATGTATCATCAATCATATATCCCAACTGCATTATGGAAAATAAGAACAGTCACCATTACTTTTGTGTTGACAATAAGAAAGACATCTCATATCATGCTTACAGGCTTGGCTACAGCCCATGTGTCACACATGGAATGGATCAGAACTTACAAAACAGGCAAACCCCCTAAACCCTCTAATTCAATACCATGGACATGCTCCTTATCATTCCAATGCAGACTTGAAATCCAACCACAAAATGTGTGCCTGCAGTGTGTGTTAATTGGCATGTAAGTGTGCCAAACTGCCTGACGAGAGGAGGGAGGAGTTTGACGTTATGACATTGTAAGAGGGATTGGATCATCACACAGCCCACTGGAGCACATGCATTATCATGAATCTGCTGTGAACCACAGTACCATCATTGGTCAACGCTTACTGGGAAAGGAGTTAGTCTGTGGACTGGAATCCCTTCTCCCAGATTAGATTGCGTGAGATTCTTCCCTATACACTGAGCTTACAAAACACTAAGAATGCTTTCCTAATATTGAGTTGCACCCCCCCTTTTGCCCTCAGAACAGGCTCAATTCGTTGGGGCATAGACTCTAAATGGACACCGATGCTTCCCACAGTTGTGTCAAGTTAGCTGGATGTCCTTTGGGTGGTGGACATTAACCAGTCTCCTCCCCTTTACTGATTGAAGTGGATTTAACAAGTGACATCAATAAGGGATCATAGCTTTCACCTGGATTCACCTCGTCAGTCTATGTCATGGAAAGAGCAGGTGTCATTAATGTTTTGTACACTCAGCGTGTACTGCGTCAATGGAAGAGTTAAGCTGTTACTGCGAGAACAGTAGATCCATTTATTAGATTTTTTTACAAAGAATATCCCATTAAAGACCATCTATGTTTATGTTGAGTGCAGATGTCATTGGGTGTTTTATTTGATGATGATTGTGTTTTAGCACAATCAACCAAGATGTCCGAGGGGGAGAGAGAGAGCATGGGCCCAGGAGGCTGGGAAGCCAGGTGGGGAAGTAGGAGCTTGATCACTTAACCCTAATACCCAAATACTCTTACTTCTAGCCTAGCCATCTGCTCCGAGGCAGATAATGGGAATGTTGGGTTAGGATCAGAAAGGAGAGGACAGGGGAGCAAGCCAAAAATGAGAGAGGAGGGGGTCCAAAGTATGACAATTGAAATCAGACTGTCCCGAGGGGTATACTACGATGCAAGCTAGTTCTACTCTGGGTTTTCTAATGCTAGCCAGCTTGTAGTTAGCTTCACATTCCAGCTTAGGCTTTTATCTATATTAAAACAGTGAATATTGCTAGTCCGCCTGCCGTTAACTCTAGCAGGCTTGAAACTGCACATGCATGTCGGATGCCAAACTCTTCACTGAGACAATGCTGAAACATCAATCAATGGTCGAGTGAATGCCACGTTTCCATTTGTGCCGAAATCAAAATGAAAGAAAAGTTGTCATGCAAATTCCGCAGGCTTATGGTGTGAAATAGGTTTGTAGGAGGGCTGTCTTTATTTGATCCGTTTATTGCAATCTTTGGTGTGCTATTGTAGGGTTGCCCAGCCCCCGAAGTGACACATCAACACTATATGCAAAATCATTTGTCTTCTCAGGAATTCAGCATTCTCTACTATGCAGAGATGTTGGGATTTAGAGAGGGACCGACCGTCTCGAGTCTACTTGCAGCATAAAGTAGATTAGGAGCTTTCTCCTAAAATGTAGGATGTTGATTATGTGACAATGATTTGTTAATTATTTCTTCCCTTGCAACTCAATCATATCTACATCCATTTGTGATGGCGATGTAGATTACTTTTGAGAATGTGCTTTTTTTTATGTATACAGACTGCTAGACAAAAGGAACTGCCACCTGTTACTCACATAATACTTGCGAAGTGCATATGGCTAAGTCTTATCTGTATGTATAGATGTGCGTGTGCTATGAGTCAAGTCATTGCCTTGTTTCTAACAAAATGGCTGTAGAACCTTCACCACTGGTATGCTAATATTGGGTGCTGTATACTGAGATGCTAATACATTTCATTTTCAATTTGCTTGTGAAACCAGTTGCCCTGAAGTCCTGATTTAACTTCAGGAATTGTTCTTGATTATTTAAAAAGTCTGGGTCTTTTGTTTATTTTCTCATTTTCAAAGGCTATTCCATTTTCTCTCAAAGGGAGGAGAGTTTTTAATTTCAAATATTCTTTCTTATATGATGCAGTGAGCTTTGATGTATTTTATATTAATCTGACTGTTTTGATAAAACTACATCTGAAGTTGTATTTATCAATCCAATCAGATAAACAGACTATTTTATGTTCAGTGAAATGTGAATTAATCTGTGATTTTGCGATGTACCTTCAGTTCTGTGTTTTGATCTCAAGGGAAGAACAGACCATTCCTTCTCTAGCTTGCTTGCAGAAAGGTGTTACCTAAGGACATTTGCATGTCTAAAGCAGAAGACAATGGTCCCACGCAAATGGACACCACTGAAGTGATGCTGCTAGAACCATGAACTGCTGGTCTGAAGATTGTCTAGTGACTACAGGGCTGGCCGTCCGGTTTTTAACACTTTTATCTGATGCAGAATCAGATCTGTTCCAGGGAGGATTTTGTAGGGCGGCCTAGCACCCTAAGTGACTTATCAACCCTCTATGCAAAAGGTTTTGTCTTCTCGGGAATTCAGCCTTCTCTGTGTTGATCTCACAAGTGCATTAGAGTGTCTACGAGATCTGCCTAGAAGACCAGCATCCCGGAGTCACCTCTTCACTGTTGACATTGAGACAGGTGTTTTGTGGGTACTATTTAATGACGCTGCCAGTTGAGGACTTGTGAGGCGTCAGTTTCTCAAACTAAACACTCTAATGTACTTGTCCTCTTGCTCAGTTTTGCACCGGGGCCTCCCACTCCTCTTTCTATTCTGGTTACAGCCAGTTTGCACTGTTCTGTGAAGGGAGTAGTACACAGCGTTGTATAAGATCTTCAGTTTCTTAATTTCAAATATTCTTTCTTATATGATGCAGTGAGCTTTGATGTATTTTATATTAATCTGACTGTTTTGATAAAACTACATCTGAAGTTGTATTTATCAATCCAATCAGATAAACAGACTATTTTATGTTCAGTGAAATGTGAATTAATCTGTGATTTTGCGATGTACCTTCAGTTCTGTGTTTTGATCTCAAGGGAAGAACAGACCATTCCTTCTCTAGCTTGCTTGCAGAAAGGTGTTACCTAAGGACATTTGCATGTCTAAAGCAGAAGACAATGGTCCCACGCAAATGGACACCACTGAAGTGATGCTGCTAGAACCATGAACTGCTGGTCTGAAGATTGTCTAGTGACTACAGGGCTGGCCGTCCGGTTTTTAACACTTTTATCTGATGCAGAATCAGATCTGTTCCAGGGAGGATTTTGTAGGGCGGCCTAGCACCCTAAGTGACTTATCAACCCTCTATGCAAAAGGTTTTGTCTTCTCGGGAATTCAGCCTTCTCTGTGTTGATCTCACCATCCCCCATTCTGTAAAGGAGTAGGTGTTGTTGTCTTTTCGTCCTGTACTGTAAGGTCTGATATCTGATTGGAGGTTAACTTCACAGTAATGCTATTGGTCAACGAATCCAAACAACTCGGATGTTTGAAAGGGTCTTAGATTCATTGTCTCTTTCTATTTTTGTTCCTGACCTGTGCTGGTAAGATACCTACACCCTTGGGGGCATGGATACCTACACTTAGGGACTCTTGGGGCATGGCATTTCCGGCTATGACCTCCCTCTCGCCCTATCCCTCCCTTTCAAGGGCTTTATTGGCATTGGGAAACATATGTTAACATTGCCATTACAAGTGAAGTAGATTATAAACAAAAGTGAAATAAACAATACAAATTAACAGTAAACATTACACTCACAGAAGTTCAAAAATAATAAATACATTTCAAATGTCATTATGTCTATATACAGTGTTGTAACGATGTGCAAATAGTTAAAGTACAAAAGGGAAAATAAATAAACATGAGTTGTATTTACATTTACATTTACATTTACAGACTCGACAGCCTTGGTTTCTCAAATGATTGCCTCGCCTGGTTCACCAACTACTTCTCTGATAGAGTTCAGTGTGTCAAGTCGGAGGGTCTGCTGTCCGGACCTCTGGCAGTCTCTATGGGGGTGCCACAGGGTTCAATTCTTGGACCGACTCTCTTCTCTGTATACATCAATGAGGTCGCTCTTGCTGCTGGTGAGTCCCTGATCCACCTCTACGCAGACGACACCATTCTGTATACTTCCGGCCCTTCTTTGGACACTGTGTTAACAACCCTCCAGGCAAGCTTCAATGCCATACAACTCTCCTTCCGTGGCCTCCAATTGCTCTTAAATACAAGTAAAACTAAATGCATGCTCTTCAACCGATCGCTACCTGCACCTACCCGCCTGTCCAACATCACTACTCTGGACGGCTCTGACTTAGAATACGTGGACAACTACAAATACTTAGGTGTCTGGTTAGACTGTAAACTCTCCTTCCAGACCCATATCAAACATCTCCAATCCAAAGTTAAATCTAGAATTGGCTTCCTATTTCGCAACAAAGCATCCTTCACTCATGCTGCCAAACATACCCTTGTAAAACTGACCATCCTACCAATCCTCGACTTTGGCGATGTCATTTACAAAATAGCCTCAAATACCCTACTCAACAAATTGGATGCAGTCTATCACAGTGCAATCCGTTTTATCACCAAAGCCCCATATACTACCCACCATTGCGACCTGTACGCTCTCGTTGGCTGGCCCTCGCTTCATACTCGTCGCCAAACCCACTGGCTCCATGTCATCTACAAGACCCTGCTAGGTAAAGTCCCCCCTTATCTCAGCTCGCTGGTCACCATAGCATCTCCCACCTGTAGCACACGCTCCAGCAGGTATATCTCTCTAGTCACCCCCAAGACCAATTCTTTCTTTGGCCGCCTCTCCTTCCAGTTCTCTGCTGCCAATGACTGGAACGAACTACAAAAATCTCTGAAACTGGAAACACTTATCTCCCTCACTAGCTTTAAGCACCAACTGTCAGAGCAGCTCACAGATTACTGCACCTGTACATAGCCCACCTATAATTTAGCCCAAACAACTACCTCTTTCCCAACTGTATTTAATTTGTATTTATTTATTTATTTTGCTCCTTTGCACCCCATTATTTTTTTATTTCTACTTTGCACATTCTTCCATTGCAAAACTACCATTCCAGTATTTTACTTGCTATATTGTATTTACTTTGCCATCATGGCCTTTTTTTTGCCTTTACCTCCCTTCTCACCTCATTTGCTCACATTGTATATAGACTTGTTTATACTGCATTATTGACTGTATGTTTGTTTTTACTCCATGTGTAACTCTGTGTCGTTTTATCTGTCGAACTGCTTTGCTTTATCTTGGCCAGGTCGCAATTGTAAATGAGAACTTGTTCTCAACTTGCCTACCTGGTTAAATAAAGGTAAAATAAAAATAAATAAATAAACATTGGTGTTTGTTCTTTACTGGTTGCCTTTTACTTGTGGCAACAGGTCACAAATATTTCTGCTGTGATGGCACACTGTGGTATTTCACACAGTAGATATGGGAGTTTATCAAAATTGGGTTGGTTTTCAAATTCTTTGTGGATCTGTGTAATCTGAGGGAAATATGCGTCTCTAATATGGTCATACATTTGGCAGGAGGTTAGGAAGTGCAGCTCAGTTTCCACATCATTTTGTGGTCCTCTCCTCTCTTGAGAGCCAGGTATGCCTAAGACGGACTTTCTCAATAGAAAGGCTATGCTCACAGAGTCTGTACATAGTCAAAGCTTTCCTTAAGTTTGGGTCAGTCACAGTGGTCAGGTAATCTGCCACTGTTTCTCTCTGTTTGAGGCCAGATAGCATTCTAGTTTGCTTTGTTTTTTTTGTTAATTCTTTCCAATGTGTCAAGTAGTTATCTTTTTATTTTCTCATTATTTGGTTGGGTCTAATTGTGTTCTTTTTCTCCCTCTCACTCTCCGATCATGCCTAGACTAATGCTTTGTAATGCTTATTACTATAGCTTAAGCGTATGCCTTTTATGCGAATCCATTCATTTAAACATTTTAATAAAATATTTTCTTAGTTCTTTCTAGACCTTTCTACTACTGTAACTCAACTATAGTCTCTTGCATATTGCTAAATAATCTTTATGGAGTCAGATAATTCATTTAATAGACTGTCAACATATTAATTTAATTGTCTTATGGGTCACAGGTGAGGTGTATATATATATATATATATATATATATATATATATATATATATATATATATACACATATACATATACATATATATATATATACATACACTCACACACACACACCGTGCCAAACTATAGTATACCTTGCCAAAACTATAGTTTGCCAACAAGAAATGTGTGGAGTGGTTGAAAAACAGGTTTTAATGACTCCCAACTAAGTGTATGTAAACTTCCGACACACATATACACAGTTGAAGTTGGAAGTTTACATACACTTAGGTTGGTTTCAACCACTCCACAAATTTATTGTTAACAAACCATAGTTTTGGCAAGACGGTTAGGAATGTTCTTTGTGCATGACACAAGTAAACAGCACAAACTGGCTCTAACCAGAATAGAAAGAGGAGTGGAGGCCCCGGAGCACAACTGAGCAAGAGGACAAGTGCATTAGAGTGTCTACGAGATCTGCCTAGAAGACCAGCATCCCGGAGTCACCTCTTCACTGTTGACATTGAGACAGGTGTTTTGTGGGTACTATTTAATGACGCTGCCAGTTGAGGACTTGTGAGGCGTCAGTTTCTCAAACTAAACACTCTAATGTACTTGTCCTCTTGCTCAGTTTTGCACCGGGGCCTCCCACTCCTCTTTCTATTCTGGTTACAGCCAGTTTGCACTGTTCTGTGAAGGGAGTAGTACACAGCGTTGTATAAGATCTTCAGTTTCTTGGCAATTTCCTCGCACGGAATAGCCTTCATTTTTTCAGAACAAGAACAGACTGACGAGTTTCAGAAGAAAGTTCTTTGTTTCTGGACATTATTTGAGCCTGTAATCGAACCCACAAATGCTAATGCTCCAGATACTCAACTAGTCTAAAGAAGGACAGTTGTATTGCTTCTTTAATAAGCACAACAGTTTTCAGCTGTGCTAATATAATTGCAAAAGGGTGTTCTAATGATAAATTCCACCATCGCTGGACTAGACAGGACTGGCAAAAAATGATCTTCACTGATGAGTCGCAGTTTTGTCTCACCAGGGGTGATGGTCGGATTTGCGTTTATGGTCGAAGGAATGAGCGTTACACTGAAGCCTGTACTGTGGAGCGGGATTGATTTGGAGGTGGAGGGTCCATCATGGTCTGGGGCGGTGTGTCACAGCATTATCGGTCTGAGCTTGTTGTCATTGCAGGCAATCTCAATGCTGTGCGTTACAGGGAAGACATCCTCCTCCCTCATGTGGTACCCTTCCAGGTACCCTTCCCCCCAGAAATGTCCAGGAACTTGCAGGTACCTTGGTGGAAGAGTGGGGTAACATCTCACAGCAATTACTGGCAAATCTGGTGCAGTCCATGAGGAGGAGATGCACTGCGGTACTTAATGCAGCTGGTAGCCACACCAGATACTGACTGTTACTTTTGATTATGACACCCCCTTTGTTCAAGGACACATTATTCCATTTCTGTTAGTCACAGATCTGTGGAACTTGTTCAGTTTATGTCTCAGTTGTTATCTTCATATAAATATTTACACATGTTAATTTAGCTGAAAATAAACGCAGTTGACAGTGAGAGGACGTTTCTTTATTTGAGTTTATATATGTCGGCTGGTCATACCGTGTATGACCTGGACTGTTTGGACCAACACTACCGAGAACCCGATTCATGTACTGAACCCTGCTATCCTTGACCCCGGCTGCGGCCTGGGTGGACCAGGATGGAGGAACCAACACAGGTACTGTCCTGTTCAAAATAACTCTCATTCTGAGGTGATTTTGGTGACGGTCTCCCATTTGTGACAAACTCTCCTAACCTGAAGAGGTTTGTCACAATACATACACACACTTTTTTTTATCCCCGTCCCCGCAGGAGGCCTTTTGGTCGGCCATCATTGTAAATAAGAATTTGTTAATTGACTTGCCTAGTTAAATCAAGGTTAAATAAATACAAAGAAATTAAAAGAAATTAACTTGGCTGTAGTGGAGCAGGTTGAGAGCTTAAAGTTCCTTGGTGTCCACATCACCAACAAACTATCATGGTCCAAACACACCAAGACAACACCTTTTCCCCCTCGGGAGACTGAAAAGATTTGGCATGGGTCCTCAGATCCTTAAAAAAGTTCTGCACCAGCGAGAGCATCCTGCTCGGCCTCAAGGCACTACAGAGGGTCGTGCGTACGGCCCAGTACATCATTCGGGTCAAGCTTCCTGCCATCCAGGACCTCTATACCAGGCGGTGTCAGAGGAAGGCCCAAAGATTTACCAAGGACTCCAGCCACCCTTGTCAAAGACTGTTCTCTCTGCTACTGCACAGCAAGCGGTACTGGAGCACCAAGTCTAGGTCAAAAAGGCTTCTTAACAGCTTCTACCTCCCCCCCCTCCCAAGCCATAAGACTCTTGAACAGTTAATCAAATAGCTACCTGCACTATTCGCAATGTCCCCCCCCCCCCCCATTTTTACACTGCTGCTACTCTGTTTATTATCCATGCATAGTCACTTTACCTCTACCTACATGTACACATTACCTCAACTAACCGGCTGCCCCGCATATTGACTCTGTACCGGAGCCCCCTGTATATAGCCTCGCTACTGTTATATTATTGTTGCTCCTTAATTATTTGATATATTTCTATTTATTTTTCTCTTAAAACTGCATTGTTTGTTGATGGCTTGTGAGTAAGCATTTCACTGTAAGGTCTACACCTGTTGTATTCAGAGCATAACATTTAGTTTGATTTGAGGGTCAGTTCGAAACAGACAAAGGGAGAAGGTGGGGCTGAGAGAGGCTCCAAAGGGTTGGGGGAAATCTCCCCCTTATAGCACCCTAACAGGTGAGTTAGAGCTTCTCCTTTTCCCCTCTCCGATCATCCATCACGCAGTAAGTCTTTTGTGTATCTTTAGGGAGGGATGCCACCAGAAGAGCTTAATTCAAAAGCTGGCTTTGGTAGCTTAGGCAGACGGCTCCACACAAATCCAATTGTTAACATAATGGGATTGGGAAAGAAAAACGCAGCACATGGAGGGAGAAAAAGAAAGGGTATAGCAAAATGTAGATACAAGAGGAGGAAGAGGTCAAGCAAAAACATCTGCAGCGGAAAGGAGAACAACATGGTGATGGATGGAATCAACTTCACGTCACCTACACTCATGCACTGAACAAAGTACACACGTATTTTGTTCTGCCCCGTGTTGGGAAATATACTCTCACTTAAAAGGGGACAAGCAAACAAACAAATATCTGTGAAAGTAAAACCTTTGCTACCCTCAGCTAAAAAAAAAAAAACACTCTAGACCGAGGCTCTTTGTTCAGTTGTGCCTGAGATTTGCGGTTTAGTTTTTCTGTTTGCATTCATTCTACCTCTAAAATATTCAGTAGAAGGAAAAAATAGATGGGCAGAGAGCTCGGAATAAAGAGTGTAACTGGTCTGTTAGAGGAGAGGCGGAAGAAGTGAGTGAAAAGGGTAGGCACGCAATGGAGGAAATATCTTTGAGGAGAGAGAAAGTCAACTGGGGAACAAAAAGTGGGTCAGAATGAAGGGTATAAGAGTACACTGCTTTCCTAACGATCAGCTTACTTCTCCTTCTTGGCCATTTCTCCTTTGTTAGTGAGTAGGAGTCCTAAGATGTTACTGGGCAACAGAAAACAGCAGGGAGACAGCCACCTTTGCAGATTTCAGTCTTCATTGAAAAAGAAATAAACATCCATACAAGTCAAGGACATTACATCATCATACAACTGGTTAGTTCACACGAGAATATCCAGAAACGTTGTACTGTTGATGAAGATCCAAAAAGTTTATATTTGACAAGGTAAAGTCTGCAGTTAGACTCACATTGTCAATACTACGGTTATGTGCTGTACAGTCCATTATCCTTATTCTCTTCCAAATAAAAAGTGTACATGGATTACACACTACATGACCAAAAGTGTGTGGAGACCTGCTCGTCGAACATCACATTCCAAAATCACGGGCATTAATATGGAGTTGGTCCCCCCTTTGCTGCTATGACAGCCTCCACTCTTCTGGGAAGGCGTTCCACTAGATGTTGGAACATTGCTAAAGGGACTTGCTGAAGGGACTTGCTTCCATTCAGCCACAAGAGCATTAGGGAGGTCGGGCACTGATGTTGGGCGATTAGGCATGGCTCGCAGTCTGCATTCCAATTAATCTCAAAGGTGTTCGATGGGTTGAGGTCAGGGCTCTATGCAGGCCAGTCAAGTTCTTGCACACCGATCTCAACAAACCATTTCTGTATGGACCTTGCTTTCTGCAAGGGGGCATTGTCATGCTGAAACAGGAAAGGGCCATCTCCAAACTGTTGCCACAAAGTTAGAAGCACAGTATTGTCTAGAATGTCAGTGTATGGTGTAGCGTTAGGTTCCCCCTTCACTGGAACTAAAGGGCCTAGCCTGTGACCATGAAAAACAGCCCCAGACCATTATTCTTCTGCCACCAAACTTTACAGTTGGCCCTATGTATTCAGATAGGTAGCGTTCTCCTGTCATCTGCCAAACCCGGATTTGTCTGTTGGACTGCCAGATGGTGAAGTGCGATTTATCACTCCAGAAAACGTGTTTCCTCTGCTCCAGAGTCCAGCCAACGCTTGACATTGCTCATGGTGATCTTAGGTTTGTGTGCGGCTGCTAGGCCATGGAAACCCATTTCATGAATTTCCCGACGAACAGTTCTTGTGCTGAAGTTGCGTCCAGAGGCAGTTTGGAACTCGGCAGGGAATGTTGCAACCGAAGACAAGCACTCAGTGGTTCCATTCTGCGAGCTTGTTTTGGCCTACCACTTCACAACTGAGCCGTTGTTGCTCCTAGACGCTTCCACTTCACAATAACAGCACTTACAGTTGACTGGGGCAGCTCTAGAAGGGCAGAAATGTGATGAACTGACGTGTTGGAAAGGTGGCATCCTTTGACTGTGTCACATTGAAAGTCACTGAGCTCTTCAGTAAAGCCATTCTACTGGCAATGATTGTTATGTAGATTGCATGGCTGTGTCCGCAACAAGTGTGCCTGAAATAGCTGAATCCACTCATTTGAAGGGGTGTCCACATACTTTTGGCCCTGTAGTGTATTTAATTTGTATAGTTTACAACTTTACATTGTTCAGTAGGTGTGTTGTCCATGCTTACCTCCATGACCATCAACTTTCACTGTATACACAGATATCGTTGCTTGAAATCTCATTTTCAGTTCATAACCAGATGTTGTTAACAGAAAAACAAGAGTAATATCTGGGACACAAACTGTTGTATTGAGGCTTCTAAACAAAATATTCACAATACAATGGAAAAAGAGTTCACTCCTGTCTCAATCATACATTTTATTTCACCCCCTCTAACTTTCCCTCCTTATTCGATTCTCTTTTAGCATCTCTTGCACATTTTTCATGCACCTGAAAGTTCAAAATATTTATCTACTGATAAAAATGTGGTTTCTGACTGCTTTCATTTAATCAAATAGAATTTTGTAGGCTTATGGAATAATAAGCATAGCCAAAATGTCTGAATTGAATACACTCATTTACAAATAAATATAGAGCTGGTCTCCAACCCTACTTACTTTCCCTCAAAGTATTTGTATTTCAGCAATTCACAATTATTTTGTATGTTTATTTTTTCCCCCAGAACTGTACAAAAATCGCCATTCAGATGCTTCAGCTCTCTATTCCCATCATATGTTCTCTCCTCTTAAACCACAATTTACAGTTGTAAAACAACACATTCTAGATAAAAGCTCTGTTTGTGCATATTTGTGGGGTGCAATAATATAAATACTGTGTTTATTTGTTTCATATCTAGAAACAGTGTATTTTGTGTATGCATGCATAGGTGGATGTGCCCTATAGCATGCGTCTCTGCTTGTGTAACTGAGCTCTATCAGACATGTAAGATCTTCAGGTGCATTTGGCATCTTTCACAAGTGAAGGGACTGCAACATAAGTGCAGAAGTGTGCTTCGAAGGAGTGAGAAAACTTGCTATGTAGTGTACTCCAGGAAAACATTACTATGCAATGAAGTGTATGTCTAGAAAAAGTTGCGAGAAGAATCGCATGCATACAATGTTCTCAGTAACATGTATGCAGTGTTGAGATGTTAAAATGCAATATAGTACTTTAAGTAGATAGATCAACATGTACTTTACACTTTGTGTGGAAAGTAACACACTATATTAGTAGTTATATAACTTTGTTAGTATCATGAAAAAAATCTCATGAACAAATTAAGTGTTTGTTTGTCTGTCTGTCGGAGTGAGCAAGGTGAGCCGCACGCGCTCTACCAAAGACAAACTACTTACTAACTCAGGTTTGATGACTAGTTTCTCCTTTCATAGGTGGAGCTGCTTTCCTTTGCTAGTCTGAGCTATATATGAGCTGCTTAATTAGCCATATACAGTGCATTCATAAAGTATTCAAACTCCTGGACTTTTTCCACATTTTGTTACATTCCAGCCCTATTTTAAATGTGTAAAAAAATATATAAAAATGTCTCAGTCTACACACAATACCCCATAATGACAAATCAAATACAGGTTCTTGGAAATAGCCATTTACATAAGTATTCAGACCCTTTTCTATGAGACTCAAAATTGTGCTCAGGTGCATCCTGTTTCCATTGATCATTCTTGAGGTGTTTCTACAACTTGGAGTCCACCTGTGGTAAATTCAATTGATTGGACATGATTTGGAAAGGTACACACCTGTCTATATGAGGTCCCACAGTTGACAGTGCATGTCAGAACAAAAACCAAGCCATGAGGTCGAAGGAATTGTCCTTGGAGCTCCTAGACAGGAGTGTGTCGAGGCACAGATCTGGGGAAGGGTACCAAAACATTTATGCAGCATTGAAGATCCCCAAGAACACAGTGGCCTCCATAATTATTTAATGGAAGAAGCTTGGAACTACCAATACTCTTCCTAGAGCTGGCTGCCCAGTCAAACTGAGCAATCAGGGGAGAAGAGCCTTGGTGAAGGAGGTGACCAAGAACCCGATGGTCACTCTGACTGAGCTTCAGAGTTCCTCTGTGGAGATGGGAGAATCTTCAGAAGGACAACCATCTTTGCAGCACTCCACCAATCAGGCCTTTATGGTAGAGTGGCCAGACGGAAGCCAAGTAAAAAGGCACAACGGCCCGCTTGGAGTTTGCAAAAAGGACTCTCAGACCATGAGAAACAAGATTCTCTGGTCTGATGAAACCAAGATTGAACTCTTTGGCCTGAATGCCAAGCTATAAGTAAACCTGGCGCCATCCCTACGGTAAATCATGGTGGTTGCAGCATCATGCTGTGGGGATGCTTTTCATTGGCAGGGACTGGGAGACTAGTCAGGATCAAGGGAAAGATGAACGAAGTATAGAAAGATTCTTGATGAAAACCTGCTGCAGAGCGCTCAGGACCTCAGACTGGGGGGCGAAGATTCACCTTCCAACAGGAACGACCCTCAGCACACAGCCAAGACAACGCAGGTGTGGCTTCGGGAAAAGTCTAAATGTCCTTGAGTGGCCCAGCCAGAGCCCGGACTTGAACCCGATCTAACATCTCTGGAGAGACCTGAAAATAGCTGTGCAACGACGCTCCCCATCCATCCTGACAGTTCTTGAGAGGATCTGCAGAGAAGAATGGGAGAAACTCCCCAAATAAAAGGTGTGCCAAGCTAGTACCCAAGAAGACTTGAGGCTGTAATCGCTGCCAAAGGTGCTTCGACAAAGTACTGAGTAAAGGGTGTGAATACTTATGTAAATTTCATATTTCAGTTGTTTATTTGTAATAAATTATTGAACATTTCTTAGAGCCTGTTTTTGCTTTGTCATTATGGGGTATTGTGTGTAGACTGATGAGGGAAAAAAACAATTTAATGAATTTTAGAATAAGGCTGTAACATAACAAAATGTAGAAAAAGTCAAGGGTTCTGAATACTTTCCGAATGCATTGTAAGCCAAATATCAACATCTTTCTCTCAGGCTGCCAGTTTTGGTTATACACCACATGTCGGCTACACGGACCCATAGAGATGTATAGAGGGCACACTTGTCACTAGACGGAAGAGATCAATGGCAAAGATCAGATGTGCACCCTCTATACATTTCTATGGACAACAGCTGTCATGATTTCTCCAAACAGACTTTCTCCGCCTGTTCGAGAACTAAATGAAGAAACGAGTCGAGATCGGATCATGGAAACACGCGCCCGGTAGAGATGTTGATTCTGAAAGTAACGAGTTTGACAAAATCATAATATTACCCAGTTTGAAAAAGCAACATTACTTAACTCCATTACTCATAAAATAATCGGATTACCTTGCATGTTGCATGTAACCAACACTGCATGCATGTGCATAAAACAAGTGTTAAAACACAACAAAGTCTGTGCATCACTCACTTAGAAACTTAAATGTAATGCAGGTTTTGTACAGGAATGGACAGAAACAAACTACATCTGAGGTGCAATGGAATTGCAAGACTCGTGTCAGGAATACTAATTTATGGTGTTATATTACTTGATTTACAAGTTACTAAGGACTATAGGTTGGCAATGCTTTGGATGCTTCACAGTCCTCTTAAAATCTACTCTTTTGCATGTATTTAATCCAAACATAATCTCTCCCATTACTATGTCCAAGTCCCACCGTTTGTCCTTAATCCACAGTGGGGTTAAAAAGATATTGCTACTGGGACTCTCCCAATTTTGTCAGGTGAGGCATGTCAATATCCCTTGTTGAAAAAACAGAAACTCAAACACTCTTGCTCCACCTTAAACATCTCTGTGTGCTTTAAATTTGGATAATTATATATTGTGTTTAGCTTGTGTAGATTTTTAAAAGTGAGAAAAAAAAGAGAATTTTGAGTTCCTCTGATTTCAAGTGAATTAAACAAAGTTATCCCTCAAATCCAAATCTGAAATAAATAGTTGCTCTCCTGCTCCAAAATCCTCAGAGGACTGCAAGTATTTTGTCTAGTTATGTCCAGCATGGGCGGTATGTTCCCGACCATGCCCTTGGCATCATTATTATCACAGTCATTATGTCACACTGAGGGGATCTCCTCACATCAGGTTCCAGAGATCTTCCGGAGAGTTCCGTGTTTCTGAGAGGTCAGTTTCCCTCTCTTATCATTTCAACAGTAGTGAGATCACAGTATTCCAAGTGTGCTGAGGTTCTGTAAATCCCGGTCTGTGGAGAATATAACATCAAATATGACATTCAACTTCCCTTGGTCTGGTAAGAAAGATACCCCTTTCAGTTTTGTGAAGATGTTATTAGCCAGGGTGTCTGATGCCATCTTATGTGTAGTCCATAGTAGTCCCAGCAGGCATTAGGGTTGAATGGACAGATGGGAAGAGAAGGCAGCCCATCGTGAAAATCCCTGGCGTTCCAAGCAGCGTTTTCTCTCTCAAACCACTGAGGGGAAATGATAAGATAAAAAAAGGTTTCAGAAAATAAGGAAATGAAATCAACCCATTTTGTAGAAACTTCCATGATGACAATGTGGTATGGAGACTTGGAAGTCAAGCACAAAGTCACTCTACATTCTACTCAATGCACATAAGGTTTGGGGATGATTCCATGACAATTGTCTGATCCCTCTTTTAAAACGAGAGATCAGTTTCCAGCAATTGTATGTATAACCTCAGATCAGGAATACAAAAAAAACACACTATCCCACAAAACAGAGCTAGAGCCTAGTCTAGACCATCTAAAATAGGATCGACAACAAAACACAGCCCCAGTGGTACCTTCTGAATAAGGGACGTGATCTGACAGAGGACAAAGTAGAAACAGAAAGTGTCATTCAATTAAAATCTGAAAAGTACTAATAATCAAAAATTTGTTTCAGAAGAAGTCCAAATTTCTACATGATATATGAAACTTACACGAGGGGGCAGACGTTAAGGAAATACTGGTCCTGGGTTTGCATAAGCATCGGATAGACCCATAGCATGCAACTGCTGGTTAAGAGAGAACACTGTATTTACTGAGTCTTTCAAGCATCTAACTACCGTATCTATCGAGGAAAGTAGTTTATCATTTGATTGACATTGCGGTCTGGGTGTGATCATGTTATTAGTGTATACTTCACAAAAAGCACGAGCCAAGAGCATTCAAAGTTCATTTAGGGTGAGGTCGAGTACAGTAGTAAGCATATCTTTGAAAACATTCACTGTAACTAATAGATCTATAGAGAATGTAGACTGTATTTTGCTCTCTTTATGATCTCAGTGTAGTGTTCTCATAACCCTTTAGAAGAGCTAGAGCGGCTCCCCAAGTGAGATCTACATGTCAATGGATGTTAAGGACAGGAAACAATCAATTAGCGACAACAGTGTCAGCAACACCTCAATGGTTCCTATACATTAGGTCTGACAGCATGAGCCTCTAATAACGTCACGTTCAAACCAGATGGGTCCTAAATGCACAGCGAAAAGCTTCAGTATGCTTCAGCAGCTAGGACACAGTAGGCCATTAAACCTACCTTAAGGGCTCATAGCTACCTTCTCCTGTCAATTACAAAAATACCCCTTACCGATTATCATAATTAGAACCCCTGGGGTATATCCTTTGTACCGTTTCTGTTGGACAAATTCAGGTAGATCCCTACCATTTGGTTCCACTTGCTTCCTTTTGGTTTCCCTTGCAAGATGTAATGAATACACCCCTGTAGTTTCCAATTTTAAACTTGATGAGAGTTTGGAATGTGAAACATAGACAAACTAGGCAAAAGTTAAAAAGGAAGTCTGTACCACTTTCAGAGTGACAGCAGGGACCTCGGCCCTTCAGCCTACTGTCTTGTTTCTCTGGGGCACAGTGGAGTCTGTGCCTCCGCCCCAAACCGTCCCGCCTCCACCAGCAACTGGGAGAGAGGACATGTTTCAATTACAGATGATTTCGGGTGAACACATTCATTAAGCTTTATAAAGACTATCAGTATAAGTGCAGGGTTTAATCTTACTTTATGAACAAAATCATGGTAACATGGGCAGTAGGATTGGGTAATCAACTATGTGATGACACTGATGTCTACACAATCAAGTTTGTAGGTTCAGTGAATTTCTTCCAATTGACCAGAATCAAGATATAACATGATGTACTTACTGTAAAAGTGTACAGAGAAGCATCGTCAAGACACAGCCAATCACACACAGCACTAGCGCCGTGGCAACTGTCTGTTGCCTGTGATTGGTGGCCACCACGGCTAGCAGGTCGGCGTGCTCGCATCGCATCCCTACAAAGCCCTGGTGACACCTGTCCAACATGGAGAGGAGAAAGGACATCATACAGCAACGTGGACTTGTTCCTTCAGGGGTGTTTGACAAATTCACAGACTCCATTTGCAATGGAGAGACCACAGCAAAAAACATAACAATCTATAAATATATCGTTGAAGTAGAATTAGTACACCTAAGTTTTAGGAATATTAGGTGGTAGTGAAGTTCAGTCTGCAAAACTATTTTGCATCAGATAAACAACCACACAATACGGCTGTATTATGAACGTGCCAAAAAAGGGTCTCAAGGATTCACTACTAAAAAGCTATTTAGTAAAGACCCTAATCCTGGAGGGAGTTCTCTACTCTGCTCAGTCAGATAGAAGTGGACTGCCGCTCTCTAATTCCAATTTGCATCATGCTTAGACCAGCTCTATGAACTGCAGCGAATCCGTGTACAAACAGAGCGCTGGCAGAACAGATCCTAAACACATATTGTTCTGAGGAGCGTGAAAGAGCTGTTCAACCGTCAGTCACAGACATTAACACTGGGTGGGTTACCCAACAAATACTCTCGATAACTAAAAATATAATAATTAGGACATATGCTATGTTGTGACTGCACCCCAGCAAGGACAGGTCACAAGTTCATGACTATCAAATAACAATTTCCCATACAGACAGAGTAACACAATGATTAATTGGATATTGAAATAATGATGACTGTATAACACGAGAGAGAGAGAGAGAGAGAGAGAGAGAGAGAGAGAGAGAGAGAGAGAGAGAGAGATCCTTGTATTTTCTGCACCACGGGACAGGAAGTTGAACTTACACACATGCAGGGGTCTCCTCCAGAATCAGGAAACGACAGGTGCCATGGAAACAGAAGTGGCTGTGCGAGTCAGGACAGTCATCGAAGTGTGATCGAACAGCTGCTGCCACAAACTCTGAGTCAGAGACAGGAGATACATATGGACATTTTTCAAGGCCCCGAGGCAGAGGAAACTTCAGAAAGTATTCACACCCTTGACTTTTTCCACATTTTGTTGCCTTACAGACTGAATTTAAAATGGATTACATTTGTCACTGGCCTACAGACAATACCCCATAATGTCAAAGTAGAATTATGTTATAGACATTTTTACAAATTCATTTAAACTGAAAAGCTTGAGTCAGTAAGTATTCAACCCCTTTGTTATGGCGTAAAAATGTTAAAATGTTCTTACCAAGTCACATAATAAGTTGCATGGACTCACTCTGTGTGCAATAATAGTGTTTAACATGATTTTTGAGTACTTCAGCCCTGTACCCCACACATACAATTATCTGTAAGATTCCTCAGTCAAGCAGTGAATTTCAAACACAGACTCAACCACAAAGAACAGGAAGGTTCTTCCAATGCCTTGCAAGGGCACCTTTTGGTTGATGGGTAAAAATAAAAAGCAAACAATGACTATCCCTCTGAGCATGGTGAAATTATTAATTATACTTTGGATGGTGTATTAAAACACCCAGTCACTACAAAAATGTAGGCGTCCTTCCTAACTCAGTTGCCGGAGGGGAAGGAAACCTCTCAGGGATTTCACCATGATGCCAATAGTGACTTTAAAACATTTACAGAGTTTAACGGCTGTAATAGGAGCAAACTGAGGATGGAGCAACAACATTTGTAGTTACTCCACAATGCTAACTTAATTGACAGAGTGAAAAGAAGGAAGTACAGAATAAAAAATATTCCAAAACATGCATCCAGTTTGGAACAAGGCACTAAAGTAATACCAAAATCATTGACAAAGCAATTAACACTCTTTGTAATCAGGACAAAAAGTAATGTTTGAGGAAAATCCAATACAACACATTACTGAGTACCACTCTACATATTTTCAAGCATAGTGGTGGCTGCATCATGTTATGGGTATGCTTGTAATCGTTAAAGACTGGGGAGTTTTTCATGATAAAAAAAATCAACTGAAAAGAGCTAAAGGACAGGAAAACCTGTTTCAGTCTGCTTTCTACCAGACACAGAGATGAATTCACCTTTCAGAGGACAATAACCTAAAACGCAAGGTCAAATCGACACTGGAAGTTGATTACCAAGACACTGAATGTTCCTGAGTGGCCATGACAAAGGTTTTGACTTAAATCTGCTTGAAAATCTATGGGAAGACTTGAAAATGGTCGTCTAGCAATGATCAACCAATTTGACAGAGCTTTAAGAATTAAAAATAATAATAAATGGGCAAATATTGTACAATCCAGATGTGCAATACTCCTAGAGATTTACCCAGAAAGACTCAGCTGTAATGCTGCCAAAGGTGATTCTAACATGTATTGACTCAGGGGTGTGAATACTTATGTAAATAAGTTATTTGGTATTTACCTATTTTCACTTTGTCATTATGGGGTAATGTGTGTAGATGGATTAAATACATGTTTTTCTCACCCATTTTGAATTCAGGCTGTAACACAACAAACTATGGAATAAGTCAAGGGGAATGAATACTTTCTGAAGGCACTGTACTTCTTTTGTTACCTCATGACAACTTGGGTTTTGTCATGGATTATGTCAGGGACAAGGCCCTCCGAGGGACAACCATGCATTAAGATGTGTCGCATGCAAATGGACAAGTTAAACTCCAATCAAATCCCCAGTGCCACGACACAAAGTCTGGCCATCATCAAACCCATTAGAAGTCTGGAGAAAGCACATCCCTGAAGCCAAGGAGTAAAATCCTCACCCTTTTCTTTCCAGGGCTTTGTCTGAAAAGATACCCGTCAAATCCTTGCTTCCTCCTTTGATTTCTGAATGACTCTCAACGTGCATTTGAGGAGAAGATCAAAAAGGTCCCTTCTTCAGACCTCTCCTCCATTGAGCTTTGAGAGGACTTCAGGAAATAAGGACGGAGGAGGCAAGGATTTGACAGCTAGTAACCTTTTCAGACACAGCCCCCCATCCCTCTCCTGCCTCTTTCCTTCACATCCAATCAAACGTGATTTATTATGGCCAAACGATGCTGGAATAACAGAATGAATCTCCTGAAATAAATGAACATTGGAATGAGCTGAAGGGGTCAAGACTCAGGAGGAACACAGTAACCAAATTACAGAGTCTGGACGAATTTCTTACTCATCAACTGTACAATGAGTTCCAAATTCCAACTGGACTGGCCCAAACAAAAGTTTGAGTATCTTTTCTCAGGCAGCCAAAACAGATGCCACAATGTGGCATTCAGAGAAAGAGGGAGTGAGTAAGAGAGAGAGAGGGAGGATGAACAGAAAGATAGACGGTTGCATTACAGCCGACCGTCACACACTCCATTCCATTGGTAAATGGCTGGTTGGATTCCAGCCTACATGCATTGTCCCTTCTCCTCTCTCTCTTTCAGAGCCTGTAAAAAGCTCTCTGTTCTCCCCTTAGGTATCTGCCCCAGCTACTCCTCAGCCCCTCTGGCAGCATCCCAAATGGCCCCCTATGGTCAAAATGACATTAGGGCATTTCTGGATTTTGTGGTGACTCACAGATGATGACTGAAATGTGATCGGGGGTCGCCTGGGAATTAAGCTACAGGATTTTTATTTTAGCGTTGGTTGACGTTTGCCACACTGGCTACTTTCTATCCAAACAGAGGACTAGATTCATATAAAAAATTCAACTAATTCATTCATGTGCAGCACAGTGTCTGTATGTGTCCACTTTTGTAAGGCATTTTATGTTGCCATCTGACTCTTCACTAGAGAAGCCTTGAATTAACTTTGGCACCAGTCAATGAGTCTGAAGAGGTGAAAGATTCTCTGGAGCACCCTGTAGAGAGGTTTTATAGGGGCATTCATATTTAGACTGTCAGTCACCTGAAGAGACACACATATACACACACACACAAACACTTACTTTTAACTGGAAGGTTGGTTGTAGTAATGGTGCTGGTAGTGGTAGAAAATAGCATAATGTTTACAGTGGTAGTAGTCACAGGAGGGGTGGTGGTCATAGTAGAATTAGTAGCAATAGTAGAATTATCCTGTCCGGTTCCATAGGTAAAGAGGGACCCTGTTAAAAGGAACAGATGAAATGCTTAGGTATACAAATCGGTACTGATTTAAAATTATGATCAGATAAAGAAACGGTTGGGACATTGAAGAAGATCCCACTAGGCCTGGGGTTCCTAAACATTTCCACTCAGGCACCCCCTTCCAGTATTATATTGGGGAACATCCCCCCTGCAATTCTATGAGTTTTGTCAATGTGCAGAGAAAATATTGCAGTTTTAAAGCTAATTTCTTTGCGATTCTATACATTTTGCCATGTCTAATGCATAGGAGTTTGGTGGCACCTTAATTAGGGAGGACAAGCTTGTTGTAATGGCTGGAGTGGAATAGTATCAAATACATGGGTTCCATCTAAAACGACGTTGGAGGTGGCTTAGAGTAGAGAAATTAACATAAAATTATCTGGCGGACATTCCTGCAGTCAGCATGCCAATTGCACGCCCCCTCAAAACTTGAGACATCTGTGGCATTGTGCTGTGTGACAAAACACATTTTAGAGTGGCATTTTACTGTCCCCAGCACAAGGTGCACCTGTGTAATGATCATGCTGCTTAATCATCTTCTTGATACACCTGTCAGATGAATGGATTATCTTGGCAAAGGAGAAATGTTCACTAAAAGGGATGTAAACAAATTTGTACACAACATATGAGAGAAATGTGTTTTTTGTGCATATGGAAAATGTATGAGAAGTTTTATTTCAGCTCATGAAACATGGGACCAACACTTTACATGTTGCATTTATATTTTTGTTCAGTATAATTATTACATTATTTGGGGTACCTAACAGCTCTCATCCGAAGTGACTTAGTTGACTGAATCAGAGAAACAAGCCGTCTACAAATGACTTGTTGCTCTTAAAATAGAACTCATCTCCCAACTCACGGATCCCAGCAGAGCAAGGTGACATTAATTATGTCTCCACTGATCAACCAGAGTCCTATTCAGTAGAGAAAAGCTGACTGAAATTAAGGTACTACCTAAGAACACAGATTTTTGTTTTCCGTTGCCAAACCACTATCTGTTAACATATCAGACTTACTTAACTTAAACCTCTTGGCCCCCTTGGGAGCATAGGGTGTCCATCTGAATCTTCTGTGTGAGGGCTTTTCCCTCTTGCCAGGAGATCTTAACCAAATATTGCACTGAAATGGTGTTATATCTTATTTCTAGTTCTTGACCTTAATTAACCACTTTCCCTTTTTCTGTTGCATTGGTCCCATCGGGGGTTGAATCCTGAGGCGTGTACAGTCCTCATAACTCTCACACAACTTTCCCATTTGTCATTATGTTTGGATTTCCTCTTACCAGCTTGTGTTGCGTATTTCAAGAATGACAATAGGATGAAAGGATGGACACACTACAATGGGTCTGTAATGGGACTAAGCTGGGATAGTCTTAATATAGACAGATCCCGGAGAGTGATCACACAATTAGAATTCTGCAAGGCAGCCAATGAGACATGAGATTCAGTGATGTGGAGATATCAGACAATGAAAGTGCTGAGTATCAAATTAGAGCTTCATTCTCCGGTTCAATTAAAATAATGGTTGAAAACACACTGCTCACATAACACAGGTTAATCCATATCAGTTGGTTATGAAGGAGAGGAGAACCACTGAGCATTTCATCAGTCAGTCAATCGTCCCTGATGTTGCTAAGGACAGTGTGACAAGGTACAAAGCCCAGAGAGAGAGACGGTGGATGAATGCTGTGTCAAGGCAGGCTGCGTCACAAATGGCACCCTATTCCGTGCATAGTGCACTACTTTTGACAAGAGGGTAAAATCAATTTGAATTGAATTACTTTTTGACAGCATCCCTTTTGATTTGAATGAAACCTTCCGTACATATTTGCCCGTTGTAGAAGTGCTCAGAAAGTGACTTTTTGAACATGAATGAGAAAACATTCAAGGAGATAGAAGGTGCTCAAAGTTTACCCATGCTGCATACCCCACCATACCCTGAGACATCCATGTCTTCATCACTGGAAAATATCAAATGGTTGAGATTGATATCATTTAAAAGCTTGTCAACATATTTGATAATTTCTGTGAAAATGTTCTTTAATTAAAAAAAAATGTTTTTTTTAAATCTAAAAACGCCTAAACTCAGATGTTTTTCATGTTCACATATGTTGTAGCTTAGACCCGATTTTTCGTAATCTATGGTTTTTGTGTTGTGCTGGCTTTCGTTTGAGACACCACAGTCTCTTGAATAGAGGGTCAGTGTCATGTTATGGCTGATAAATGTACTAAAATGGGAATCAGATTGAAATGTCAACTTCCAAAGATATTTGGAGGTTCACCCATCAGAGAATATTGACTTGAATGGGAATATCTGTTGTTTTAAATTCAAACTGTCATGCCTCCATAGAAAACATATTGAAATCATAGAAATATAGATAGAATAGACAAGACAATTTAAGTTGACATTTGACAGTGGGTGGAGCGGCAGCCATCTTTGTGGTAGTAATTAGAAGTTATAATTTCAATTACATTTAAATGAAGTAGCCGCTAAATTGAAGTGATCTTTAGGGAAATACACTTTTTATGATTGAAATGACACCCACCCTGTGTTCAAGAGCATGTTGTGTCTCAACCGATAGCGGGTACAACTCAAAAACCTCAGATGTTGTGAAATATGGTCTAAGCTGCGACCTATGTGAACCTTTTTTTTTCTCAACAAATAATAAAATAGTTTGACAACACTGTTTGTCAGATTTTAAATGTAAGCTTTTGTAAGGTATCAAACTCAACCTTTAATCTTTCCCAGTGATGAAGACATGGATGTCTCAGGGTATGGTGGGGTAGGCAAAATGGGTCAACTTTGAACACCTTTATCTCTTGAATGTTTTGCCATTCAGGTCCAAAAAGTAACTTTCTGACCACGTCTTCCATGGGCAATCATGTATGGAAGGTTTTGCTTAAATCAAAAAGAATGCTGTCAAACAGTGTCTGAATGTAAATGGATTTACCCCAGAGACCTACGAGCCCTGGTCAAAAGATGTGTACAATGCATGACAGGGTTTCTCAAACTCGGTCCTGGGTGCCTCCACCCGAAAAAAAACTACAGTCGTGGCCAAAAGTTTTGAGAATGACACAAATATTAATTTTCACAAAGTCTGCTTCCTCAGTGTCTTTAGATATTTTTTGTCAGGTGTTACTATGGAGTACTGAAGTATAATTACAAGCATTTCATAAGTGTCAAAGGCTTTTATTGACAATTACATGAAGTTGATGCAAAGAGTCAATATTTGCAGTGTTGACCCTTCTTTTTCAAGATCTCTGCAAACCGCCCTGGCATGCTGTCAATCAACTTCTGGGCCACATCCTGACTGATGGCAACCGATTCTTGCATAATCAATGCTTGTAGTTTGTCAGAATTTGTGGGTTTTTGTTTGTCCACCCGCCTCTTGAGGATTGACCATAAGTTCTCAATGGGATTAAGGTTTGGGGAGTTTCCTGGCCATGGACCCAAAATATCTATGTTTTGTTCCCTGAGCAACTTAGTTATCACTTTTGCCTTATGGCAAGGTGCTCCATCATGCTGGAAAGGGCATTGTTTGTCACCAAACTGTTCCTGGATGGTTGGGTGCTCAGGATGCTTTACTGTTGGTATGACACAGGACTGATGGTAGCGCTCACCTTGTCTTCTCCGGACAAGCTTTTTCCGGGTGCCCCAAACAATCGGAAAGGGGATTCATCAGAGAAAATGACTATCCCAGTCCTCAGCAGTCCAATCCCTGTACCATTTGCAGAATATCAGTCTGTCCCTGATGTTTTTCCTTGAGAGAAGTGGTTTCTTTGCTGCCCTTCTTGACACCAGGCCATCCTCCAAAAGTCTTCGCCTCACTGTGCGTGCAGATGCACTCACACCTGCCTGCTGCCATTCCTGAGCAAGCTCTGTACTGGTGGTGCCCCGATCCCACAGCTGAATCAACTTTAGGAGACGGTCCTGTCGCTTGCTGGACTTTCTTGGGCGCCCTGAAGCCTTCTTCACAACATTTAAACCGCTCTCCTTGAAGTTCTTGATGGTCTGATGAATGGTTGATTAGGTGCAATCTTAGTGGCAGCAGTATCCTTGCCTGTGAAGCCCTTTTTGTGCAAAGCAATGATGACGTCACGTGTTTCCTTGCAGGTAACCATGGTTGACAGAGGAAGAACAATGATTCCAAGCACCACCCTCCTTTTGAAGCTTCCAGTCTGTTATTCGAACTCAATCAGCATGACAGACTGATCTCCAGCCTTGTCCTCATCAACACTCACACCTGTGTTAACGAGAGAATAACTGACATGTCAGCTGGTCCTTTTGTGGCAGGGCTGAAATGCAGTGGAAATGTTTGGGGGGGATTCAGTTCATTTGCATGGAAAATAGAGACTTTGCAATTAATTGCAATTCATCTAATCACTCTTCATAACATTCTGGAGTATTTGCAAATTGCCAAACTGAGGCAGCAGACTTTGAAAATGTATATTTGTGTCATTCTCAAAACTTTTGGCCACGACTGTACACTTGACCTACACTTCCCGAGTTACGCTTACACACAGGTGTTTGCCGCATGCTAGATAGCACAGGCCTCTTGTCTTCCGTAAACAAACGCTGTGACATGGAGATATGGCAGTGTGGAAACACTAACCCTATCAAGGTGTGTATCAATTTAACTTTTTTTAAATTATTATTTCTCGCTGATATGAAAGAAAAAGGTCCTTATGCTTCCATAATCATACTGATGTTTTGATTAAGCGTCGGTCGGCGCTCTTAGCAAAACTCCCAATACAGAATACCAATGACTTAGGCATAATGTAATGTAACTGTAAGTCGTGATCAAGGGAATAGGGTACCAGTTGGGACGTAGAGAGTGATTGACCAGCCAATAACAGTAACAGGGTCAAGTATCCCCTGCTAAAAGGATGAGGCCATTAGAAACCTATGAATAGGTCTGCACTGGCAGCATACGCACGCCACATAAAACATCAATGATGGCTCATTGGTAGGTCTACCATCTTTGTTTCTCATAGAAATGTTAAAATATCACTGAGCCTGACAATGGTTATAATTCACAAACTGGAGTCAGATACAATCAAAACTGTAAACGGGACTTCCTGCTAAGAGTAGGGAAGGCTAGCCTATAGTCCTGGGTTTCTCAACTTTCTCCTTTCTGATGCTCACTAGCCAATGCTCCTCCTTAAAATGTGATAAATTGGGGAAATTGAGGTTACTGATTACATTTTATAATTCAATTGTTCGTTTCCCCGCACGTCCCCCCCTCCATATAACATTTTACAATCATTCCCACTTTCTGCCACTTCGCTTGTAGTCTTTCAAATATTTTACCAACAGTGTTGTTTTTTCTTCTTAGAACTCACCAGTAATGAGAAAGATCACATCCCAGAATGCCCGATTCATCATGAAGGTTGTATGTTTGTCAGTGTAATCCTCCGAAATGCTAGTGTTCTTTTCCCAAGTCCATAAACATTTGTATATGCTCGCATAGGTCAGTCAGGAGAGAGAAATGTGTTTGTATAAAATTAAGTAAATCCTTCTTCCATCACAAAACCCCTTCCGCGTATCTTAGACTATAGGCTACTGACAGTCTTCAGAAATGTTCCAAAAAAATGCAAGTGCGTCGCTATTCGGCAACTTGATTAATTTCCAGTGCCATGTGCAAGCTGAGTTTCCTTGTCTGATATATCATTAATTTAACGTAACAACAAACAAGTCTTCAAATACTTTGTTTCGATTCATTTCTCTTCAATTTAAACGGATAAGTTTAGTCCAAGCGCTAAACAATTCCACTCTCCTCCACAGTCTAAATAAACGCTCTCACACATAATCCTTTCAATGGTTTCCCCTGAGGAGGGAGCGAGAGAGAAATCAATATTGCTCTCTCTCTGCCGGGCTCACTTCTAGTTGCCTAAAATAACTTGTTTTTAGGGAATGTTGTAGAATTACTCTCATCACAAGAATCTCATTATGATAACTCAATCTTCAAGTTACCAGCTTTCATATTTCAATTTGTGGTAGCTTTTGTAGCATTTGTGGTAGCTTTCATATGAGCAGTGCCTGTATAGCCTAGGTCTAGTGCACCCATATGTGGGTGCATACTTCATATTGCTGAATTTTATTGGCCTGATTATGCCTTCCTAGGGCAAAAACAAATCAGCATAAAATATAAACGGATGATGAGCAATCACTCCCTTTATGTTGATCCAACAACACCCATGGATCTAATTCCAAAATCATCTCATTCCAAAATCATGGGCAATTATATGGAGTTGGTCCCCCTTTGCTGCTATAACAGCCTCCTCTCTTCTGGGAAGGCATTCCACTACACGTTGGAAAATTGCTGTGGAAATGTGCTTCCATTCAGCCACAAGAGCATTAGAGTTTGTGCTCTGATGTTGGGCGATTAAGCCTGGCTTGCAGCCAGAGTTCCAATTCATCCCAAAGGTGTTTGATGGGGTTGAGGTCAGGGCTCTGTGCAGGCCAGTCAAGTTCTTCCACACCGATCTCGACAAAACGTTTCTGTATGGACCTTGCTTTGTGCACGGGGCATTGTCATGCTGAAACAGGAAAGGGCCTTCTCCAAACTGTTGCCACAAATTTGGAATCACAGAATCGTCTAGAATACCATTGTATGCTGTACCATTAAGACTTCCCTTCACTGGAACTAAGTGGCCTAGCCTGACCCATTATTCCATCAAACTTTACCGTTGGCACTATGCATTGGGGCAGGTAGCATTCTCCTGGCATCCGCCAAACCCAGATTTGGACTGCCAGATGGTGAAGCGTGATTCATCACTCCAGAGAACGCGTTTTCACGGCTCCAGAGTACAATGGCGATGAGCTTTACACCACTGCAGCCGACACTTGGCATTGCGCATGGTGATCTTAGGCTTGTGTGCGGCTGCTCGCCCATGGAAACCCATTTCATGAATCTCCAGACAAATAATTATTGTGCTGACGTTGCTTCCAGAGGTGGATTGGAACTTGGTAGTGAGTGTTGCAACCAAGGTCAGACCATTTTTATGCGCTACGTGCTTCAGCACTCGGTGGTCCCGTTCTGGGAGCTTGTGTGGCCTACCACTTCACGACTGAGCCATTGTTGCTCCTAGACATTTCCACTTCACAATAACAGCACTTATAGTTGACCGGGGCAGCTCTAATAGGGCAAAAATGTGTTGAACTGACTTGTTGGAAAGGTGGCATCCTATGACAGTGCCACATTGAAAGTCACTGAGCTCTTCAGTAAGGCCATTCTACTTCCAGTGTTTGTCTATGGAGATTGCATGGCTGTGTGTGTGTAGACTGAAGAAGGCTGTAAAGCCAAAACAGTCTGTGTACACTATCCCTGATGCAGTAAAAAAAATAATACATTGAATAATGAAGTACATTTTAGGCAACATATTTTTGACAGCAAACCCATTACAACTCTTCATTTTTCTAAATGTGTGGCTTTTATGCACGAGCCAAGCTTTTAGGAGAGCGCAATGGTTCTCTTTTGCTCTATTTTATGCACCTGTCAGCAATGGGTGTGGCTGGGTTGTCCACATACTTTTGTATATAAAGTGTACATTAATTTACCACCAGGAAGTTAATGAGAGAACATCTAAAAGCCCATTCCGTCCATGATGGACTAATCAATTAAAAGTTGAATGTGTTCAAGGCAGGCAAGAATAAATAGTACACTATAGTGGCCAAGAGTGACAACAAACAATCATAGTGAAAATTAAACTTAAAATTAGATTACGGGTTACATCTAACTATGACTAATTTCATACTAGATTCAAAGTTTTGTGCAACATGATTAATAGACAAACCTTGATTTAACACAGTTTAAGTGTTAATTCATGTTGGTGCAACCCTGGTATTTTAGTACTGTGTTGTGCCTTGGAAGTATTGTATTGAAGACTCATCCTATGCAGTAATTTATAGGCTTACAATTCAGCACCATCTGCTGGCTAGACAGCGACATTTGAAGAGGCTGATCATGGTAGCCAATGACGAATGATGATAGTATATGCCTCAATTCCATTTGGTGACGTACAGGCTACACAAACATCAACAATGTCATAAATTGATGTCAATTGGACATTTTCGCAAGGACGTGCGTTTGAAGTAAAGATGCAGCCCCATAATGAGAGTATAGGCTATAGGTCTGGTTTGAGCATAACTCCAGACATGGTCCAGCATTTGTAAATCGACAGGAAGCATGACTTATCGGACGTTGGCGACTGGACTAGAGCAAGCTGCACGCACCTGTAATGTTCGTTGTCGCGACACGGCCTGGAAGATGATTTTCAGAAAGACTGGGCAGATATTGTGCACATGCGTTGCATATAATAATAAACTGCTATACAAAAATTTGGTAGGCTTATGATGCCGCAATTTTTTGACAACGATATGAGACAAATTCCACAGTATAGGTAAATGACTCGAGCGAGGTGACCGGTGAATAGCCTAGTGCCATTACATATTTGATCTAAGGCAACAGCCCACTGGGCACACACTGGTTGATTCAACGTTGTTTCCACGTCAGTTGAACCAGCGTGGAGTACACGTAGAATTTACGTCTCTGCCCAGTGGGAGGCGATCCATATTCCATATCTGAGGTATTGTATAGAGAATAACAACGTATTGTATGAGACCTACAGTAGGATAACACCCACGTGAAGGTCAATGTTATACATAAACCTGACAGTTCATATAGTGGTTAAACATTCCCTTAACATAACAGGAGTTGGGTGTCACACGAAACGTGACACACACACGTGCAGGGGGAGTGGATACTGTACTTATACAGTATTTCAGAAGGTTGGGGTTGGGGAGTTCGGTGATGTCCACAGTCCTGCGCTCTGCGTCCTGGCAACCTGTATGAGTCAAGGATTTTGCAAAGACTTGAATAGGTCCGCTGTTATATTTCTACTTAAAAATACTAAATATAATTTTCGATTCGCTATGTCGCATGTTGGAGTGGATAAAAAGGTACAGTAATTTTGTTTTTATTTCGTAATAGGCTATATATTTTTTATGGACCGTGTAATGTAGTTTGGTGTCGCGTTAAACTTATTTTAGCAAAATGCACCTTTTCCCCCATGTGAAAATAATGATAGTCACAAAAATGTAATATGTGAACGCGTTTTTTTTGTTTATTGACATTTATCCATTTAGTCAGACTATTCTGACTATTGGCATGTTCTTTTCGTGCACTGTTGTTCCCATTGCCTATTTTTCGAATAGTACCTGAAAATATAGGACTGGGGGCATAACACAGTGTTTCTCCTAAGTCTCTTATGTAAATCAATACTCTGTGGCTATGTACTGTGCACTATTGTACATCTCCAATATTTATTAAAGTGAACAACCAATCATTGTTGTTTCTTTTTTATTAATACTTGTTTGTACTGACAGGGCAATGATCTAAACTTGATGTTAATGGTGACGTCATGTGCCATTGGAGGCACTCTTCAGTATGGCTACAACCTTGCCATAATGAATGCACCCACCATAGTAAGGTTATTTTGACACACGTGTGTGTGTGTGTGTGTGTGTGTGTGTGTGTGTGTGTGTGTGTGTGTGTGTGTGTGTGTGTGTGTGTGTGTGTGTGTGTGTGTGTGTGTGTTTGGACCCCAGGAAGGGTACCTGTGCTTCTTCTAAAGCTAATGGGTATCCAAATAAACAAATACAATCTGTGTATGTATGTGTGTGTGCACATGCTCACTTGAGTGTATTTGACCACACTTGACCTTTCCTTTCAGTTCATTCAGAACTTTGTTAACGAGACATTTCGGGAGCGCTGGGACGTGCAGCTGAAGAACTACCAGGTCACTCTGGTCTGGACTTGCATTGTGTCCATCTACTCCCTGGGAGGGCTGGCCGGAGCTCTTATAGCTGGACCCATGAGCATAACCTTTGGAAGGTAATAATGTATTATTGTATATCTGGATCCATGATCATAACCTTTGGAAGGTAATGTCATCAATGTCAAGGCGATGTCAATGTCAGATATTGACACAAGGATGTGCGGTAACCTTGATATGTGGCCCTCACTGAAAAGCTCACTATGTGCTTTAGAATTCAATATTACCTGGGATCTATCAGTGATATAATGTCTCAAAGAGAAATGTTTAGTGACTGATGAGAAGATTTTCATCTGTTTATGGGTCAGATGTAGAAGGGGGTTGCATCAAAGAGAGCATAGACACAGTGTCGCTGAAGACAGCAAGGCTACTTTATGATTTCTCTTCACAGTGGAGTCAGTTAATGAACAATGTGGTGGTGTTTATGTTTCTCAAGGCTGAAAGAGCACACTGAACCTTGCAGGCTGGCGCCAGGGCATATATGATATCTGGACAGATAGTAGTATTTGCATAAACGTAATTTTAACATCATTACTACAGTATAAGTTAATTGATACTCAAGATTTACTTGGATCTACTCGTCTCCACTATATTCTACTCTACTAGTCTCCACTCTACACTACTTTATTCATCTCCACTTTACTCTATTCTTCTCCACTGTATTCTACTCTACTAGTCTCCACTACTTTATTAATCTCCACTATATTCTACTATACTCACTTCCACTCAACTCTACATGTCTCCACTCTATTCTATTATACTCTACACTACACTACTAAATTCTACTCTACACTACTCTATTAAATTGTACTATACTCTACACTGCTCTACTATATTCTACTTTACTCTACACTCCACTGCTCTACTAAATTCTACTCTACTCATCTTCACTCTATTCTACTCGTCTCTACTCTATTCTACTTGTCTCTACTCTATTCTGCTCTACTGTACTCTACTAAATTCTACTCTATTCTACTAAATTCGACTCTACTCTACACTACTCCACTATATTCTACTCTACTCTAACCCCCTTGTGTTGCTCCCACAGGAAGAAGACTATGCTGTTGAATAATATTTTCTTGATGCTGAGTTCACTCCTAGCGTTGACCAGCAGAGCTGCCAAGTCTTTTGAGATGATCATCATCTCCAGGGTCCTGGTTGGAATCAATGCTGGTATCTACTGTATATTCAACCAGAGGGTTCTCAAATGGGGGTTCTCATGTCATCAAACCATGCTCATTGTGCAACTGACTGCATTACTTGTACGTTGTGTATAGAGAAAAAAGTGTAATACTGGTTGTATGTTTGTTGCTGTCTTTGGTCTTTAAATGTCAATGACATGTAAAGTGTAGATATAGATAAGACAAGCAGCTGTACAATTACAGTATTATGTTTGATGCAAGAAACTGAAACCACAGACAGTAGAGAAATTATTCACTCCTTTCACAGGGATCAGTATGAATGTGCAACCCATGTATTTTGGTGAGAGTGCTCCCAAGCACCTGCGAGGGGCTGCTTCCCTGTCATCAGCCATCTTCACAGCATTTGGAGTGGTGTTAGGACAGGTCGTGGGCCTCAGGTAGGCAACATACAATACACCGACACATAAGATCAACATCCAAGCAAAGCATTCAGAGGCTACCAAATAAGCCTGCAATTTAGTGTTACTTACACATAAATCTAGCACTACAATGGATTGTGTGATTTGTTTGGGGAAATAATTGCAGTTGTAAACTTTGTTTTAATTAAGTCAATATTTCATTTGATGGTGTCATGTTTCCAGGGAGATCTTGGGCAGTGAGCCCTGTTGGCAATACTTACTGGCCAGTAATGCCATCCCAGGCCTCATCCAGCTCCTAACTCTCCCCTGGTTCCCAGAAAGCCCTCGATACCTCCTCATAGACCGGGGGGACAAGGAAGCCTGTATCAATGGTAGGTAGGGGGAGAGCCAAATCATGGTCCACGTTGTTCTGTTCCTCTTGTATGTGAGTTAGGGAGATATACAGTAAAAGCATGAGCAGGTTCTGTGGATGTTCATTGTGCCGCCTCTGCGTCAGCAGGGAGGGGTAGTCTTTAAATCTTATATGTGCATCTGTGTACTTTGCCATCATTTGTATTTCCGAAATCGATTTTGCCCGTCCACGTGTATGTGTCTGTGTGTGCGTGTTAGCTCTGAGGCGTCTGCGTGGCTGTGAGGTCCAGAGATCAGAGCTGGATGAGATCCTCCAGGAGCAGGCTGAAGCTAAAGGCCTGAGGCCCAGCAGACCCTGGGAGTTGTTCGCTGACCGTAATGTGCGCTGGCAGGTGATCTCTATCATCACTCTCAGCAGCGCCATGCAACTCTGTGGCAACGACTCCGTGAGTTACTGCAAAAACTTGTGAATTAGAACTAAAACGTAGAATTTTAAATAACTGTGTTTTTCAACAGGGAACTTAATTTCTAGTGGATTAAGTAGGCCACATGTGTCGCATAAAATCACAAATAATATCTGTGGTGAATGATGATGCAATGTCCTTTTATTATTAATTTACCCTCTTACAAATGATGTAAGAAGCAGACTCCTGCCAGCAGACTTCTATTGTTATTGTAAGTATGGTTTCTCCCCACAGTTACTGGGTTTCTCAGATGTTTGGTTTTGAGTAAGCAGGGTTTTGGTTATCTCTGGTCCTGGGGTTTCTGACTGAGAACTCTCTCTCTAGGATCAAAGTTACCTACCTCTAAAGAACACCATTGTTCTGACAGTAGAACATACCCAGCTCAGACACAATTTTGGCCACAGTGTTCCTGACCCCTCCTTCTCACAGCAAACTTGATTAGAAATGTGATATCAGCTATCAATATTTCATACTGTGTGTAGACGGGTTTACATTTCCTTGTTAAAAATGCATGCTGGTGATGATGACATGTGGTTGTACTTTACAGTTGTAATCCTGCGGGAGTTAGGGAGGAGTACATAACTTAAGGTTACTTTCGTAACGCCAGTTCTCTGATAATAGAGTGGGGTGTCTCACATTGGGATTCGATGGGATAAGGGGTGTGCCAGCACGTCCACCCCTGGTTGTGCGTCTCCTGCCAGCGCAAAGAACAGAGGGCAGTGTGCGTCTTTTGTGGATCGCCAAGAGATCTACGCTGGCTCCAACGTATCTCTCCCAGATCTGGTTCTCCACTGAGAAGAGGTGTGCGCCGCTCCACATAATAATATTTGAAAAAGGAACCTGTATAGCTGCAGAGAGGGAGGGCCATACTGGCGTTTTGATGTATGCTAGCACAGTGGTATTGCCTGTCCTGGCTAGGATGTAACAATTTGGAAAGATAAGGCAGAAAGTGTTTCGGAGATAGGAACACTGTGTCATCAGCTGCTCCAGTTTCAACTTCCACCTGACTGTGCTGCTGCTCCAGTTTCAACTGTTCTGCCTTATTATTATTCGACCATGCTGGTCATTTATGAACATTTGAACATCTTGGCCATGTTCTGTTATAATCTCCACCCGGCACAGCCAGAAGAGGACTGGCCACCCCACATAGCCTGGTTCCTCTCTAGGTTTCTTCCTAGGTATTGGCCTTTCTAGGGAGTTTTTCCTAGCCACCGTGCTTCTACACCTGCATTGCTTGCTGTTTGGGGTTTTAGGCTGGGTTTCTGTACAGCACTTTGAGATATCAGCTGATATACGAAGGGCTATATAAATACATTTGATTTGATTTGATTTGATCAGTTTCAGGGTAGTTTATGTGAGCGGGGCGGAGCTGTGGGGACCACAACCTGTTTAACCACTCTTATCTTTGTGAACTGCGCCCACCCCCCACCATGTGAGTGATGCATCTGTCCTCGCTGACACTACCCTAAGGTTATGCGTCCATCTGATAGTGTAGCCCGGAAAGAGAGAGAATCCAGTCTGACACCCAAGTATCCTATTATATGTGTGCCCCCCCCCCAATAAGTACAGGCAGTAGTAGCCGAGTTGGCACTCTGCCGCCGTTGTAGCTCCGATTGCCCATTTGCTCAATAGAGAGGAGACGTCCTGCTCTAGTATGCAAGCTGAGTTGCCACTTGCCAGAATTCCATTGAAAGCGAGTGGTTTCGTAGCAAACTGCAGTCTGTACCCCTCTGTAACTGTGGACATGACCCAGGGCTGTAATATGCATGCACGCCAGTTCTCTGCTCTTGTGACGAGTTGCCCATAAGTTTGATGACTCACTCTCTGGCGGCGCAATGGGGAGTTGCCCTTTTATTGTATTTTTTAACTTACCAAGACGCTTGGATGCAACAGAGACTTTTATTACAATGGGAAGTGTTGAGACACTGGGTGGGGACTGAAAATGTGTCTTCTTACCTCAGCTACTAGAACCCGAGGTCGGTTGCCCCTTCTTCCCTCCAAGGGAGTCAGCGGGGCGGGACTTTGTTGCGGCTGTGAGGAGCCCTGAAGAGGGGATGCTCTACATAGTTTTCGTCCTTGGCAACTCCTTACAATGCACGCATACAGGACTCGGGGTTAGTGAGCATGAACGTAGGTTTTACTGGACGAGAGGAGGAAGCTAGCAATTCTACCATTTGGGCAGGTATGAAGACCTAGTAGAGGTGAGCTGGATTTTCAGCGAGCTAACCAAGTAGCTTAGCTTTGCAGCGTGAGCTAACCAAGTCTCAGTAAGGGAAAAGGAAAGGGGGATACCTAGTCAGTTGTACAACTGAAATGTATCTTCCGCATTTAACCCAACCCCTCTGAATCAGAGAGGTGCGGGGGGCTGCCTTAATCGACATCCATGTCTTTGACACCCGGGAAACAGTGGGTTAACTGCCTTGCTCATGGGCAGAACGACAGATTTTTGCCTTGTCAGCTCGGGGATTTGATCCAGCAACCATCCGGTTACTGGCCCAACACTCTAACCAGTAGGCTACCTGCAGTAGCTAGGCATGTGACGCTAGCTACCACCGGATACTTGGAGCAAGCAATTCTACTCAAAGCAAAAACGTGACTTTTGGACAGTACTCAAAACTAGAGACGAGAAGCTGAGGTCCTACGTTCGGCAGCGTAAAGCTCACGGTTCATTGGAGAACAGTTAAGCAGGGAGACAGGGATCAAGTCGTGCTGAGGAGAGCTTAGAGGGGGTGAATGACCAGAGGGCGGGGCCGTAGCAACTTATAATGAGTAGGGTCTCTCCTCATTCACTACGTGACGTGTCTGTCTGCGACAAACATCGTGAGATTGGACCTTCTGTAGTGATTTGCTTATCCAGCGAATCCCAATGTGAGACACCAAACGATTATTTGAAAGAGAGCGTGTTGTGTGTATTTCAGATAGGGTTTAATGAAGAGGTGTAGTCAGTCCAAGGCCATGCCAAGTTAATAGTGCTGCTGCAGTCTCTTAGTTGCCTTCATGCTACATCTCACAGTCCCTAACTGATGACTGTGTAATTACAGTACCTTTCTTTCTTCAGGGGATTATTTAGACCAGGGAGCTGGAAGCCTTAGGGAGAGAGCTGACTGGGTATTAGAGCAGTAATATGCTAAATGCTTTGCGGCTGAATCAGCTTATCAACAACACAATTTCAATTTGGTCATTTGATGTAATGATTTGAAATGCTCAGTCAGTCTGTCAGTACTCTGTCAGTACATGATAAGGACGGGACTCATTTTATGAAAAACGATAGAAAAAGCATCGTTTTATTCAAAAATCATCATAACTGAAACAGCAGCCACTGTACTCTGTCAGTACGCTTACTCTATGTACAGTGTATGTGATGTTCTCTTTTTCACTCCAACAGATCTACTTCTATGCATACTATGTGTTTAAAGAGTCCGGGATCTCTCCGGATATGATCCAGTATATCACCATATGCACTGGTACATGTGAATTCACAGCCTGTATAATATGTGTGAGTATTCCTGAGTAATGTGGCTGTTGTGTAACTATTGGTAACTAACTAACCACCCCAGAGGCAAGTAGGGATTGTTTTACCTCTCTCTCTCTCTCTCTCTCTCTCTCTCTCTCTTGTTCTTGTTCTTGTTCTTGTTAAATCCTTAATCCAGACCTTTGAAAAAGTTGCTCTGTAAGAAAAGTTACATTTTAAAATTGTTCCTGCATTCTGAGAGCTGTTAAAGTGCTTTTCTAGGCATTCTGTTTGGATTAGAATTCTTTTTTATTTTATGTATTTTCACACAAGGCAAAAAAACAAAACATGCTCACCTCAGGGTAACCAGAGACGTAAAAGAAGATGAAACACCTCTCTTTTGCGTCTACTGCTAACCTCAGGGCTGAAAATGACATGATTTTAATATACATTGTAATGTTTGCATCCTCCTCAGAACCTGCTGATTGAGCGACAGGGCAGGAAGATTCTTTTGATGGGAGGCTACGCTTTAATGACGGTCTGGGCCATTGTCTTCACTATAGCTCTGTGTTTTGAGGTATTCTATCTTCTTATGTCATCCTCTTCCCCTGTCAATGTAAGAAAATAAAAGTGCGAGTGGAAATCAAAAGGTGATCTGAAACTAGATGATGGAGATACGTGGCTGAAATGCCATGTCCTAGTCATGTCCCAGTCTCTAATTTCATTGGTTTTATTTACCTTTTTTTTTTTTTTACCTTTATTTTACAAGGCAAGTCAGTTAAGAACAAATTCTTATTTACAATGACGGCCTAGGAACATTGGGTTAACTGCCTGTTCAAGGGCAGAACGACTCTATTACTTCTGAAGTGCGAACGTACTCATCCAATTGGAAGGACAGCAGTCTGCACATGGTGCATCTGCGTCGCAGTCACGCTTGGGTTGCTGTGTACCAGGCAGAAAAGTAAACATACCCTTTTGAACCCCCTGTTCCTCTTCATGTTGTGACAACACAATACTCTATCCACTAGGAGGGGTGATTCTACTTTGTGCTTTGCATGTGTCGGTGCAGTGGGTGGTTGGATAGGTGTAGTCAGGTACAGTTGTAGGATCTTAATTTGATCACTCTTCTGTTGCTGAGAATTTATCTGCACGGCAGAAAATGCAAACTTGTAGTGTATTCAAAGGTTTAAAAAGGGTTTGAGAGTTTGTCATTTCCACGTAAAAAGGTCAGACTTGATTTGCCCTAATGAAAAATGTATCAAATCCCTACAAAAAATGATCATCCACATTAAGCTCAGGCTAGCTTTTTCAAGCAGAAATTTGCATCCCGTAGCACAAAATCAGAAAGTTCTGGGACACTGTAAAGTTCATGGAGAATCTGACCACCTCCTCCCAGCTGCCCACTGCTCTGAGGCTAGGAAACACTGTCACCACCGATAAATCTTTCAATAAGCATTTTTCTACAGCTGGCCATGCTTTCCACCTGGCTACCCCTACCCCGATTGACAGCCCTGCACCCCCCCCCCCCCCAAACTCGCCCAAGCCTCCCCATTTCTCCTTCACCGAATCCACCGCACCTTCTCCGCTATGCAATCTGGTTTCAGAGCTGGTCATGGGTGCTCCTCAGCCACGCTCAAGGTCCTAAACAATATCATAACCGCCATCGATAAGAGACATTACTGTGCAGCCGTATTCATTGACCTGGCCAAGGCTTCACCACATTCTTATCGGCAGACTCAACACCCTTGGTTTCTCAAATGATTGCCTCGCCTGGTTCACCAACTACTTCTCTGATAGAGTTCAGTGTGTCAAATCGGAGGGCCTGTTGTCCGGACCTCTGGCAGTTTCAATGGGAGTGCCACAGGGTTCAATTCTCGGGCTGACTCTCTTCTCTGTATACATCAATGACGTCGCTCTTGCTGCTGGTGATTCTCTCATCCACCTCTACGCAGACGACACCATTCTGTATACCTCTGGCCCTTCTTTGGACACTGTGTTAACTAACCTTCAGATGAACTTCAATGCCATACAACTCTCCTTCCGTGGCCTCCAACTGCTCTTAAATGCAAGTAAAACTAAATGCATGCTCTTCGACCGATCGCTGCCAGCACCTGCTCGCCCATCCAGCATCACTACTCTGGACGGTTCTGACTTAGAATATGTGGACTACTACAAATACCTAGGTGTCTTTTTAGACTGTAAACTCTCCTAGACTCACATTAAGCATCTCCAATCCAAAATTAAATCTAGAATCGGCTTCCTATTTCGCAACAACGCATCCTTCACTCATGTTGCCACACATACCCTCGTAAAACTGACCATCCTACCGATCCTCGACTTCGCCGATGTCATTTACAAAATAGCCTCCAACACTCTACTCAACAAATTGGATGCAGTCTATCACAGTGCCATCCGTTTTGTCACCAAAAGTACCCACCACTGCGATCTGTATGCTCTTGTTGGCTGGCCCTCGCTCCATACTCACCGCCAAACCCACTGGCTCCAGGTCATCTACAAGTCTCTGCTAGGTAAAGCCTTATCTCAGCTCACTGGTCACCACAGCAGCACCTACCCGTAGCATGCGCTCCAGCAGGTATATCTCACTGGTCACCCCCAAAGCCAATTCATCCTTTGGCTGCCTTTCCTTCAAGTTCTCAGATGCCAATGACTGGAACAAACTGCAAAAATCACTGAAGCTGGAGACTCATATCTCCCTCAGAACCAGCTGTCAGAGCAGCTCACAGATCACTGCACCTGTACATAGCCCATCTGTAAATAGCCCATCCAACTACCTCATCCCCATACTGTATTTATTCATTTATCTTGCTCCTTTGCATCCCAGTATCTCTACTTGCACATTAATCTTCTGCACATCTACCATTCCAGTGTTTAATTGCTATATTGTAATTACTTTGCCACCATGGCCTATTTATTGCCTTACCTCCCTTATCCTACCTCATTTGCACACACTGCATATATACTTTTTTTACTGCATTATTGACTGTATGTTTGTTTATTCCATGTGTAACTCAGTGTTGTTGTATGTGTTGAACTGCTTTGCTTTAATTTGGCCAGGTCGCAGTTGTAAATGAGAACTTGTTCTCAACTAACCTACCTGGGTAAATAAAGGTGAAATAAAAAATAAAATACAAATAAACTTGTTAAATCATCTATTTTCGACTTGATAACTAAGTTCTTTGTTTTACTGTAACAGCACAAGGTGGAGTGGATGCCCTACTTGAGTATGGCCTGTATCTTCACCTATATACTCAGCTTTGGCATGGGCCCAGGTGAGCCAGTCTCTTCCTTTCAATAGCTTTAATATTAATATTTAGCTTAATATTATCAGACCAGTCAGTTAGAAATACTAGCTAATATTGAAGGGAATTACATTGGCATTTAAGTATTTTATCCTACACACTACAGAGTATCCAACAGAGCTGCAGCAGACAGTTTGTTGATAGTTTGAGCATCTGTAGATCATATATAAGGGTCTGTGCAAATAAACTGTGATTTCATTTCATTTCAACTATGGCTGTAAGGATGACAAATGTATTTTTCCTTGGGGATGAATAAAGTACACTCATCTCATTATTGATCGGTATTGGTAAGGTCTGTGTTTATCTTTGCCTACAGCTGGAGTGACAGGGGTCCTCCCTACAGAGATCTTTAGCCAGACTGCCCGTCCAGCAGCCTACATGATAGCTGGCTCAATGATGTGGATCAACCTTTTCATTATGGGGATGATCTTTCCGTTCCTGGTGGTGGGTGAAAAACACACACACACACAAACGGCTCCCGAGTGGCGCAGCGGTCTAAGGCACTGCATCTCAGTGCTAGAGGCGTCACTACAGACCCTGGTTCGATTCCAGGCTGTATCACAACCGGCCGTGATTGGGAGTTCCTTAGGGCGTCACACAATTGGCCCAGCGTCGTCCGGGTTAGGGTTTGGCTGGGGTAGGCCGTCATTGTAAATAAGAATTTGTTTTTAACTGACTTCACTGGTTAAATAAATAAAAACGCTCACACAAACGCAGGGTCATTCTACTAAACGAGTTCCTTTTGCGTCACTTTGATAGAAGTAGAAATTGTGTAAAAATATTGCATTTTAAAAGCTTGTTATATCAAATAAGTGCCGTTTTCAAATAGACCACATGGAAAAATCTATAAATTAACCCTGTTAACAATAAATACAATAGACAAGACAGAAATGTTTTAACAATAAAAACATTTGGGTGAAGCTTGCATTCAATTGCCCCTCTCTGTTGCACACAACAAGCTTCCATTCCCCCTGTCACAAGGGGATTTATGTATGATTTAAGATGAAGTCGTCAACCCTGTTACGGTCAACCCTGTTACTTTAGTAGGCATTTTGTAACTGAATCTCTTGAGATGGGAAAACATGTTTTTATTAAGTTGAACATTTTAACAAAATGTTAAAATTAGGTGAAATAAAACGTTTTTTTCATCAAGTTCCAATACTCAAAAGGCAAGTAATTGGCGGAACGACCCCCCCCCCCCCCCACACACACACACACACACAAACGCATACAAACACACACACGGACTCGTTTTTGTTGTTCTTTCTCTCTGCAGAGTGAGCTGGGTGAGTTCTGCTTCGTCCCATTTGCTGCTGTCTGTTTCCTGTCTGCTCTGTACGTGGGCCTGGTTCTGCCTGAGACCAAAGGGAAGACCCTCTCAGCCATCGCCAACGAGTTCCACAAGCTCAACTACAGGGGCCAGGACAAGCAGGGTCTACCTGCCCCTCAGGCACAGTATCAGCTGGGAGAGGTCTGCCACTCCACTGCCCTGTAGGCCTACTGCTCTCCTACCTATGACCTATGACTTCTACCATTGACCACAGTACTATTTATGGTTAATTAATTAACCTTAATTAACCGGGAAGATCAAGTTGAGGTCAGAATACCTTTTTCCCACAGGAAACCAGGTTTTCCATCGTCTTGGGTTTGGAAAAAGCATGCAAAGATGGTGTATTCCCTTTCATTAAAATGAAAGTACAGTAAGTCAATTTTCGGCAATAAACTCTTGGAGAGAATAATTATTGTTTTGAGCACAGAGATCCCATTAAAGTTATAATATGTAATTATGTAGTATTGAGTGGCTTGAGTGAAAGCTTTATGTACAAAGGGTGCTAAGGGATGGACTGTCTTTACTTTGAAAGATGTTCATTTTAATAATGTGCCTTTGGCATCAAGTAGTCTGCGCTTTTAGTCTACCAGTACAGAAGAAAATGCAATGTTGTGGGTCCCATATCTTGAAAGGGTGAATGTAATCCACATAAATATTTAATGGTGAATCCCATATACACTGATCAGTGAAGTTATGTTTTTATTTTTTTAGGACCAATATTTACAAATCCCTGTGAGCCTGTTTATGCCGTATCAATCACATATTGCCTTGTGATGAAAATGAAGAAAGTATATTCAAATCAAATTTGATTATTTATTTATTTTTGCTGTCCAAATCAAATGCAAAGTTCAACTGCTGTTACATGTGTCATAGGGTTATCATACAGATATGGTGGATGATATTGTAACAAGATAAAACCAAAGATATCTAAGCTACTGTATGTTGTGAGAGTATTATACTGTATTTATAGATCATTTCATATCAAACTATATTATCAAATAATCAACTTGTTTTGAACATTATGTCATATATTTCATTGTTTGGAATAGATTGTGATCATAAACAAATAAGACCATGTATTGTATCTATGTGAAATACAGTGCCTTCGGAAAGTATTCAGACCCCTTGACTTTTTCCACATTTTGTTATGTTACAGCCTTATTATAAAATGGATTAACAAAACAAAAAAATATCTGCAATCTACACACAATAACCCCATAATGACAAAGCGGGTTTTTCAACATTTTTGCAAGTATATTAAAAATACCTTATTTACGTAAGTATTCAGACCCTTTGCTATGAGACCCGAAATTGAGCTCAGGTGCATCCTGTTTCCATTGATCATCCTTGAGATGTTTCTACAACTTGATTGGAGTCCACCTGTGGTAAATTCAATTGATTGATCATGATTTGGAAAGGCACACACCTGTCTATATAAGGTCCCACAGTTGACAGTGCATGTCAAAGCAAAAACCAAGCCATGAGGTCGAAGGAATTGTCCCTAGAGCTCAGAGACAGGAGTGTGTCGAGGAACACATCTGGGCAAGGTTACTAAAGAATTACTGCAGCATTGAAGGTCCCCAAGAACATAGTGGCCTCCATCATTCGTGAATGGAAGAAGTTTGGAACCACCAAGACTCTTCCTAGAGCTGGCAGCCTGGCCAAACTGAACAATCGGGGGAGAAGGGCCTTGGTCAGGGAGGTGACCAAGAACTCGATGGTCACTCTGAAAGAGCTCTAGAGTTCCTCTGTGGAGATGGGAGAAACTAGAAGGACAACCATCTCTGCAGCACTCCACTAATCAGGCCTTTATGGTAGAGTGGCCAGACAGAAGCCACTCAGTATAAAGCACATGACAGCCCGCTTAGAGTTTGCCAAAAGGCACCTAAAGACTCCTAGACCATGAGCAACAAGATTCTCTGGTCTGATGAAACCAAGATTCAACTCTTTGGCCTGAATGCCAAGCGTCAAGTCTACGGTGAAGGATGGTGGTGGCAGCACCAAGCTGTGGGGGTGTTTTTCAGCAGCAGGGACAAGGAGACCCTAAGCACACAGCCAAGACAACGCAGAAGTGGCTTCATCAGTTCTCTGAATGTCCTTGAGTGGCCAGCCAGAGCCCAGACCGGATTGAATGTCTCTGGAGAGACCTGAAAATAGCTGTGCAGCAACGCTCTCCATCCAGCCTGACAGAGCTTGAGAGGATCTGCAGAGAAAAAATGGTAGAAACTCCCCAAATACAAGTGCGCCAAGCTTGTAGCGTCATACCCAAGACGACTTGAGGCTGTAATTTCTGCCCAAGTAAAGGGTCTGAATTCTTATCTAAATGTGATATTTCTGTTTTTTGTTTTTAATAAATTAATAGAAATGTCTAAAAACCCATTTTTTCTTTGTCATTATGGGGTATTGTGTGTAGATTGTTTTTCCCCTCATCAATGTAATAATTTTTCAAATAAGCTTGTAACCTAACAAAATTAGGAAAAAGTCAAGGGGTCTGAATACTTTCCGAAGGCACTGTATGTTTGGGAAATAAGTATAGAAGGACCAGCAGAGAAACTGAGTTAGATATCAACTAACTTATTACACAATTGAGACCCATGTCTGTTACTTCACAACACTAACAGGAAGTTGCATATCTTTATTTTGGCAGGAAAATATACCATCCGTCAGACCAAGTGCAGATAGTTCCTTAATCAATGACTATGTTGTTGTCCCAAAGGTTTTTGTAAACAAATGTATACCCATGCCAACAAAAATGATATCCTATGGAGCAATATAAAAACACATACATATTCAAGTTGAAAACTGCAAAAAGATTTGTGTGGCCATACTAAACAATTACCAAATGCAATACCTACAAACAGCTCTCAGGTAGAACACCTTTCTGCCTGCCCTCTCCCTCCTCCTGTCACTCTCTCTATCTTATACTCACTCTCTCTCTCCCTCTATCTCTATCTCTCTGTCTCTTTCTCCGTCTCTCTCTCATTCCGACCTTCCCTCCAACCTCCTTCTCCCATCTTACCTCCTCTCCACTATAAGGCTCAATGATCAACCCAGTTGGCGTAAATAGTAACTATTTCAGGGACAGGGGCGGGTTGGTCGTGGGGATAAATGACCGCCTGCTCTCCTGTTCCAGTCAGCATCCCAGGGAGCCTCAAACAGAGAGATGAGAGAAGCACTCAAAAACCTGGTAGGAGCGCAGAACATCACTCACAAACTAACTGATCATGAGGCACTTGTGACAACTGCTGATGTTAAAAGAGCTTTACGAATACATTTGATTAACTGATGAGGCACACTTTGAAATGACTAATCCTTTTGTTATGTGGCACTTAGCCTATGTCAATGTAGGCATATGCATCCAATTTGACTGTTGACAGTAATATCAAACTTGAATCATGTCTGTGTACTGTATACCCTAATGTTGCCCTTTGTTTCAATGAGTTATGAGGTACAGTTTGGAGTGAACAGGGATTGACATTAAGGTCTGAAAGGCACTTCTCCATCGGACAAGTCAGCAGTATTTTGTTGGTCACTTCTCTCTTGCACGAAAATGTTATTTTCACACAACATTGTCAGAACCTGTTGGTCACTTAAGTAAACAACAGGGAGGAAGCAGAAACAAATGTTTTACTGGCCTGCAGGGCTATGTCGAATGTACAACATTTGCGTGAGTTCTGGTTATAAATGTATTTTCAAGATGTCGACACATTCTGCTCGCCCAGACCAAAAGTTATGCTTCCAGTGTTGCAGACTTTTAAAGCCAAAAGGTTCAAATCGTCTCACCACAAAAACAGGCTTTTGCTAATATACCGTCCAAAACAAGTGTATTGGTGTCAATTACAAGCGATGTGGTCGCCTGTTATTCCTCTACACGAGTTGAAAACTTGTGTAGTGTCACAGGAAAAGTTTGGCTCGTAAATCAGGCCATATTAACGCTTGTTATTATTATTTTCCACTTCATTTTTTAAACTGTCAAATCTATTTTTTAAACTTGATGTTCTCACATGTCCGTTGTGCATTTCTATATGCACATATACTATATCGCCTGTTTCAATTACTCTTGTTGTAAACGCCTGTTATGTATTTTGATACTTGATCTTTACACCTGTCCAGTGAGGATTTACAGGGGAATAGATCGCCTGTCTTCTGTACATGAAGATAAATGTCATTTCCTTTCCTAGCTCTCTTTCCTCCTTTCCTTTCCTAATTTTCTTTCCTAACAAATTATCTTCTTTCCATCCTTTCCTGAGCTTTCTGTCCTCATTTTCTAGCTCCCTTTCAGGGATGGGCATGAGTAATCGAGTAAACGGATGTCAAAGATCGATATTTAACCAGAGATTTTGTTTAATACTGTAAAACTATTTGGCGGAATGTGCTTTGTGGCTGCTTGAACGGACAAGTGAAATTTTGTCTTGAAGATAACGTTAATTTGCTTTGACTCTAGGGTTCCATTTATACATGCACATTTGCAGACCCAACAAAAATGAAACCAAGCCAGCTTAAATGGAAAATAGACGCAAAGAAATTATTCCAAATCTGCAGCTCGTTGTTGGAACACATATTGTCCTACTTCAATCAACCAGTCCATTTTTAATTTGTGATGAGACTGTCGTCATTTGGCAAGGAATGTAGCTTGTGTATCCCATTAGTTAGATGGGATACATCTAACTGATGTTTTTATAGGCATTTCTGTAGTCCTAAAGGGAGCTTGTGTGCACACTCAGCATGCCTATGTGGAGGGAGCAGTCGGAACGCAATTGAGTGAATGGGACATGTAGGTAAAAGGGAATTTAGGGAGAAGAACGGTGTGATGCTTGGCTTGAAGCTCCTTTGCGAACTGCTGGTGCCTTTTAGAATGGGTTAGCCTAGGCTATAACCCCCCTAAACGTAAACAGGTTCCACACTGAAAATATGCAAAAACATTAGTTTGATAAAGACAAAGAGTGTATTTTCATCAGAATCATTAAGCATATGCCTACTCGCCAAACGGATGTCCTGTCCGTAATTCATCTCCATGCAGTGTTCAATGCTGAATTCAAATGAAATGTTATAGTTCACATACACATATTTAGCAGATTATTGCTGGTGTAGCGAAATGCTTCTTCCTAGCTCCAACAGTGCAGTAATATCTAAAAATACACAAGTCTAAAAGTAAAATAATGCAATTCCAAAATATAGAATATATGTAAATATATGGATGGGATTTATAAACATTATGGACAGTATGTGGATAGAATATGTAGTATATCTGAAGAATACGTGTGACACGAGCCTAGGGTCTTGAGATCCTCAAAAGGTTCTACACCTGCAACATGAGAGCATCCTGACCGGTTGCATCACTGCCTGGTACGGCATTTGCAAGGCCTCCGACTGCAAGGCACACCTCCGACTGGGGCAAATCTGCCTGCCATCCAGGACCTCTACACCAGGCGGTGTCAGAGGAAGGCCCTAAAAATTGTCAAAGACCCCAGCCACCCCAGTCATAGACTGTTCTCTCTACTATCACATGGCAAGTGGTACCGGAGGGCCAAGTCTAGGACAAAAAGGCTTCTCAACAGTTTTTACCCCCAAGCCATAAGACTCCTGAACAGGTAACCGAATGGTTACCCGGACTATTTGCATTGTGTGCCCCCCCCCCCAACCCATCTTTTACGCTGCTGCCACTCTCTGTTTATCATATATGAATAGTCACTTTAACTATACATTCATGTACATACTACCTCAATTGGCCCGACCAACCAGTGCTCCCACACATTGGCTAACCGGGCTATCTGTGTCCCACCACCCGCCAACCCCTCTTTTTACTCTACTGCTAATCTCTGTTCATCATATACAGTGGGGCAAAAAAGTACTGTATTTAGTCAGCCACCAATTGTGCAAGTTCTCCCACTTAAAAAGATGATAGAGGCCTGTAATTTTCATCATAGGTACACTTCAACTATGACAGACAAAATGGGGAAAAAAATCCAGAAAATCAGATTGTAGGATTTTTAATGAATTTATTTGCAAATTATGGTGGAAAATAAGTATTTGGTCAATAACAAAAGTTTATCTCAATACTTTGTTATATACCCTTTGTTGGCAATGACAGAGGTCAAACGTTTTCTGTAAGTCTTCACAAGGTTTTCGCAAACTGTTGCTGGTATTTTGGCCCATTCCTCCATGCAGATCTCCTCTAGAGCAGTGATGTTTTGGGGCTGTTGCTGGGCAACACGGACGTTCAACTCCCTCCAAAGATTTTCTATGGGGTTGAGATCTGGAGACTGGCTAGGCCACTCCAGGACCTTGAAATGCTTCTTATGAAGCCACTCCTTCGTTGCCCGGGCAGTGTGTTTGGGATCATTGTCATGCTGAAAGACCCAGCCACGTTTAATCTTCAATGCCCTTGCTGATGGAAGGAGGTTTTCACTCAAAATCTCACGATACATGGCCCCATTCATTCTTTCGTTTACACGGATCAGTCGTCCTGGTCCCTTTGCAGCAAAACAGCCCCAAAGCATGATGTTTCCACCCCCATGCTTCACAGTAGGTATGGTGTTCTTTGGATGCAACTCAGCATTCTTTGTCCTCCAAACACGACGAGTTGAGTTTTTACCAGAAAGTTCTATTTTGGTTTCATCTGACCATATGACATTCTCCCAATCTTCTTCTGGATCATCCAAATGCTCTCTAGCAAACTTCAGATGGGCCTGGACATGTACTGGCTTAAGCAGGGGGACACGTCTGGCACCCTCCACTCAATATTTTTGTTAAACAGAAAACCCAGACATATGGCAGCAGATCCACAAGGTCTGCCATGAGAGGTGACTGTATAGTTCCCCTAAGGAAAAGCACCTTTAGTAAATCTGCATTCTCTGTGAGAGCTTCCCATGTCTGGAATACACTGCCATCAGACACACATAACTGCACCACATATCACACTTTCACAAAATGCTTGAAGACATGGCTAAAGGTCAATCAGATTTGTGAACATGGTCCCTAGCTGTGTGTTGCCGCTCTCCATGTTGTCTGTAGCTTGTGAGGTGTGGAAACACTTTGTTGCTTTTATGAATTTTGTCTTGCTGCTTTTTGTTTTATGTTGCTCTGTCTGTATGCTACGTCTTGCTTGTCCTATGATGCTCTGTCTGTATGCTATGTCTTGCTTGTCCTATGTTGCTATGTCTTGCTTGTTCTATGTTGCTATTGTCTATATTGTAATTGTTTTTAATAACCTGCCCAGGGACTGCGGTTGAAAATTAGCCGGCTGGCTAAAACCGGCACTTTTACTGAAATGTTGATTAATGTGCACTGTCCCTGTAAAAATAAAAATAAACTCAAACTCAAACTGCAGGATTTGAGTCCCTGGCGGCGTAGTGTGTTACTGATGGTAGGCTTTGTTACTTTGGTCCCAGCTCTCAGCAGGTCATTCACTAGGTCCCCCCGTGTGGTTCTGGGATTTTTTTCTCACCGTTCTTGTGATCATTTTGACCCCACGGCGTGAGATCTTGCGTGGAGCCCCAGATCGAGGGAGATTATCAGTGGTCTTGTATGTCTTCCATTTCTTAATAATTGCTCCCACAGTTGATTTCTTCAAACCAAGCTGCTTACCTATTGCAGATTCAGTCTTCCCAGCCTGGTGCAGGTCTACAATTTTGTTTCTGGTGTCCTTCGACAGCTCTTTGTTCTTGGCCATAGTGGAGTTTGGAGTGTGACTGTTTGAGGTTGTGGACAGGTGTCTTTTATACTGATAAGAAGTTCAAACAGGTGCCATTAATACAGGTAACGAGTGGAGGACAGAGGAGCCTCTTAAAGAAGAAGTTACAGGTCTGTGAGAGCCAGAAATCTTGCTTGTTTGTAGGTGACCAAATACTTATTTTCCACCATAATTTGCAAATAAATTCATTACATTTTCTGGATTTTTTTCTTCTCATTTTGTCTGTCGTAGTTGAAGTGTACCTATGATGAAAATTACAGGCCTCAAGTTCTAGAACTTGCACAATTGGTGGCTGACTAAATACTTTTTTTGCCCCACTGTATGCATAGTCACTTTAACCATACCTACATGTGCATACTACCTCAATACGCCTGTCTAACCGGTGTCTGTATATAGCCTTGCTACTGTTATTTTCAAATGTCTTTTTAGTGTTGTTTTATTTCTTTACTTACCTACATACACAAACATACCTTTTTTTCCTTAAGAGCCTGTAAGTAAGCATTTCACTGTTATATTCGGCGCACATGACAAATAAACTTTGATTTGATTTGAATACGTAGGACAGAATAGTATATATACAGCAAAAGTTGAATAGGATGGACCATAAGTAAACATTATTACATTTTTATTTTGGAAAAATGTTTGATCCTATTTTAAACTGATATATCATTGTTTTTTTTACTATAAATTAGGTGTGTCTTGACTGTGACAACGACTCGGGTAATAAGAGCGCCTTGTCTTCTAAATGAACAAAGCAAGGCTATGCTATTGCACAGCCATAAGCTTCTACAAGCAAGCGCCACTGCTGAGGTTACTGCCTTTTTTAACATGGTGTTCTGAGATATAATATTGACATTATGGTTTCAATGAATTCATCTTAAACGCCACTTGCTTTTTTATTGACTAAATATATATGGGGCAATTTAGCAATTAGGATTTGTTGTCTGTAATGGTTATGATACATGTTGCATTGTTGCGACCTGTGGGCATATACTGTAGATAAATACGCAAATACGTTTTTTCCATTTGAGTATTCCAGCACTCTAAAAAAAAAAAATGTGAGTAGTTAGCAGTCAAAAAAATCCCTACTCCCTTTCCTCCTTTCCTTTCCTAGCTCCCTTTCTTTCCCTCCTTTCCTAGACCCCTTTTCTCCTTTACTTTCCTACCTTCCTTTCCACCTTTCTTATCTCCATTTCTTCCTTTCCTTTCCTAGCTCTTTTGGGTAGTTTTGCTTCCTTGCTTCTTTCCTTCTTTCTTTTTCTTTCTAACCTTTCAGAGCTTCCTTGACTTGCTCCCTTATTTTGTCTTCTAGATTCCTTTCCTTCTTTCCTATCCCCTTTCCTCCCCTCCTTTCCTAGCTCTTTTTCATCCTTTCCTTTTGTAGCTTAATTTCCTCCTTTCCTAGCTCACTTTCCTTATTTCCTTTCCTATCTCCTTTTCATCTTCTCCTTTCCTACCTCAATTTCCACATTTCCTATTCTTCCTCCTTTCCTTTCCTCCTAACCATTCTATGCTTCCTTTACAAGCCCCATTTCCTCCTTTCCTAGTTTGTTTTCTACATTTCCTAGCTCCCTTTCTTTGATCCTTTCCTCCCCTCCTTTGCTTTGCTAGCTCTGTTTCCTGCTATCCTTTCCTAACTCATTTTCCTTCCCTTGCTTCCTTTCCTTTCCTCCTTTTCCTAGCCCCCTTTCTGTTCCTCCTTACCTATCTTCATTTCCTTGCTCTTGTCCTTTCCTCCCATCCTATCCTTTCCTAGCTCCCTTTCCTCCCATCCTGTCCTAGCTCCCTTTCCTAATTTCCTTTCCTCATTTCCTAGAATGGATTAAAGTGAGCTAGAAAAGGAGGAAAGGAAGCTCAGAAAGAATAGGAACTAGGAAAGGAGGAGAGGAAAGGAAGAAAATGGAAAAGCTAGGGAAGAAAAGGGAGCAAGGAAAGTATAGGAGGAAAGGAAAGTAGCTATGAGAGGAAATTAGATAATGAAAGGAAGCTAGGAAAAGGATGGAGGAAAGGGAGATTGGAAAGTAAAGGGAAGAAAGGGAGCTAGAAAAATAAATAAGGAAAGAGAGCTAAAAAAGGAAGGAAAGAAAGAGAGCTAAGAAAGGATGGGCGGAAATGGTGCTAGGAAAGGAGGATAGGAAAGGAAAGGCAGAAAGATTGCTAGGAAAGGACAGGAAATGAATATCAGCATGGATAGGAGAAAAGGAAAGGAATCCCATACAAGTCATTGTATCGGTATTAGCATTTTTTGCATTATATTCTAATTAACCAATAAAGCACGAGGGGGTGTGGTATATGGCCAATATACCACTAAGGCCTGTTCTTTGAGCAACACAATGCGGAGTGCCTGGATACAGCCCTTAGCCGTGGTATATTGGCTATATACCACAAAGCCCAGAGGTGCCTTATTGCTATTATAAACTGGTTACCAACCTTATTAGAGCAGTAAAAATAAATGCTTTGTCATACCTGTTGTATACGGTCTAATATACCATAACTGTCAGCCAATCAGCATTCAGGGCTCGAACCACCCAGTTTGTAATCATCTGACTTTGTCAGCTTTACACTCAATTTTAGAGCTTGGTGCTTCACAATCAATTTTAAATAGTTTTGGATGATTTGGACATCATGCACGAAATATGCTAATATCTACACCACTTAAATGGGATTTGTGCCACAAATGCTAAAACGTTAGCATTTAAAAACAGTGCCAGGGAAACTAAACCAAAGCATGGATTGCTGTCATACCTTGTCCATAGATTGCTTACAAGGTAAAGAAACCAATGTGTCATTTTATAATTCCGGTGGACTATCCCTTTAATGTTAAATACAATACCTGAAACATGCACTATGCAGAAATAGCTCCTGCATTTTCTGGTTGCTAAAATTCTAATAGTTCACCTAATTTCAGTTTATTTAAAAAAATAGGCAAGTATAGTGTAGAGAGTCATTGTACCATCTAAATGCTGTGAAATATGTGATTTCAGCTGTTTGAGACTGGTGTACAAAACCGAAAGTAAAAGACACAAAAAGAAACTTAAGAATAGGAAGCATAAAAATAGTGCATGTAGAATCGATCTACCGCTTCTTAGACTTGCTTTCAATGACAATGGCAGATCTATACCTCATATTTCTATGTGAATTTGGTCAGGTTGCTCAAAGGTTACATATTGCAGCTTTAAATGTACACTAAGTGTACATTTAAAGCTGTGTGAACGCTATGATCCCTTATTGATGTCACTTGTTAAATCCACTTCAATCAGTGTAGATGAAGGGTAGGAGGCAGGTTAAAGAAGGGTTGAAATGTTTGTTTTTGACAACTAAGACATGGAATGTGTGGCATTCATAGGGTGAATGGGCAAGACAAAAGACTCAAGTGCCTTTGAAAGGGGTATGGTAGTAGATGCCAGGCGCACTGGTTTGTGTCAAGAACTGCAATGTTGTTGGGTTTTTTCATGCTCAACAGTGTGTACCAAGAAAGGTCCACCACCCAAAGGACATCCAGCCAACTTCACACTGTGGGAAGCATTGGAGCATCCCTGTGGAACACTTTCAACACCTTGTAGAGTCCATGCCCCAACGAATTGAGGCTGTTCTGAGGGCAAGGGGGCGGGGGACGACGACATTTGAACAGGGGAATATTTGTTTGATGTACAGAAGACAGGTGGTCTATTCACCTGTAAATGCACACTGGACATTCACAACACGTGTGTAGTTTAATACCAGGCGACAACACCGCTTGTAATAGATACCAATCCCATGCGTTTTCAAGGTGAGACGATTTCAACCTATTGGCTTTCCATACCCAGTGTAGCCCCAATGTTAGGCTACTGGAATTCAGTTGTGAAAAATCACCTGCCAAATTGGGAAACCACAGAACAGGCTCAACTTGCCCGCCTGCCATAAATGCCATAAATTGTCCGTCTTTTACTTCAAAAATGGGGATTTTAGGCATACTGGAATTCTTTGCAGTTTTGTTGTTTTCAGAAAAAGAAAACAGCCCAGTTCACTTGCCTCAGGTAATATGGCAACCATTAAGGTCAATCCCTGGTGTAGACATCATTTTGTATTCTAGGTGCGGTACTGGAGGCTTTACCTGTTGACGTTGGTATTGGGAATTGGGGGATCATTTCAATTGGGGATGCACGTTTCCATCATGGCTTCTCCAGCTGAGGTAAGAAAGAATACTGACGGCCACAGCTCTGAGCTCTGTAGTGTTCAGTATTTGCTATGAGGAGCTAAGGGATCAAAGTTAATGTACACAATGCATAATATGAGTAATAACATATGGATCACAACATCTGGCCATGCCATTGCCATCAAGAATAAACATATTATTCTTTGAGCCAAATCTCATTGTAGTAAACCAGTGTCTCTCCCTCTCTGTGTGTCTGTAGCACATCCAGAGCTTTGTGAACCAGACCTGGCTGAGGAGGTATGAGGTTCCAGTAAGCGATTCAACCAACATGCTCATCTGGTCTTTCATAGTGTCTGTGTTCAGCCTGGGAGGATGGATCGGGGCTATACACAGTGGCAGCCTCCCTGTCACCTATGGCAGGTCAGACACTGTACACGATACACACACCCAGGAAGTGTTGTTTTTATACTAACTAATGAGGATACTCCTAATGTATCTCCTGTCTGGATTTGCAGGAAGAAAGTCCTGCTGTTCAACAACATAGTGGCCCTCGTAGCCGCTGTACTGATGGTCGTCAGTCCCATGGCCAAGTCCTTTGAGATGATCCTGCTGGGCAGATTTCTCTATGGATATAATGCTGGTATGTGTCTGTTTTGTCTCATGTGTGTGTACTTTATTGTGAGAATGTCGGGGCAGCCCGTGGTACTAGTGTTTGTAACATCTCTTGTGCCTTTCTACCTGGCCTCTCCCTCTCTTGCTTTCTTTCTCAGGCCTGGGGTGGAACGTGCAACTGATGTATCTGGGCGAGAGTTCACCCAAGAAGCTGAGAGGATTCCTGACCATCACCATCAACATCTTCAGTAGCCTGGGGAAAGTCACGGGTCAGATTGCTGGAATCAAGTCAGTACCATCAATGCCCAATACTCTAAACACTAGGCTACCTGCCGCCCTGAGTACCTACCGTCCTGAGTCTTCTCCACTTTAGATCGAATCTACTCACTCTCACATGTCCCTGTCCTGGCCATTAGCATGTATTCATGATGCCAGGGGAAGCCAGGCTTCACCCAAAAAATTAACAAGAAAAAAACATATAAAATAATGGTCAAAAAGAGTATGATACTGTTGCCACCCGTAGCATTGAATGCAAGGGAAGCCTGCGAGCATTTGGCCTCCCTTGATATTTTTTTTAATACAATAATAGCATTCAGCTAAACTGAGTGAGCTCATCTGTGAATGGTCCTGGAGCACAAAAAAAAAGTATGAAGGGAAGACCATTTGGATTTGGCTTCACACCAATCACATCACATCAAGTCCAATGTTATTGACAGAAAAAAAACAGTTGTTGCTTGTTGTGTTGTTATCCTCCAGTGCCTAGCTAGCCAGCTAAAATTGGCCCTTTCCTAAATTAGCCATGGATGGAGATAGGGATTTGGACTTGTCATTTTACTTAATTCTAAGTACTGGCCAATGACTATAACGGCAATTCTGATCCAACCACAAATTCATACATTGTGCCTCTGGCCTGAGAGGATGGAAGTTTAATATGTAGCTAAATGTAGTAGGCTAATGTTAAATAGCTGACTAAGCGTTTGCCAATGAAAGGAAGTTAGGCTAGTGAGCAAGCATTTTAACCAGGTAGCCTAGGACAACAAAAACTAAAATAGTGTACTGTATGACAGTTTCGTCAACATGAAAGAGAGGAGGATGGCATTGGCGTTTCTCTACAAGTAGGGTGAGTCTACCACACACACACACACACATACACACACATACACACACACACACACACACACACACACACACACACACACACACACACACACACACACACACACACACACACACAGACATCTGCACCATGGACTGCCACATGATATTTAGCTTATGTTGATTGGACTAAATAGTTTTGGGAATCTTTTAGTTGTCACTGTACTAGACTAAGCATATGTGATTTGATGATGTTGAAATGGTGCTGGAATAGTGAAGGCAGCTCTTGTTTTCTTTGCGACTCTCCACTCTGTGGTTCTAAATCAATAGTTGTTTAGTAGTCAGAAAATGTCGGAAACATTAACTTGCTTGTAACGGTTTGTTACATGCAATATGCTTTGTGGACTTCACCGGACAGAGGTTGCTCTCCGGTTTTGTGATGAAACAAAGGTGTGGTTTAATTTATTCTGCCACTGTGTCTTCTTATTGTCTCGGCCTTAAGCCTATACTGTGTATAACTGTGGCAAGGCGTGTAGGTTATAGAGCAAACAATGCAATTATCACAACACATAGGTTGTATTATGGCTTTTTCCCCCTGGTTTACCTTTCCCAGTGATTCTAACCACGCACCATTACTGGTCCTTGCCAAACTGAAATACAAGATTCTGATTATTCAAAATGTCATCATTTTGTGAGCACGACGTACAAATTGTGTGAGACAATTGTGTGAAACACCCATAATATATTTGAATTTAGTTGCAGAACTTTGGCTAGAAAGTTCAATTATCAAAAGATGTAAATATTGGAATCAAACTATAGGAGGAAAAAACTCAGTATATTGGAATGGGTCATGTCTCCCACGCACACGCGCACGCACGCACACACACCCACACACACACACTATCTCACCCTCTCTCTGTCTCACTCTCTCTTTCTCTCTCTCTCTCTGCAGGGAGCTGATGGGTACCGAAGACATGTGGCCCTGGCTCATGGCCCTTGGTGGCCTCCCTGCCATCCTCCAATTTGTGACCTTGTTGTTCTTCCCTGAGACTCCGCGCTACCTATACATCGACAAGGGAGACACTGAGGGATGCAGAAAAGGTATACGTCCAGTCCAGGCATGGTCTATAACATTACATTACAGTCAAACACATCACAGGGAGGGGGGAGGGCTTGTCATGTTCTTGTTGTATTTATCATTTAATTACTTGATTTTAGATAATCAAGTATTTTAAGGCAATCAGAGAGAGTAAGTTTTCTATTGCTTTGATTGATCAGCAAATTATGAATCTTTGTGTGTGTGTGTGTTTAATAGCCCTGCACTGGCTGTGGCAGGAAGATGACCTGCAGATGGAGATGGATGAAATGGGGAAGGAGAGAGCGAGTATGCAGGGCCAGAATGTTAAGACCATTTGGGATGTGCTGACTTCTCGCTGTGTCAGGTGGCAGCTGCTGGTTCTGGTCATCCCCTGTGCCGGCGTTCAGTTCTGTGGGTTTAACGCGGTGTGGCCAATACCCTTTTCAAACTATTATGCAGACTGAAATCATTATGTGCTTGCTCAGATATTTTCCTTTCACACTGTCCTCTCCAGCACGGTTCCAGCAACAACGTGGTGGTGTAACCAGGCCAGCGCAGTACAATTCAGCTCGGTCCAAAAGGGCAAAATATTGATCTACGTTCATGGCAATTATACGCTACCGTTCAAACGTTTGGGGTCACTTAGAAAACTCCATGTTTTTGAAAGAAAAGCCAATTTTTTTCCCATTTAAAATAACATCAAATTGATCAGAAATACAGTGTCGACATTGTTAATTTTGAAATGACTATTGTAGCTGGAAACGGCTGATTTTTTAATGAAATATCTACATAGGCGTACAGAGGCCCATTATCAGCAACCATCACTCCTGTGTTCCAATGGCACGTTGTGTTAGCTAATCCAAGTTTAGCATTTTAAAAGGATAATTGATCATTAGAAAACCCTTTTGCAATTATGTTAACACAGCTGAAAACTGTTGTGCTGACTAAGAAGCAATAAAACTGGCCTTCTTTAGACTAGTTGAGTATCTGGAGCATCAGCATTTGTGTGTTCGATTACAGGATCAAAATGGCCAGAAACAAATAACTTTCTTCTGAAACTCGTCAGTCTGTTCTTGTTCTGAGAAATTAAGGCTATTCCATGTGAGAAATTGCCAAGAAACTGAAGCTCTGGTACAACGCTGTGTACTACTCCCTTCACTGAACAGCGCAAACTGTTTCTAACCAGAATAGGAAAAGGAGTGGGAGGCCCCGGTGCACAACTGAGCAAGAGGACAAGTACATTAGAGTGTCTAGTTTGAGAAACAAGACGTCTCACATGTCCTCAACTGGCAGCTTCATTAAATATAAACACCAGTCTCAAGGTCAACAGTTAAGAGGCGATTCTGGGATGCTGGCCTTCTAGGCAGATTGGCAAAGAAAAAGAGTGCCATTGGAACACAGGAGTGATGGTTTCTATGTAGATATTCCATTAAAAATCTGCTGTTTTCGAGCTACAATAGTAATTTACAACATTAATGATGTCTACACTATATTTCTGATCAATTTGATGTTATTTTAATAGACAAAAAAATACATTTCCTTTCAAAAACATTTCTAAGTGAGCCCAAACTTTTGAGCGGTAGTGTACATTTAATGTAAATGCATTATAATTGACTGATAATGTCATTCTGTATTCTTAATCAAACTTAAGAACTGTTCCAATTTTCCAGCTAAGCCCCCTTCTTGCTCTACATTTTCTCGTCGTTCTCCTTTCATCTCATCGTCTCCACAATGACCCAAAATGTGTTCTATAGATTTATTTCTACGCTTTTGACATCTTCCGTGAAGCTGGAGTAGCAGAGGACAAGATGCATTACCTGTCCATTGGCATCGGAACAACAGATCTCATCACCATCATTCTCTGTGTAAGTACCATACCATAGGTCATATAGCAGAGAATAACATTACAGTCTGTAACTGAGTCGAGTCCTAAACAGTGTTTCAAATTGAGAATCTTGTTTGAACATGCTTTTTAGTCCAGGTCTAGGCTTAATCTGTGTCTGGATGACTTCCTTTCCCTTGACCTTTTCCCTTGATCAAGCCTTGTTGTCTCACAATCAGTCTTTTTGTGTCCATAGATATACTCACAAATGTTAATAATATAAATGACATTGTTTTGTTTATGTAATTTATATTGTTTCGTTTCTATAATGTGTTTACAATACATTACGGGTTGTGTCGTGGGCCAGTCTCTGTTGATCGACCGCGCGGGCAGGAAGATGCTGATGGGCTATGGCTACCTGTTGATGGGAGTCATCATGTCCATCCTGATTGTTATGCTGTCTATCAAGGTAACTAACAGGTCAAATCCTCAGGGCTTTTCTGGGTTGTTCTTTCAAATTATAATAATATATGCCACCTAGCTGACATTTACTCACCAAGCTAAAACCCCCAAATCAACTTACAGTGGCAAGAAAAAGTATGTGAATTTCTGCATAAATTGGTCATAACATAACATCTTCATCTACAGTATGTCACAACAATAGACAAACACAGTCTGCTTAAACTAATAACACACAGAAAATTATACATTTTCATGTCTTTATTGAACACACCGTGTAAACATTCATATTGCAGGGTGGGAAAAGTATGTGAACCCTTGAATTTAGTAAATGTTTGACCCTCCTTTGGCAGCAATAACCTCAAGCAAACATTTTCTGTAGTTGCAGATCAGACCTGCACAACAGTCAGGAGGAATTTTGGACCATTCCTCTTTACAAAACTGTTTCAGTTCAGCAATATTCTTTCTCCATTTATAAACAATTTGTCTTAGCGTGGACTGATGAACATCAAGGCTTTTAGAGATACTTTTGTAACCCTTTCCAGCTTTATGCAAGTCAACATTTCTTAATCTTAGGGTCTTCTGAGATCTCTTTAGTTCGAGGCATGGTTCACATCAGGCAATGCTTCTTGTGAATAGAAAACGCACATTTTGTAAATGTTTTTTTATAGGGCAAGGCAGCCCTAACCAACATCTCCAATCTCGTCTCATTGATTGAACTCCAGGTTAGCTGACTCCTGACTCCAATTCGCCTAGGGGTTCACATACGTTTTCCAGCCCACACTGTGAATGTTTAAATGATGTATTCAATATAGACAAGAAAAATACAATAATGTGTGTTATTAGTTAAAGCACACTATGTTTGTCTATTGTTGTGACTTAGATGAAGATCAGATCAAATTTGATGACCAATTTCTGCAGAAATCCAGGTAATTTCAAAGGGTTCACATACTTTTTCTTGCCACTGTATACATGTACATGATGTGATTCCTGATGAAATTGAACCCACAGCTTTGATGTTGCTGGTGCCATGCCATAGAAGAAGGGCCAAGCATGAGATCCAATACAGTTCTTTGTCTCTCAACAGGACCTGTACTCATGGGTCCCGTATGCTAACATCGCCCTCATCTTCTCTGTCGTCTGCGTTTATGGACTAGGACCTTGTGAGTTCTAAAAAAAATGATAGTCCCCTCATGAGTCATATTTCACATGTCTACACCTGTGGTCTGAGTGGTTTGTGGTTGTGGCTAGCTAAGCGAGCAAACCCCAGACGGAGTTATTTGTCATGGTACTAAATTTTCTTCCTAGCTGGAATAGCCAGCATCCTCCCTGCAGATATCTTCCTGCAGGCCTGGAGACCGTCCGCTTACGTCATTAACGGCTCCGTCAACTGGTTAAGCCTGTTCTTGATTGGAATGTTCTTCCCCTTCCTAGTGGTGAGATACTTACTGGTCTAAGTCTTCATGCACACACTTGATGATTGGAACATACCCTTTTTTCACAATGGAAACAAATCGAGCCGAGCCAAGTCAAACTGTACTGGGCTGGCCTGGTTACATATCCACCATAATTGCTCGGACTGTGCTAGAAAGGACAATGTAAAGAGAAAACATTCAAACGAGCATAGTATGGTTCAGGTCCACCCCCTATTGCGTGATTCTAGCATTAGAACACACTTGACATACTGTAGCAAGCAATAAGCCTGCATTTTACTGAAAATAAATTAAATAAGATAAATGCTAATGGATTGTGGTAGACGGTTTCTGAAAGTCTTTCTTTTTTCTCTGTCATATGCAGGCTAATGGGATATAGTGTCCCCTGACAGAGGGTCAGTGAGTTACTGTAGATCCTGGTCCCGGGGACCCGAAGGGGTGCACATTTTAGCTCTTGCCCGAGCACTACACCCCTGATTCCACTTGTCAACTCATCATCAAACTTTTGATTAGTTGAATCGAGTGTGCTTGGGCTCATCAGCGGCTCCATCAAGAAACACTGCTGTCGATCTATGGATCTGTTTAACGTTGGTATTTGTGTGCCCCATGTAGGACGGACTGGGTCAGTTCTGCTTCCTGATCTTTGTAGCATACTGCCTCTTCAGCGCAGTGTTTGTACTCTACTTCATCCCAGAGACCAAAGGCAAGGGCATGGTGGAGATCATGGAGGACTTTAACAAACTCAACTACAAGAACAGGGGAACAGACACGGAAAAGGCTGACTTTGTTATGGCAACGAAATTTTAAAGAAATGTATTGAGTGGCTTGAGCGATATTGGTACACTCTTAGAAAAAAAGGGTTCCAAAAGGGTTCTTCGGTTATCCCCATAGGAGCACCCTTTTTGGTTCCAGGTAGAACCCTCTGTGGAAAGGGTTATGTTTGGATAGAAGTGTTAAGAGATGTACTTTGTTTAGTTGTTATTTTGAATGTGGCTTTACAGCCAAAAATCTGTCATAACGCTGTTCTTACATTCTAGTCAGGGGTCCTATATAGGGCTGTGGTGGTCATGAAATTTTGTCAGCAGATGATTGTCAAGCAAATAACTACCGGTCTCAGGGTAATTGACCGTTAATGAACATAAATACATTTAGCATCTCCTGGCTTCCACTCATAGCCTACAAGCCTAATGCAAACCTTTGGAACATCTACATTTAATAAAGTCTAATAAATCCATGTAATATTGCCCACACCATCACAATAAATAGAAAATGTAGTCTATTTCAGAAGAACAGAATAGCATACTCTGAGTTGTCCTTTTGTTAGGCCCTGATCTGGCTATGCCATTATTGCTGTGGGTTACACTAGTTCATTTGACAAGATTTGCTTAGAATTCCGTGGCATTATTCTATATTATTTCATAGTATGAAGAATAAAATTGAACATAGCTGAATAAAATATAAATTATATTTTCTCCAAAGGATTTGAGGGAGTGTGCACATGTGGCTATTCTGTGTTGAGTGCTTAAGGAAACAGCTACTCCTATATGCTTACTTTAGAGTTATTTATGTTGAACTATTCTGTGCGAGTTATAAATATTCCAAACATAGTCTGAGACAGTTGTGGGATACGATAGATCCCAAATGAATACAACCACTATCATAAAAAAATTAACTGTTTTAAGCTATGAGCCTGACGCAACAGATGAGAACGTTAAGTTTAAAAGGTTGATAAACGATTGGGTTATTTCTTCACATTATAAGCGCAGCAATGTTTTTGCTATCCAGGTCAAAGGGAAAGCTCGACTGCTGTTACATGTGTCATAGGGTTATCATACATATATGGTGGATGATATTGAATTATAACATTGAATTGTTTAGAACAGATTGTGATAATACATGATGTATCCTTTTGTTAGATTGGAAAATCAATGATCGAAGTTAATAAATGTCTACATGCTTTCAACTTTGGTCCCGTGCGGTCTATCATTCCATAGATATCCTTCATGAAAACCTTCGTTACAGCAAGAACATGACGACCTAAGATTTGTCCGAATAAACAAGACCATTCAAGCCATCTGTCTATGTGAACCACATTAATAAGTGTACTGTAGAGCCAGATGGAGGACCAGCAGAGAACAGTGAGTAAGATAAACTAACCGATTTACACAGTATGATAAACATTACACGTAAAGGGAGACCCCATGTCGTTGCATATTCTTTATTATGGCGGCAAAGTTTACGTTCAGTACAGATCGTTGTTTTATCAGTTAAATTGGCATCCCCATGGTTTTTCATAAATAGTGCATTGAAATACCAATTAGACAAATTATCTAATTTGGAGAAAGCAGTCATCAAATACATACGATAATGCTGGACATTTCATTTATGAAAATCTAACTGCTATATTTATCTGTCATATGCGCATGAAAATTAATGTTAATTCATGTTTTATTCTCAACTTGCGTTAGGAAATCAGTTCAGAAGTTCAGTAGAAAAAATGCAGTAACGCCTTTGTCTGTTTCTTTATTCTTTTTAGAGGTCAATTCTCTTGTAGTTTTTTTTGTTGCCAATAACAATCGGTGATGCTCAGTCATCAAAACACAAACAAACAGGGAAAAAGAAAGGCAACTTAAATACAATAGTAGAACAACAAAAAACATGATGGCGTACACCCAGAAAAATTATTTTGTGTGGAGGTGCTGACTAATAGCGAATAAACTAAACCAAAAAAAATAAAGAGAGTCGCACACTCCATATATAAACTCCCAGTAATTTATTTGGTAAATCACCAATGTTTCGGCATCCATGTGCCTTCTTCAGGGTGAGGCGTTGGTGATTTGCCCAGTAAATTACTGGAAGTTTTTATATGGAGTGTGCAACTATCTTTATAGTTTATAACTTTAAAATAATGCACAATACTTTTCCAATACATAACTTACAGTATGTATCAAACCAAGTCGGAAATTACTGTTTTATTTATTCCTTATAATGTGCTCAATGTGAAACTGGGCTTTGGGCAACACCTGTACTGTCCAGTTTACAGATGGACATGTTCAGACAGTGTCTCACGGAACAATTGGTAAGTTATTTCTGTTGTACCAAGACACTTCCCTAAACGTCTATCCCTTACAAAAAAATTCAACCTAATGCCAAACAGGACACAAGCGAACATGGTGTAACTTAGTTTTGGCTGAAATGCTGGCTGAATGATCAACCCATACGGTGTGATGAGTAACAGGGACAGGGGGAAGAGGGTGGCGATTATTAGCCCATGGGCCAGCATCATGTGATCGACCCAATGTCTACCTCCTCTCCTGTTCCAACCAGCAACCAGGGAGCCTCAAACGGAAAGATAGGAGAAACACTCAACGACCTGGTAAGACAATAGAACATCAGTTACACAATCGCTGATGGAATTGTTCAGTAAATAGTAAAAATAAATATATATACTGCACACTGCAATTTCTGCTCTCATAGTGACATCCTGAAATTACAATTTCATACAAATATCTATTGTTTAGTCAAAACTTTACACAAAACTTAAGCATCTTATTTGACTGATCTATCAAATTTGAATAATGTCTTTGATATTAGCGTTTGTTTCTGTCACGATCTTTGAAATGAGCGGACCAATGCGCAGCGTGCATAGAGTTCCACATGTTTATTAAAATGAAACTCAACAATAAACAGCAAACGAGACGTAACTACTGGAGTGCTCACAGGCACTACACAAAAACAAGATCCCACAAACTGAAGTTGGAAAAAGGCTGTCTAAGTATGATCCCCAATCAGAGACAACGATAGACAGCTGAACCATACCCGGCCAACAAAGAAATAGAAAAACTAGAATGCCCACCCAAATCACACCCTGACCTAACCAAATAGAGAAATAAAAAGGCTCTCTAGGATCAGGGCGTGACAGTTTCATTGAGAAGTTTAGAATTTGTAGTTACTTTAAGACATCCTTCTTTCTATTCTGGTTGCAGTACTGGAGGCCTTGCCTGTTGAAGTTGTTATTGGGAATCGGGGGATCAGCATGGGATGCAAGTTTCCATCATGGCTTCTCCAGCTGAGGTAAGAAAGCTGTCTGATGTTCAGCTCTGTGGAGTTGAATATGAACTTGACAGTGAAGAATAACATTGAGGGATAAAAGTGAATCAACAGTTCATCAACATTTCAGCTTTTTCTCAAATCCAATTTATTACAGATCCAACTGTGCATTGTCATATCATGTGAGCAGAGAGAAAAAAACATGGTGGGGTTGAGGTTACAGGAATCCTGTTGGCATATGTTTGCACTGTATATGATAGGCAATGCATATTATGCGTGATACTATTTGAAGTATGGCCAACATAAGCAGGGTTGTCTACTAACCATGGGTTGATCAGTCAACAGAGCTTCATCCTGTTCACTTCCTAAGCACTGGGATGACACACATGATAAATCAGCTGCTTACTCAGCTAAACCTCTAGTTTAAGTGGAAATGAATACACTAATATCTAACACGTTTTTGCTCATTTAGAATAGTCTACATTCAAAGTACTTGCACAAGTGATCATCCAACCTGGTCGTGTGGTGCCAGGACAACAACCTCTCCCTCGATGTGACCAAGACAAAGGAGATGATTGTGGACTACAGGAAAAGGAGGACCCGAGCACGCCCCCATTCTCATCGACGGGGCTGTAGTGGAGCAGGTTGAGAGCTTCAAGTTCCTTGGTGTCCACATCACCAACAAGCTAACATGGTCCAAGCACACCAAGACAGTCGTGAAGAGGGCACGGCAAAACCTATTCCCCCTCAGGAGACTGAAAATATTTGGCATTGGGTCCTCAGATCCTCAAAAGGTTCTACAGCTGCACCATCGAGAGTATGGTTGCATGATTGCCTAGTATGGCAACTGCTCGATCTCTGACCACAAGGAACTACAGGGGGTGGTGCGTACGGCCCAGTACATCACTGGGGCCAAGCTTTCTGCCATCCAGGACCTCTATACCAGGTGGTGTCAGAGGGAGGCCCTAAAAATTGTCAAAGACTCCAGCCACCCTAGTCATAGACTGTTCTCTCTGCTACCGCACGGCAAGCAGTACCGGAGCGCCAAGTCTAGGTCCAAAGGACTTCTAAACAGCTTCTAACCCCAAGCCATAAGACTCCTGAACATCTAATCAAATGGCTTCCCAGACTACTTGCATTGCCCCCTCCCCCTCTTTTACACCGCTGCTACTCTGTTATTATCTCAAATCAAATAAATGTTATTAGTCACATGCTCCGAATACAACAGGTAGACCTTACAGTGAAATGCTTACACACAAGCTCCTAACCAACAATGCAGTTTCAAAAAATACAAATAAGAATAAGAAATAAAAGTAAGAAGTAATTAAGAGCAGCAGTAAAATAACAATAGCCAGACTATTTACGGGGGGGTACCGGTACAGAGTTAATGAGCGGGGGCACCGATTAGTTGAGGTAATATGTACATGTAGGTAGAGTTATTAAAGTGACTATGCATCGATGATAACAATAGAGAGTAGAAGCATTATGTCTGGTCATCATATCTGGTCATCATCCGGTCATCATCTCGTCTTTCATCATCTGGTCTTTCATCGTGTCTGTGTTCAGCCTGGGAGGATGGGTCGGGCTATAGACAGTGGCAGCTTCTCTGTCACCCACGGTCGGTTAGGCACTGTTCACAACAACACACACACACACACTGAATGTACAAAACATCTCCATGACGTAGACTGACCTGGTGAATGCAAGTGGAAGCTATGATCTCTTATTGACGTCTTGTGCTAAATCCCCTTCAATCAGTGTAGATGAAGGGGAGGAGACAGGTTAAAGAAGGATTTTTATGCCTTGAGACAATTGAGACATGGATTGTGTATGTGTGCCGTTCAGATGGCAAATGGGGATGACAAAAGATTTAAGTATGGTAGTAGGTGCCAGTCGCACCGGTTTGAGTGTGTCAAGAATTGCAATGATGCTGGGTTTTTCATGCTCAACAGTTTTCTATGTGTATCAAGAAACATCCACCATCCAAAGGACATCCAGCCAACTTGACACAACTGTGGGAAGCATTGGAGTCAACATGGGCTAGCGTTCCTGTGGAACATTTTCGACACCATGTGTAGTCCACACCCTGACGAATTGAGGCTGTGCTGTGGGCAAAAGGGGGTGCAACTCAATATTAAGCAGGTTTTCCTGATGTCTTCTGTATGGTTTTGCAGGAAGAAAGCCCTGCTGTTCAACATAGACGCTGTACTGATGGTCTTTCGTCGCTTGGCCAAGTCCTTTGAGATGATCCTGCTGAACATATTTCTCTAAGGATATAATATTGGTATGTGTGTTGTGGTAGTTTTTTCCTCTGTGTATAACCTAATATATATGACAATATGGGCATAGCCTATGGTGTTAGTTTGTGTAGCTTACCTATTAGTTTGTGTAGCTTACCTATTAGTTTGTGTAGCTTACCTATTCGTTTTTGTAACTGACCCATTTGTTTTTGTAACCTCTCCCTCCCTTCTCTCGCTCACTCTCTCTCTCTTTCTTTCAATCTTACTCTATATATCTCTTTCCTCATACCGCTCCCTCCTCTCTCTCACTATCTTTTAGGCCTGGGGCTGAGTGTGCACCTGGTGTACCTGGGCGAAAGTTCACCCAAGAAGCTGAGAGGATTCCTGACCCTAACTAGCTCCATCTTCAATGGCTTCAGGAAGGTCATGGTCAGATTGTCAGTACCCTTGTTACTTAACCACCTAACTCGCGTCCTGTGGTCCGTTTACCCTTTCAGTGGTCAGATGTTCTAGCCTGGTCAAGCATACTGACCTCGGTGTTGTGCTCACAGTGTAGCGGTCACTCAGTCTGGTTGACGGGCTACAGTTCATGTTCATGACACCTTAATACGTCCTCAGTACCCACAATCACAGTGGAGTTACATAGATTGCATCCATAGAGTCAAAGAGGGCAACATACCGGTTAGCTCGGCCACTGTGACGGTCTCATTCTGTAAAAGATGAAGCCAACTCTCTTGCCATCTATCTTACTTAGAGAAAGAGTAGAACTTTCAAGGTTCACACCATTCAGTCAAATCCCCTTCTGAATGTTCCAGTTGACCGCCCTGAGCCTTCTCCACTCCAAATCGGACCAGCTCAACCTCACCATCATGTGCCCTGGAGTACCCTGTCCTGGTCCGGCTGGGCTGAAGAACAAGATTCTGAACAACTCATCGGACAAATTACTAGAAATGGAATCCCTTTGTAGCATGATGTTGTACACATTTATGGCAAAGTTCTCAAAATAAATATGTGAAATCAATTCTAATAGGAGAATTTTAGCAAATTTGGAGGTTGATGTTCAAGTATCAAACATAGAATTAGGATGGAAGGAAGACACAGTGTGGTTGAAATAGTCACGCACGCACACGTGCACGCACACACACACACACTAGCTCACCCTCTCTCCCACTCTCTCTCTCACTGTCTCTCTCTCTCTGCAGGGAGCTGATGGGTACATCATCATGATGGGTACATACATCTGATGGGTACATCATGTGGCCCTGGCTCATGGCCCTTGGTGGCCTCCCTGCCATCCTCCAGTTTGTGACCTTTCTCTTTTACCCTGAGGCTCCCCGCTACCTATACATCGACAAGGGAGACACTGAGGGATGCAGAAAAGGTATACGTCCAGTCCAGGCATGGTCTATAACATTACATTACAGTCAAACACATCACAGGGAGGGGGGAGGGCTTGTCATGTTCTTGTTGTATTTATCATTTAATTACTTGATTTTAGATAATCAAGTATTTTAAGGCAATCAGAGAGAGTAAGTTTTCTATTGCTTTGATTGATCAACAAATTATGAATCTTTGTGTGTGTGTGTGTGTTTAATAGCCCTGCACTGGCTGTGGCAGGAAGATGACCTGCAGATGGAGATGGATGAAATGGGGAAGGAGAGAGCGAGTATGCGCTCAGTCCAGGGCTATATCATCAAATCAAATCAAATCAAATTGATTTATATAGCCCTTCGTACATCAGCTGATATCTCAAAGTGCTGTACAGAAACCCAGCCTAAAACCCCAAACAGCAAGCAATGCAGGTGTAGAAGCATGGTGGCTAGGAAAAACTCCCTAGAAAGGCCAAAACCTAGGAAGAAACCTAGAGAGGAACCAGGCTACGTGGGGTGGCCAGTCCTCTTCTGGCTGTGCCTGGTGGAGATTATAACAGAACATGGCCAAGATGTTCAAATGTTCATAAATGACCAGCATGGTCCAATAATAATAAGGCAGAACAGTTGAAACTGGAGCAGCAGCACGGCCAGGTGGACTGGGGACAGCAAGGAGTCATCATGTCAGGTAGTCCTGAGGCATGGTCCTAGGGCTCAGGTCCTCCGAGAGAGAGAAAGAAAGAGAGAATTAGAGAGAGCACACTTAAATTTACACAGGACACCGAATAGGACAGGAGAAGTACTCCAGATATAACAAACTGACCCTAGCCCCCCGACACATGAACTACTGCAGCATAAATACTGGAGGCTGAGACAGGAGGGGTCAGGAGACACTGTTGCCCCATCCGAGGACACCCCCGGACAGGGCCAAACAGGAAGGATATAACACCACCCACTTTGCCAAAGCACACCACTAGAGGGATATCTTCAACCACCAACTTACCATCCTGAGACAAGGCCGAGTATAGCCCACAAAGATCTCCGCCATGGCACAACCCAAGGAGGGGGGGCGCCAACCCAGACAGGAAGATCACATCAGTGACTCAACCCACTCAAGTGACGCACCCCTCCCAGGGACGGTATGAAAGAGCCCCAGTAAGCCAGTGACTCAGCCCCTGTAATAGGGTTAGAGGCAGAGAATCCCAGTGGATATATAACATATATCAGTACACATCATATCATCTGATATGGTGAGGTGAGGCGTGTATATGATGCTTCTGTTGTATAAAATATGATTTATGTGTATGTATCTGTCATCTACAGGAGGATGACCTGTAGATGGATGACATGGGGAAGGAGAGGCATGCAGGGCCCGAAGGTTAAGACAACGTGCTGACTTCTCGCTATGTCAGGTGGCAACTGCTGGCTCTGGTCATCCCTTGTGCCGATATTCAGTTTTGTAGTAATAACGCAGTGAGTCTGTTTTAACCGTATCTACCTTTACTGCAACTTTACTGCATTTACCATTAGTTACAAGTATGTCAATACTTTATTTTTCCCTGATTAGGTTATTCTGTAAAGTGAAGAGCTGTTCCATTCCCTTCCCTTTTCAGAATTAAACAGCTCCAAATAGGAGCCCTCGCTTGCTCTACCTTTCTCTTTTCATCTCATCGTCTCCACAATTACCCAAAATGACCCAAAATATGTTCTATAGATTTATTTCTACACTTTCGACATCTTAGGTGAAGCTGGAGTAGCAGAGGACGAGATGCATTACCTGTCCATTGGCATCAGAACAACAGATCTCATCACCATCACTCTCTGTGTAAGTGTAGCCGATGTGAAATGGCTAGCTAGTTAGCGGTGGTGCGCGCTATTGGCGTTTCAATCGGTGACGTCACCTGCTCTGAGACCTTGAAGTAGTGGTTCCCCTTGCTCTGCAAGGGCCGTGGCTTTTGTGGAGCGATGGGTAACGATGCTTCGAGGGTGACTGTTGACGTGTGCAGAGCGTCCCTGGTTCGCGCCCAGGTCGGGGCGAGGGGACGGACGTAAAGTCTATACTGTTACATTGGTGCCGTGACCCAGATCACTGGTTGCTGTGGAAAAAGGAGGAGGTCAAAACGGGGGTGAGTGTAGCCGATGTGAAATGGCTAGCTAGTTAGCGTTGGTGCGCGCTAGTGGCGTTTCAATCGGTGACGTCACTTGCTCTGAGACCTTGAAGTAGTGGTTCCCCTTGCTCTGCAAGGGCTGCAGCTTTTGTGGAGCGATGGGTAACGATGCTTCGAGGGTGACTGTTGACGTGTGCAGAGCGTCCCTGGTTCGCGCCCAGGTCGGGGCGAGGGGACGGAAGTAAAGTCTATACTGTTACATAAGTACTATACCATAGGTCATATAGCAGAGAGGACCTGTACTCATGGTTTCCCTATGTTAACATCACCCTCATCTTCTTTGTCATCTGTATTTATGGACTAGGACCTTGTGAGTACATCATTTCTTATGTATTATGCATGTCTTATTTTCACAAGTCTACAGCTGTAGGCTAAGTGGTGTGTACGATTCCAGATCTTAGTATTGGGAGTCGAGTGAGCTACGTAGTGGTCAAATGCTGCTCCAAGTCAACATACACACAGAACCGCAAAGTTGCAAACATTTCAGTGATCAAAAAGACTGCCATTCTTGACAGTTGCATATCTCTGAGGTCCTACTGTCTGTCTGTACCCTTATCTTTTGTCCGGGAAACTGTCAAAAAATGTGTTTAAGTAAGGACTACTTGATATAACTTAGTGCCGATTAAAATTGTATATTACCATTGATTAACCAACAAGACACTACATTTGGGCCCTCTGTTTTCATTTGACAGTCAACTGACTAAATCTATACCATGAGCCCCAATGATATGACACTGAAAACAAAATAACCCATCAAAACAATGTTGCTGGGCAAGAAATGTCATGACTGTCTTTCCTTTTCAACACCTAAATGTCACCACTTTGGAGCCGATGTCTATGCAGATTGGTTGTCTGGAAGTGAGTAGAAATATATACTGAACAAAAATCGAAACGCAACATTCAACAATTTCAATGATTATACTAAGCTACAGTTCATATAGGGAAATCAGTCCATTGAAGTTTAACTAGGCACAAATTTATGGAATTCTCATGAGCAGGGGCGCAGCCATGCGTGGGATTGGGAGGGCATAGGCCCACCTACTTGGGAGCCAGGCCCAGCCAAGAATGAGTTTTCCCTCACAAAAGTACTTTATTACAGATATAAATACTCCTCAGACAAATACTCTGGTAGACATTCCAGGAGTCAGCATACCAATTGCATGCTCCCTTAAAATTTGAGATATCTGTGGCATTGTGTTGTGTGACAAAATTGCCTTTTATTGTCCCCAGCACAAGGTGCACCTGTGTAATGACCATGCTGTTTAATCAGCTTCTTGATATACCACACCTGTCTGGTGGATGGATTATCTTGGCAAAGGATAAACGATCACTAACGCTCACTAAACACATTTGTGCACAACATTTGAGAGAAATACGCTTTTTGTGCATATTCAACATTTCTGGGATCTTTTATTTCAGCTCATGAAACATGGGACCAACACTTTACATGTTGCGTTTATTTTTTGTTCAGTATATACACACACATATATATATATATATATATATTAGACTAAATTGTGTTTGTCATCAATGATGTAGCGTTTATGCTACCATGTTTTATTCAGGACCTTTATTTTAGGCAAGTCAGTTAAGAACAAATTCTTATTTACAACGACGGCCCAGGAACAATGGGTTAACTGCCTTGTTCAGGGGCAGAACATTTCATAATCTATTCTGCACAGTGACATCTTTATTTTCTACTTATGGCCTCATGAAAAGTTTGAATCCAGTCATAGTGGCGTGGCTAAAGTGACCCGTGATGCGTCATGCTCAAGAGAAAATCTAAGTCAACTCATCCTAAACTTAAGCACAATAATAAACACAACAAAGATAACACACTCAGGAACAGTTTCAGATACATCTTTATTGAATCCCCATCTCTGTATCAATTAGACAGAGATGACAGACTCAAAAACAGTGTACAAAAACAGACATCTATAGAAAAGTATGCTTATATTGAAATATGTCCAAAGGTTTTATAACAAAACATGTAACTCCAATTTTTTTATATATTTTTTTTAAGTTCAACAATCTTGCAGAGTACAGAGATAAAATACCAAGGTAACATTCATATACAAATGTACATCTTCTGTGTGTGCATGTTTTTATGCGTACAAAAGTGTCATTGCAAGTCAATCTGCGCATGATTTACCATTTCAAGAGAAAGGTCCTTTTTTTAAATCTCGCGTTTCAAATCCACTGCCGTGCACAATCAGTATTGGGAAGGCACTTTGCAACAGACCAACAGAATAAGACAAGAAAACAGCAAAGGTAAGTATCCAAGCAATCAATCAAAACATCTATAAATTGAAGTACCAAACAGATGAGATAAATAAAACAATACCACCAGATGATTTGATTAGCATGTATGGGCGATCCCAAGTGTTGCCACAACCACCAATTATATAAGGGCATATTTCTAAACAGCATCGTCTCTCACTTATCCAATAAATAACACAAAACAGGCCTTTATAAATGATTTTGTACTCCATTCGCTGTGTGAAAAGCATCACTATTTAGTGGGGATATAAAAAGAGCTTAATATGACCTAAACAGACTGATTGATCAAAGCCATGGGTCCTATCACTAAACTGGTAGTGTACACTACCAGAGCCAGGTAACAGAGCCGTGAACCAGGCCTGGGTTCAAATAGTATTTGATTTAGCTTGCCTGGCACAATAGAAGAGTCCCAAAAGTGCAAACCCACCCATCAGTCACTCCAGCCAGACTTAAGCAAATGCTTTTCGAGTACTTTTTGAACCCAGGTCTTCAGTGAACAGCGAAACCTCCGTCACCATCCACACCCCCAAAAAACATTTATATCCAGAACAGTACACAGCAGACCATGGGTGTGCACTGTGAGGAAAACCTTTCAAATCAAACCACCACCACCAAAACCTACACACCTCTTTCCCGCAGGATCCCCATTAATTGACAAACTATTAAAATCAATCATTAGGTTTGATCACATATATACGCATTTCATATATACATATATATGAATGTTATATAGACTCATTACAATCACAATATAACTATAAATAAAAGCAGGAATGTACTGAAAGTAATAGAGCAAAATTATCTGAAACAAATTAAAGATCAAAAGCCTTCTGGTTGATTACATTCTGAGGACAAAAGCACACATATCAGAGCACCAAACACGCACGCACACACACACACAGATATTTCAGCATACATACTCTTTTTGTCGCTCCCTAGTAGGCCTCCCGTCTCTAGCATAACTTAAAGAGTAAAATCAGCACAGCACATCGACATCTCAAACGTTGATTTATAAAAAAGTAAAAATAAAACAACTTTGTGCACAACACGGACAGGGCAATCAATAAGTTAATAAAATATATATTCTACATTTCTCACGATTTCTAATAGTCAAACCTGAACTTGGTCCCTGTTGAATATCCAGAACTGATTTCACAAGTATGTGACTAACAAATACATCGGTTCTTTAAAATGTCATAATAAGAGAATACAACATTATCAAATGTAACAGCCATACTGAGGCATAAGGTTATATTCTTGCCCTGCAGAAACTGGTAGAATTGACTGATTATATTCAGTTGAATGCATTCGGTCGTACAACTGATTAGGTATCTCCCTTTCCTTTATATTCGGAGTTGGACTAGATGTCCATCTGCAGCCTCTTCCCATCAGAGGCTCTGTCTGAAGTAAGGGGGAACCTTGGGTTAGAAGGCGTCACTGCAGCTGTGAAAACCATGTAGATAAACAAAGCATTTCAAAATGGCCCAGTCAACATATGTACTAACCCACAGATTACCAATATGACTAGGACCTCAGGGTTTTTTCTGCATAGAAAAGTCTTGGCCGGGCCGCCTAAATCCAAACAGTGAAAACGTTTTCAGTGTAAACGGCTAAAACCAGATATAACGTATGTTGAAAAGATAATGGACCTAGGCATATTTATTTTTCAAACAGATCCTCTTTGGATCAACATTTTTAAAACTACAGTCGGGGAGAAACTAAAATGTAAAAAAAAAAAATGTCCCCCCATTGACTTTGTTTTAATGTTTGAGTCACTCAGCTAGCATAAGAATGCGCATAAGCCATGGTAAAGTGTGTACAATCGCAGGAAATCCCCCCCCCCCCAGCGCCATGATAAAATGTATGGAACTGCAAGAAATTAGCTTGGTGAAATTGCAGGAAATTTTCTCTCGGTGCCCAATCGGGACTCCACGCCCAGCCCACGCCCCATTTTGGTTGAAAGAAAACCCTGGACCAGACATAACAACAATAACAGCATTGACTAATATATGTTTCTTATATGTGCATGTGTTTGGTAATGGATCATAAGTGGATGGTCATGTCATAAACAATACAAACACGATAAAGACAAAAACATGACTGACGGTAGACTTCAAAGACAGACAGCAGATTCAAAAAAGCGTTTGAAGTTGATTAATGTTCAAATGATTCACGTTTATGTACATTTTATATATTGCTATGAAATGGAACATTTATATTGATAGTAATAGCGAGGTCCATGATACAGAAAGGTAACAGAAGGTGATAAACAACAACAGTGAGAGATGATGCAATGAACAGCAAAGTAGTCTAAAGACAACATCATTCCCTTCCATCTGATAGGCTGAACAGACCTAGGGCGTACGGGTCACTTCCCCCCCAGGTCCATCCCACTATGCCCTGCCTCAGAGTCCACCAGCGACGAGGCAAAGGCAGACTGGACAATCTGGAAGCCAAACGACTCCAGCAGAGACATGTTCTGTTGTGGGGAGAAGGGCGAGCCCAGCGAAGGACCCAGCTCCCCCAGACCTGACCCCGACCCTGCACCCACCACCAGACTCTTCTGGACCCCATGATGATGCACTCTGTTGACGTGCTTGTTGAGGTAGGACTTTGTTCGGAAGGTCTGGGTGCACTCGCTGCAGGGGAACTTTTTCTCTGGAGAGTCCTGGCTGGTCTTGGCTTTAGCGCCACCTGGTGGCGACCCCGGCACTGTCCCGGTACCAGCAGAGGCTCCGTTGCAGGCGAATGGTGTCGGAGACCCAAGCTCCTCCCCCTCAGACTTATGCGGAGATTTCATCTCGTCGCCATTGGGCAGCTCCCTGAAAGACGGCTCGTCTCCCTCAGATTCTCCCTGATGGGGACATTTCCCGGCATTCTCTTGCCCGTCTGAGGTAAAGACAAAGGGGGAGAGAGACAGGAGGTGGGAGTTGGAATGGTTGGTGGGATGGGGAGAGTACAGAGTGGGTTGGGGAGAGGGGAAGGTCACAGGGAGAGTCAGGAAGCAGGGGAAGGGGAGAAAGAAAAACATGAAAATTAGGCCATGCGCACAACACAAAATCTGGCGAGACCTCGAGGCAGCACTGCTCTTCACCACCATCACCTGCAACATGAACGGGACAGTTTAATGCTTTGTGTACTAACCATCTACTCCCATCTGCAGTATTCTTATAGTATTGCTTTTAAGTAGAATTGTACTGCAATTCTTAGAAGACATGGTGGTCATTCATATCAAATCAAAGTTTATTGGTCACATACATAGATTTGTAGATGTTACCGCAGCCAAATGCTTGTGTTTCTAACTCCAACTGTGCAGTAATACCTAGCAATAATAATAAAAGAAATATACACATAACTACAAAAAAATGAGTTATATAGGCTGAGCCATGACTAGAATACACTATCTACATATAAAGTGGGTAAAACAGTATGTAAACATTATTAAAAAGTGACCAAGGCAGCAGTCTCTAAGGTGCAGGGTAGAGTACTGGGTGGTAGCCAGCTAGAATAGTGACTAAGGTTCAGGGCAGGGTACTGGGCGGAGGCCGGCTAGTGACGACTGTTCAACAGTCTGATGGCCTGGAGAGAAACAGCTTATATCAGTCTCTCAGTCCCAGCTTTGATACACCTATACCTCTTTCTAGATGGTAGCAGGACGTGGATCGGGTGGCTGAGGTCATTGACGATTTTCTTGGCCTTCCTTAGACACCGGGTGCTTTAGATGTCCTGGAAGGCAGGCAGTGTGCTCCCGGTGAAAAGTTGGGCTGACCGCACCACTGTCTAGAGAGCCCTGCAGTTGGGGACTGTGCAATTGCCATACCGGGCGGTGATACAGCCCGACAGGATGCTTCAATGGTGCATCTGTATACGTTTGTGAGGGTCTCAGTTGACTTTCATCAGCCTCCTGAGGTTGAAGAAGTGCTGTTACACCTTGTTCACCACGCTGTCTGTGTGAAGGGACCATTTCAGGTGGTCAGTGAAGTGTACACCGGGAAACTTGAAGCTTTTGACTCTCTCCACTGCGGCCCCATCGATGTGTATGGGGGCGTGCTATCTCTGCGGTCTCCTGTAGTCCACGATCAGCTCCTTCATTTTGTTGACGTTGAGGGAGAGGTTATTTTCCTGGCACCACTCCCCCAGGGCTCTCACCTCTTCCCTGTAGGCTGTCTTATTGTTGTTGGTAATCAGACCTACCACTGTCGTGTCATCAGCTAATTTGATTGAGTTGGAGACTTGCATGGCCATGGCAGTCATGGCAGTCATGGGTGAACAGGGAGTACAGGAGGGGGCGGAGAACGCACCCCTGTGGGGCCCCGTGTTGAGGTTCAGGGTGGCAGAGGTGTTATTGCCACTTGGGGTCGGCTCGTCAGGAAGTCCAGGACTCAGTTGCACAGGGAGGGATTCAGACCCAGGGCCCTGAACTTAGTGATGAGCTTGGAGGGCACTATGGTGTTGAAAGCTGAGCTGTAGCCGATGAACAGCATTCTTACATAGGAATTAGTCTTGTAGAGGTGGGATAAGGCAATGGCGAATGCATTGTCCTTGGATTTGTTGGGGCAATATGTGAATTGTACTGGGTCTAAGGTGTTGTGTAAGGTGGAGGTGATATGGTCCTTAACTTGCCTCTCAAAGCACTTCATCACGACAGAAGTGAGTGCCTCAGGGAGAAAGTCATTTAGTTCAGTTACCTTCGCTTTATTGGGTACAGGAACAATGGACATCTTAAAGCAAGTGGGGACAACAGACAGGAATATGGAGAGATTGAATATGTCCGTAAAGACTCCAGCCAGCTGGTCTGCACATGCTCTGTGGGCGCTATTTCTATGCTTCCCGTTCTTAAGTTTAGTTTTTTATCTTTTACTTTCGGTTTAGTACACCAGCTTCAAATCGGCTGAAAATACATAATTTTTGGTTATTGAAAAGATATGTCTTAGTAGTTTAGATAGTACAATGACTCTCTACACTATGCATTGCTTGTTTTGTCACAAACTGAAATTAGGCAAACTATTAGAATTTTTACAACCAGGAAGGTGGATCGATTTCTGCATATTGCACATTTAACATGTTTAAAAGACTTAAGTCGGCCATGGAGAACGAGAGAACACAGTCCTCGTGAGTGTTGTGGGCCCGCGTCTCAATGTTGTTTTCATCGAAGCGGGCAAAGAAAGTCTTTAGCTCATCAGGGAACGAGGTGTCGGCGACATGGCTGGTTTTCCCTTTGTAATTTGTGATTGTCTGGAGTCTCTGCCACATATGTTTCGTGTCTGAGCCATTGAATTGCGACTCCACTTTGTCCCTGTACTATCATTTTGCCTCTTGATTGCCTTACAGAGGTCGTACCTGGTCTGTTTGTAGACGTTTATGTTCCCAGACATCTTACCATGGTTAAATGCAGTGGTTCCGGATTTCAGTTTTGCGTGAATGCAGCCATCTATCCATTGTTTTTGGTTTGGATAAGTTCTATATCGTCACAGTGGGAAACACATCCTCTATGCACTCCATGATGAACTCAGTCACAGAGTCAGTGTATACGTCGATACTATTTTCAGAGACGACCCAGAACATTTCCCAGTCCCCGTGATCAAAACAATCTTAAAGCATAGATTCCGATTGGTCAGACCAACGTTGAACAGTCCTTATCATGGGAGCTTCCTGTTTAGGTTTCTGCCTATAGGTGGGAAGGAACAGAAAAGAGGCATGATCTGATTTGCCGAAGGGAGGGTGGGGGAGGGCAGTCCCGGAAGGGAGAGTAGCAATAATCCAGGGTCTGTGTTGGGCATCTAGCACAGCAGATGTGTTGATAGAATTTGAGTAGCGTTTTCCTCAAATTTCCTTTATTAAATCCCCAACTACAATAAATGCAGACTTATGATATGCGGTTTCCAGTTTGCACATAGTCCACCAATTACCACAATCACATCATGAATCATTAATCATGAAACAAACCCCTGCAACTTTATTTTTCCCGGAGAGTTCTTTCTTCCTGTCCTCACAATGGATGGAGAACCCCGCTGGCTGAATGGACAAGAACAACATATTTGGAGAGAGAGCCATTATTCTCTCGAAGGAACTCCTCAACCTGAGTTCGTCTACTTTATTTTCCAGGGACTGAACGTTAGCGAATAATATACTTATAGGAACAGAGGGCATATTTGTTCAGATTATGTTGTAAACAAACATTCCGCAGTTTCATTCCTTTATCCAATAGATAATATGCTTTCATTGAGAGCAAAAAGTATGTTTCTTCCTTGTGAGTTTCAGGCAAAAAAACACTATTCTACACAACTGCTTTGTTGGCTTTTCCTTACACTTGAGATTTTCACCGGGAAACAAGTGTTGGTTGGTAGCAAGCCATGGCAGATTATTTTAGCTCTGATTGTACAATATCAGCCCAGAATATCTGATATGAAAAAGGCCAGGTTTAGGCAACTTTGATGGGGGTGTGAGCCACAAAAAAACTGAACTCATTATAAGGGAGCAGCAGTGGTTCGCGGGTCTGCGTATCCACATCCATACCCACACATGCAGTCATAGCCGGCCCTAGCCTTTTGGTGGCCCTAAGTGAAATTTGCGAGCAAAACATTTTTAGCAGCCCCCCCTCTTGACAGTTGAGAGAAACAAATTCACTTTTAGAGTTAATTTCCTGCAATTCTACACATTTCTGCCATGGGGCGTAGAGAAAATGCTGCCATTTTTAACAAATTGAATGTAATTCTACTCATTTTGCCATGGGGCAGATAAATAAATGACAAGTTTTACAGTGGATTTCCTGCAGTTCTACACATTTTGCCATAGGGTGGAGTTAAATGTTTGCAGTTTTTTCTATGATATCTCAGTGAGAGACTAAAATAAAATATATGGGGCATCCCCGGTCGGTAATTCGACCATGATTACTTCAAGTTTAGATCGCTGGCTAGAGTAATTTAACAATCCAAAAAATGTTTGCTGACATGGGTTAATTGAGTGACTGTCAGTGACTGACATAAGAGAAACTGCTGATGCAAAACCAAATTTTGAAATTGCACCGTGTGTATTCTATTATTCTAACTCAACAGTAAGTTGAGTCCCCGAGTGAGTACCTAAAAAAAGGGCCTACAAAAGGGGGGGGGTCACCAGTTGCCCATCCCTGAAATAGTCTATTGTATCAGTTTTTTTCACGATACCAAAACCACATCGGAACTACTCCTGCGACATCTCATGTCTCCACATCAGCTAACTTCTAGCGCTTATTTCCAGGAAAACTTACTCATGCATCCCGTCAACCAAATTTCCTTGACCCTTTATACCCATACACCCATAAAGGGTGGAATCTCCTCATCCAACCAACCCTTTACAGTGGAACCCTTGTTACCCGTCCAATCAGTGGGCCTTGTTAGCGCCCAGGCACGGCCCAGCCCCCACCCTCCGGCTGGCCCGTACTGACCTGGCAGAGGCCCGTGGAGGGGTTGGAACCCAGGCGGGCCGGCAGAGCATTCCCAGAAATACGGAGCCCCCCCAGGCCCTGGTTTCCCCAGTAGCAGCTCGGGCTGCAGGCCCAGGAAGGGAGGGCCGGGCTGGGGGAGAAAGCAGTGACCCTCTGCCTCTTGAAAGGTGACCAGTAGCCGGCGACTGGTGCACAGGTCTACACCACCGACAGACAAACACCAGGCCACCAACAGAAAGTAGAGTGGGGACAGCAGAGACAACAGACAAGGCCAGCGGAAACCATACAGTCAACGTAGTCCGAATGTTATCCAGACCTCATGAAGTCTTTCACTTAGTAGTTTTACTTTGTCCAGTGGAATGAAACTTTTTCCTGTATTACTTGCCAAGCCAGCAGACTGCTAGTCTGTTCTAGAGAATTGAATGGTTGCAATAGTATTTATTCTGTCAAAAAACTTTTTCCTTTAGGAAGTTTACAGCTATTCTTTATGCTATTTCTTTCTATTTCCTTTATAAAATATATATTTTTATCTTCATGAAGCATTCTCCCATTCTTCAATCCATACTCTTATCAGCTCCTCCACGTCGCTTTAACCCTACTACTCACTCCTCTCGAACGGGGTTCTGTCTGCAGCACAGGCCCCTCATCTCATGCCAATCAGGCCAAAAGAGTTGAGCAATGGTGTTGAATGAAGATGCTATTAAAACTGTCATGATCAGAGTCACACTACAATGGCATTCTACAGTTATTCATTCTAAATAAAAGCAGTTGGTCAATAGATTTTAAATTCTGGCATTCTGTCACATTTTTTCATTGATTTTAGATTGGAGATATGTAATCACTAGGAAGCCCTTTTCTACAACCAAAAAAACTGTTTTTGCGCCACATCTAAACTTCTCTCCACACTGCTTTGGCTCTCTCTCGGAGTCAGACGTACTGTACAGCAAAATCCATAGGCTGCTGCTGGTTGCCATGGCAATAATATAGTTGAAAAAAGCTCCATTGAATCCAGAGGAACATTGCACAGTACGACTCAATAGACATGCAACAACATTAGTGCATTGTTTGACCAATGGCCACAAGGCGATGGAGATGACAGCAAGCGACAAACAGCGTTCACATTGCCATGCTGAACAGACAGAGATGGGTGTGGCACTAAGGCTATTAGGCTTAACAGTCTATATGTCTGAGCCTTGATTTGGAAAATGGGGTGGCATACATACACTTCTTCGTTGTAGATACTGCAGTGTCCAAAAATGTACCACTGGGGGGCAGTGACCCATTAAAAAAGACACCAAAGGCTACAATTTAAAATGTTCCTTTCACTTTGATTAGCAATCTTTTCACTTCAAGAAATAGGCCTATACAAATTCTAACCCATTGAGCAAAGTTATCCTTATTAAAAGATTAATTCACATGATCTAAAAAAATCTAAACGTGAAGTTCCCCATTCAACTTCTCACTTTCCTCACCCTCTCTTCGCCATAAAGTCATGCAGAAGGGCACCCTATTTAAAATGTTTGCGTTGTGCTCACCATCGTTGAGACACAGCATACAGGCTGGGTGTCATGTTTTGGCTGATAAATGTACTAAAATGTGAATACAATTGAAATGTCAACTTTCTCAAATGGAACCACAAAGATGGAAATCAGACAATGTCGTATTGAGTGGGAATATACACTCTTTTAAATTATACTGTCAATATTCCATAGGAAACCTATTGAACTAGAAATATGCATAATAGAATAGACATTCAAATTGCTATTTGACAGTGGGTGGACCAGCCACCATCATTCTGTAGTAATTGGAAGTTAATGTTTCAATGGTGTACCAGATAAATTGCAGTGGTCTGAAGGGATAGATCCATTCTATGAATTACATTTCTATGATCGAAATGACACCCACCCTGTATTCAAGAGTATGCGTGTCTCAACCGATGACGGGCACAACAAACACCTCAGGTGATGTAAAATAGGGCCTAAGCTTGAGGTCTTCACGGGTCAACCTGAACCGAATACCCGAGACCTGAGCGGGTCCAGGTCCAAAATTCGAACTATTCCCTTGGGTCCAGATCAGGTCCTGTTTCATTGTCATTGGGTCTATATAACTACAGGTGATATACATATTGTACATATATACAGTACAAGTCAAATGTTTGGGCATGTCTACTCATTGAAGGGTTTTTCTTTCTTTATACTATTTTCTACATTGTAGAATAATAGTGAATACGTCAAAACTATGAAATAACACATACGGAATCATGGAGTATTCAAAAAAGTGCTAAACATACCAAAATATATTTTAGTTTGACCGCAGAATGAAGGAAAAGCAGCCAACAAGTGCTCAGAATATGTGGGAACTCCTTCAAGACTATTGGAAAATAATTCCTCATGAAGCTGGTTGAGAGAATGCCAAGAGTGTGCAAAGCTGTCATCAAGGCAAAGGGTGGCTCCTTAAATAAAATATACTTGGATTTGTTTAACACTTTTGTTTACTACATGATTCCATAGGTGTTATTTCATAGTGTCTTGACTATTATTCTACAATGTAGAAAAAAGTAAAAAATTAAGAAAAAACATGAAAAGAGAAGGTGTGTCCAAACTTTTGACTGGTACTAAATATGTATGTATATATATATATTTTGGGGGGAGGAACTCAGTCGGGATCTTACTGTTGAGAGTTAGTATAGTAGAATACACAAGGTGCAACGTGGAGTAATCATGGTCGATTACCGACCGGGGGGACCCCCATTGATTTTGTTAGTTACCCTCACTCAGATATCATATTAAAAACTGCTAACATTTATCTTACCCTATGGCAAAATGTGTAGAATTGCAGAAAATGAGCTATAAACTTCAATGTATTATTTTTTGTCCCATGGCAAAATAAGTAGAATTGAATGAAATTAGATCAAATAAATGCTAAATCGTCTCTCCGCTTAAATGTAGAATTAGAACAAACTTGGTTTAAAAGTGCAACATTTTCTCCTCGCCCCATAGAACATTTAGTAGAATTTCAGGAAACTAACTCTAAAACTTCAATTTTCTCTCCACTTTCAAGAGGCTAGGGCCAGCTCTGTGTAGGTATGGATGTGGTTATGCAGACCTGCCAGCCACTGTGACCCCTAATGATATTTGCAGATTTGTTTTGTGCCCACCACCCCCATTAAAAAGTTGCCCATCCCTTCTATAGCATATTTATTTTATGCTAATAAGGTGAATTTATTAACTTATAGAAGGCCTAGCCAACATATAAAGACCTATTAGTTAACCGGAAGAGCAACATGGCTGATAAACATACTTTTTTTTGTCACTCGGGTCTAGTCTAAATCCAAACCCGTTAGGGTACGGGTAGAGTCTAGGTCTGGCTGTTGTCCGGTCCATTCATGTTCGAGTCTGATTGTTCTCAGGTCTGGGTCCAACATTTTGGAACAAAGAAGACCTCTAATCTAAGTTACAACATATGTTTACGCATTTTTTTGATAATTGACATTAAAAGGTTAAAAGAAAATGGCACAAACTGTTTAACAACCATGTTTGTACACTTTCAAATCATATCAAACTCAAACGTTTTACTTTTTCAGTGATGACGACATGGATGTCTACCATGGGCAAACATGTTTTGAAGGTTTAGTTCAAATCAAATGAGGTGCAGTCAGAAAGTGCATTAATGCAGAACGACCCTATACACAATATCAGCCAGGACAGCTATTTCAGCCAGCTTTGTAAGTATGGCGCTTCTTCTGAAGACAGTGTCCCTACCGTTAGCTGATGGAGGCGCAGAGAGCGGATAGATCCTTTGGTGTTAGCATTACTGCACAGGCATAGACAAGCATGCCTATATATTTTATGTGCGTATGTGTTTGTGTATGCTTGTGTTTTTGGTCAGGCTTTAAAAAGACAGACAGAGCAGGTTTTCCCCACAAGCAGCAGCAGAGCAGATTATGATCCATACAAAGCAATAAAGAGACATATGGCAAGGTGGAGCGGAGCAGGGTGGGCGGCTGCTTGCCTTCCACTGCGCACTGGCGTCCCGTGTGGTAGAGGGCACCACCGTGGTTCTGCGGCTCGGGGAAGGCACCGTGTGCTGGGGCGGTAGCGGGGAGCAATGGCGAGCCGTGGTGCGTTTTTACGTGCACCTTAAGGTAGGATGCAGTGGAGAAACCTGGAGACCAGGAGAAGAACACAGAACAAAAGGGCAGTGGCACTACACATCCAGCTGGGAGAGAATGGATGCTCCCTGTTGTCATGTACCTAAAGATGACTGTGGGACAACAACAAAAACTTGTTCCCACGTCCACCTTTCGTGAAACTGTTTTATATTTTCATGCAGACAAGCATAAGAGCTGGTACCAGGGATAATAATATGATTTTGGTGAACTGAGCTGAGCTTTTGGATGATGTAACAACCCCTCAAAAATAAATATGAAGCGCATCTAACTTCAGAAGGCAAGGGAGAATGTGAACCTGCAAAAGGAAGGGTAACCTCAAGCAAGAATAAAAAAATATGCAACCACTGTTCTCTCTTATCTAAGCTATTAGGCTTACCACAAGAATGACACCATCTCTAGCCAGGTAACTCAAGACAAAAGAAGCAAGGTAAATGAAGACAAAATAAGCCCAATACAGTATTTTGGGGCAAAATTTCAGACCATAGGTCTAAAGACAAACGGCACCGGCACCATAATTTAAATCACTGAGCTATATTGTATGCGCCAAAAAATTGGGAAATTATATTATTTTATACATTCAATTGCTCAAAGAGAACCCCATACGAACTGTAAAACATGGTGGTGGATCTTTCATGTTAAGGGGATATTTTGCTTCCACTGGTCCAGGGGCGCTTGTTAAGGTCAACGGCATCATGAACTTTACCCAGTTCCAGGACATTTTAAACAAAACCTAGTTGTTTCTGGCAGGAGGCTGAAACTTGGCCGCAAGTGGATCATATGAAAATCCACAAAGAAAATAGTTAATTGGCCACAAAATATGCATTTTACAATGGCCATCTCAAGTCTATGGATGTGAAACCCATTGAAAAGCTGTGGTTTGAATTGAAGTGGGCAGTCCATAAGTGCAGATGACGGATACCAAGGATCTGGAAGGATTCTGTATGGAGGAATGATCTAAGATCCCTCCCAATGTGTTCTCCAACTCATAAAACATTTTAGAAAAAGGCTGAGGTGAGGTTTTGAAAACAGGGGTGTCAATTCTACCCCTACCTTTGAGAAAAAAAAACATATTACTTGTTAAACAAAATCTCTTTCTTTCAGCAATTGTTTTAGTATAAAATAATTTCATTTTTTTGGGCCCGTACAATACAGCTCACTATTTTAATTATTTATTTTATACACTCATTTTTGCTGGTGTAAATTATTTCAGACCCCACTGTATGTACTACCTTGCAGGTCACACATGTAGAAAGCAACCCAAGTTCTTTGCACCAGCTGAGGTAGTTACTTACATTATTAGATTTGAATAGTAAAAATATTGGTAGATCATCCTTGTGGCAAGATCGAAATACCATTCTGGAAGAAAGGCAGGTTAACAACAACAACAAAAAACATACAAATTTAAGAAACAAGAAGACACAGTTATAGAAGGAAGCTGCCATCCTAATTCTCCTGACATGTATGAGGAGATGATGCTGCACACTAGGCCTGAGGTTACCTTTGTTGCATATGCTACAGTAGTTGTGAGGTCCTTCACTGTGTTTCTTGAGGTGGTCGGTCATGTACGCAGCCCGGAGGTACTTCCCACATACCTGGCACGGGATCTTGTCCTCGTGGCAAGCCAGGTGGGACCGCAGACGATCTCTCGTAGCAAAGGAGGCATTACAAATCTGAAGAGGAGGAAAATGCAGGTAAAGAGCATGCCCTCATACGTTACCTACAGAAACAGTATTCATTTACCGTCAACCATATTCTAATCGACAAGAATGAGTATGTTTACATGCAACCAAATAATTCCATATTTAACTGATTATGGCAGTAGGCCGAATATGGCAATAGCCATAAACACTTTACTCTGCTTATTTTAAAGATGCACTATGCAAAAATCGCTCTGCCATTTCCTGGTTGCCAAAATTCAGTCCTCGTTTTTTGTTTATGTGACAAAACATGCAAGTATTGTGTAGAGAGTCACGGTAGTATCTAAACCACTGTGAAATATATTTTCCATAAACCAAAATATAGTACTTTCAGCTGTTTGATGCTGGTGTAGAAAACCGAAAGTAAAAGATGAAAAAAAACTAAACTTAAGAACGGGAAACAAAGAAATAGCTTTTATGTATCTGTGGGCTTGGCGACAAATATGAAGCGAGGGCCAGCTAACGAGGGCATACAGGTAGCAGTGGTGGGTAGTATATGGGGCTTTGGTGACAAAACGTATGGCACTGTGATAGATAACATCCAATTTTCTGAGTAGAGTGTTAGAGGCTATTTTGTAAATGATGTAGATTTAAGGCAGCCCCCCGCACCTATCTGTTTCAGAGGGGTAGGGTTAAATGTGGAAGACCCATTTCAGTTGAAGGCATTCAGTTGTACAACTGACTAGGTTATCCCCCTTTCCCTAGTCAAGTGAGTAAAACAAAACTGAAAGTAAGCATCTTAAAAAAAGGTCACACATAAAAACTTTGTATGTCTCAACTCAGAATCAAATAGTCTTTGCAAAAATAACATGGTATGTTGGTAGAATGTTTATTTTGATTGGCGATTCTCGCCATTTATTTCAGTCCCATCAGGTAGCCTAATTTCAGATGTGTCCATTATTAGAGAAATTGTTTATTTTGCAAAGCACGTAAACGTTTTAAACAAACTATTATATTAGTTTGTGTTGTCATTGAGTAACCATATTCAATCATTAAAACAAATACCACACTGACTGATTTAAAGTGTTGTTCATTCATTGTGACAAATATTGCATCCACATCAACTCTCCTAAGAGAATCCAGTTGTTACTATTGTCTCACCTGACACTTATGGGGTCTCTCTGTTGTGTGAACCTGCTTGATGTGTCCATTAAGATGGTCTGGCCTGAATAAAACAAACATAGGCATGTTGAGACAGATGCAGACAGTACAAGAATGATTCTGAGTAGGAAGACCATTTGTCTATATTTTCCCTCGGAACACAGAATGCTTAGAATAGAATAGGGAATGACCCTGGAAGTAGTGATGGTAATGTAGGTCTACCATAATAACTGTCCATAGCTCACCTTGAAAACCCCTTTCCACAGCTTTGACAGACGTAAGGTTTGCCCACAGATCCATCGTGTGACCGCACATGGTATGACATCCTATCCTTGCGCTTGAATCGCAGGCCACAGACATGGCACGCATATGGCTTTTCCCCGGAATGAGACAATTTGTGTCGGTTCAGGTGGTAGACATCCCGGAATACCTTTCCACAAATGTCACAGCCAACGTGACGTCTCGTCCTCTCTCGTTTACGGCTGATATCTACTGTTCCATGCAAGGGCATGCCATTCTCCAACAGACCGGGCTGACCAGAGTGCGTTATCAAGGTAGGGCCGCCTCCGCTACTCGCGCCATGGCTGGACGCTCCATGCTGCGCTTCGTGATTTCTCAACCGCACAGCCTCTGTAAATGCTTTGCCACATATTCCACAAGGAAATAGCTGCTCAATGTCTTTAACGTCAGAGGTGCTGTGGTTATAATGTATATGCTCTATGGCTGTCGCTTTCTTTGGTCGTCCCCTGCCTCTCTTAGAACCCGGAGATCCCTCTTCTTGGAACGGGTTGCCCGTCTTCTCTGATGGAGACACGGGCTGCAGAACTGGAATAGTGGACTGGGGGCTGCTATCCGAAACAAGAGTGTCATTGGCATGACTTCCGTCCACATTATGTGTGTGCCCATTGTTGCTATTTTCCAACAAGCCATTCCCATTTGACATGTCTACCGCTAATTTGAAACCCAATTCAGAGCCCCCCGTGGCACGGAACAAACTGACGTCGCCTCCTCGAGAGGGTGGTATAAGGATTTGTACATTGGACTGTTTTATTACTTCTTGGCATATCTCGATGACAGAACGCATTAACAGAAACTTAGCAGCTGTCATCAACTCGGGGAAACATTCCAATCGTACCACAATCCTAGAGGTGTAGACAAAGTCCAAAATGTCTTTAAAAACTTTGGGGCTTATCGTATGCATCTCGAGTTCTTTTGCCTCCCCGTCGCCCTCCGGTTGACAACCAAAAACGGACTCGAAGTACTCGCTGCACGCCGCCAGTACCGCCTTGTGGGCAGGGAAGCTCTCTTCGCCAACGCGCAAGATCACATCGCAAAACCTGCCTCCATCTTTCCTCTGAATGTTGAGGTTGTGTAGCATCTCCGCGCTATGATTGCTCACCTGATAGGTGTATGAAGAATTCCACGACTGCTCCGCTATTCTCTCCATGCCGAATTCATTCAACATCAATTTAGGTTAGCGACTAGGGGTGGCGAAACAAATAGTGTATAAAGCTCAATAGTCCGAGTAAATTAAATAAAAAACACGACGACCACCCTTCCCTGTTTAGCATCTAAAATGTTAGCAGGGAAAAATGGCAGACCCCCAGCTTCCTGTGAACTTTAACCTTTTTCGTTTCAAATGGGGGTAATCGTTCTATATTTCCACGTCGCTTTTAGATACTCGACAAAGTGTGTGTCTCATGTAAAATGTATTATTCTGATACTACAGCCATTTAGCCGACAAGAGGTTGGTTTGAAGTTGTCAAATACATTCATAATATTCCTCTTCCTGGTTTCTCCCTTCATCTTTTTTTTCTCCAACAAGCCCCCTCCCCCAGCCGCCGCTGAGAAAAGGCTGACCGTCTAGCTTTCAGAACAAAAAAAGGGTGCGACCGTGCGCATGTTAGAATATAACAAAAAAATAAAGTTGAACTATAGACGACTCCAATCATAACTTTGATGCGGCAATATTTTTTTATGACCCATCCAATTCTGACACTACACATTAGTCTATAACACATGTATATGGCTTGCTGCCATTCACACATTGCAGATGCCTTTGGAGAATTGCCCAATTTGAAAAGGCGCTACTCGCATATGCAAATAACCAGCTCATGACAGTAAGGCAAAGAAATTACGAGAACCGAAACACCATTTGAAATGTAAAATTCCATGTTTATCGTCAGTTGCCACCCCAAAAGCAGAAAGGTAAACCACCATGACATTCAATAAGATCCCCCCCCCCCCAAAAAAAAAAAACAAGTGTGCTTCCCTTTAAACTGTCCTGTGGTTCCAATTAAAGATGACCTCTAATTCATTAGAATGAGTGATCACTTAAATGTGGAAGGAAAACTTAAGTAGCTTGTGTTGGAATGATGTGGGCATACCATAACAGAATGGTGAGTGTGTACCTGTGATAATATTCACCCAAGTAAACCTGATTGGCCAGCTCAACCAATGACATGTTCTACAAATAAATGGCAAGCATTTTTATATATTTTTAAACAGGCAGATGTTTTTCCTCCAATTTATGCTTGGCCCACAAATTAGTATACTGTAGGCTGAGTCAACATTTGAGTATGCGTTAACAGAATATGCAGTGACAATAACAAATCGGGCAATGCCACAAATTATATATCTGACCTAGCAGCTCATTGTTCAAATATGCAGTATTCACATTCTCCTGCATTTTCAAAGGCACGTGTTAAGGCTTCAGCAATCTTAGTTCAATACGCACAAAGAGAACAAAGCCATTGTGATACATTTTTTTTTATTGAACATTTTATTTATTCTGTGCTTTTATAACTTAATAGCACATTAACAAACTGAATCTCTACCACCTACCCCCAAATATGTGATAACGTGATTCAGAAGTGCTTCTCTGTTCCAGTGACTGGCAGAAGGGGAGGGACGCAGTAAAGAAAAATAAGCTGTGGGCTCTCAAATCTTACCTTAATTCCTTGCATCATTTCACCTTCTCAAAAACACATTGGAGAAGGTGCGACAGAAGGGACCTCATACCTTCTCAAATACTGTTGAAAAGGAGGCAGGCGAGCCGATGGGATGCAAATAATCATGGAAAGATGAATTGAGAGTCAGAAAGGCACACCCAGCACTTGCTGTTCCCCCTGTAACACTCCAGTCACCTTTCCAGACAGGGCAGGCAGTGGCACTGCCTGACCAAGCCGTAGGGAGGACATCTTTTGAGGGTACACGCAGGGCAACTCCACAATCAAACATTGAACTCGTCACCCCTTTCTCAGTGCAGCTCAAATCCATGGGGGGGGGGGGGGGAAATAAAACCACCAGGACACGACAAAGACGCGCCACTACCCTCGCTTCACAGCTCTACTACGTCTGACTGCGGCAGTCCGCACTTAAACATCAAGATACAACCTTCCCCCTTACCAAGAAAACAAAATCATATTTATGTACAGGTAGAAGAATCAGATCCATTCCTACAGTCTGTACAATGTTGGGCCTATAAATTATTTACTTCATCTTTACTGCAAAAAAAGATAGAAAAACATATCCCAAAACATGCTGCAAAAAAGAAAAAAAATCTTATAGAACTCAGTCTTTCCCTTAAGTTGAGGCCTCTTCAAAACTCTTAACAGTGACTTCAAGGTTTAAGACAACACATGGACACAGTCCTCGTTCTCCAGGATCTGTGCTTAGTCTTAAATTAAAGTCCACCTTTTTTGTTAATGGGGAGGTGGAGAAAGGAGGGGGGGGAAATGAAGTCTTCCATTATCCAACATTCTGGTTGTATGAAACTCTCCTCAGGGCTTGAACTCCAGTTCATCTACACTTATGACCTTAGCAGGCATGGAAGGAAGGGGCTGCTGCAGCACATCTGAGCCAAACCACTTAGACAGACCAGCTCCGCCCACACCAGTGGGGCTACCCCCATGTTGCTGGGAGTGGCTCGTCCGGTCAGGGCCGAGGTTCTGCGACTGGTGGCCTGGGACTGATGGATGCACTGGGAGGAGAGAGAGAATGAAATTTTGCAGTAAAAGCCATTCGGAACATTGGGAAACTAATGTCCTTAAAAAAGGGATCCACTGTGCCAAGATTGTGGTGCCCTCATCTCTGCATAAACACTAGTAAAACAAATGTTCATGTTGAATAACAGCAGACTGAACAGAAAATGTCACTCACTTGGTCTCGGTTGCTGCTGCATTAGCTGCATGTGATTGCTGGCTCGTGGAGGTAAGAGGGGGTGTCCTGTCGCCCCTAGGGGGTAGAGGGGTTGTCCTAGCAGAGCAGGGGGCAAACCCTGAAGCTGAGCGAGGTCAACGTGCTGTGGAAATATGCCTAGGATGGAAAATGAAATGTCAGTGAGCTCCTCAGCAGTTCCCCACACACATCAACCATACACTGCAGGTAAACTCTTCCTGAAAACAAACTCCAACTATAGTTTTTCTAAATACCCCATGTAATATAGACATGAGTGTCATTTTCAATAGGCCAACTCATCTTGGCACTATAAAACCTGTCAGTGGCCTTATGTGATGGCTTAGAATAGCTAGGTACTGTAAACAGGTAGACCAGTACTAACCTGCCTGCATCAGAGCAGGGCCTAGCTGCTGTGGCTGGATGCCCTGGGCCAGCATCCTCTGCACAAGGCTGGGATGGAGCTGGGGCGGAGGGGGGCGCACCATGGGCACATGTCCGTGGGATAGCAGTGGTATCGGGTAGATGGGGCAGGGGTGCCCGGCAGAGCCTGGCCTGGGGCGGTCCTGGCGAGCCTGGGAGGCAGCCTTCACCCCTCCCAACTGAGAACCACTACTGCCTATCCCATCCAGAAAAGAGCTGGGAGAGCGCCTGTCTATAACACAGGCGCACAAATGCTACATTAGACAAGACAGTAGCAGAAACAACATTGCACAAGTAAGGAGCAGAGACATGGGAAGTCATCCACCTGGTTTTACCTGAGGTTGCATTCAATGCATTTCCCAAACAATGTCATTACTGACATGCAAAAACAGCCGTTGATGAACGTACCCTCTTGGGAGTGGCCTTCCTTGCTGTCTGGACGACTACCTGGCTCATCTCGACTCTTCTCTTTCGTCTCGTACATCTTACGGATCACAGACGTGGGCACGAAAGATGGTGACAGCTGTACAACACACAAGTTATTTTACTTATATAGGAGGGCATTAAAATAAAAAAAAGCAACTTAAACCAGACAGTTGATCAATACTGAGCAGATGGGAAATGTCCACTTTAACAGACAAGTGCTTATTTATCAAACTGTTTCCTGAAACCACTATGGGTTTGAGTCAGTGGAGGGATTGAACAAGGTTACAATGTTTTCACTGGAAAAATGGAATGAGTGTTTCTTATTGGACAAGTTCAGGTAGTCCCGCCCCATTTTGGTTTTCTGGTTGGCGACTAATGAATACAACGCAGACAACCTTTCGACGTACCATGCTGGTGACTGTGTTGCCAGGGGAGTGTCTGCCTGCAGGATGAGTGCCTGGACCAGGGGATCGGTTCATCCTGGGTTGCCAGATAACACACGTCAATGTAAAATGTCACCCCCATAAATTGTGAAAGATGTCAAATTTGAACCCTTTTAACGCTCAGTCACCTGTTGTGTTGGTAGACCTTGTTCGGAGGCAGTTTGTTGTAACCGGGCTGGAAGGCGTTGTGGGCATGGAGAGCAAGGTCCTGCTGGTTAATCAGAGCCTCCAGGTCAGCCTGGTCCACAGCCATGGACAGCGCCCTCATCTGGAGGCAAAGTCATAAACCACCAGTTTTTACTAACACCGCGAGTCAAACGCATTCCAGAGGGCTGAGTGTCTGCGGGTTTTCACTCCTCCCTTGTACTTGTTGAATTAAGGTCTAATTGGTAAAGAACTCTCCTCACCTGGTTGTCTAGGTCTTAATTGAAAGGGAAAACCAAAACCTGCAGACATTTGGCCCTCCATGGAATGAATGACACCCCATCTCAGGTTTCAGTTTGCATGCCATAATCGTTTGGTTACCAAGACAAGGCAAGATCTAACAAAGGGTGTTGCACCATAAAGAATTATAGATTTGATGTGCTTCAGATAAGGTTTACTGTAAACAACATCTAACCTGTTGCTGGTGTAGTGTGGGTCCATGTCCAGGGCTGAGGGATCTATGCATATCTGGGAACTGCTCCCCCATCATGGGCGCTGCACCAACAGGGTACCCTGAAACAAGACCAATCAGACAAATCACTTAAAAGTGAAGGAGCACAAAAACATTTAGGAGCACAATGAAAATAAGAGTAAAGAGTGTTTGATAAATTACTAAGTTAATGAATGAAACATTATTGGTGTTCCATGCTCAATAAAGTACAACGTACCCTCAAATAGTCACTTAGGTGAGACAAATGTTCAGCTGCCCCTTTAAGGGGTGGGCCATCACTGTGGCAACAGAGGGACTCAAACGTCTGAGATCAGCAGTGTTGGAAACTTAGTGACTGTCGCTATATTTTGAGAGTTATCAGACTGCACCAGCCACTTAACGGTCAAATATTCAAGAGACAAATTCAGCTACTTCTCAGGCTGCTTTTGGGGTAGTTTAGAAATAGGATTTTTCACACAATTTTTCAGCAAACGAGTGGGAGAAGATGTCTGTGGAGAAGTCACAGCAACGGTGCACGTACAGGAAGGAAACAAGGGTAGGGGGGCTAAAACGCTATATCGGGAACCGCAGCAAGGCAAATGGGTGCTGTGACATCGTCAAGGCAAAACGTCACCTATCGATTAATCAAGGAGCCAGGAGACGATTTCGCTGAAAAATATTTGGTAACATTGGAGATTAGATGCACAGACGTCTCTTTCCTAGCAGTTGAAAAAGGTCGAACAAAGATTAACGTTAAATTGTTTGTCAGCGTGTGAAGAAAACGATGTAAACTGCCAAGAAACAATAAAGTCACTAATAGACTTTCAAATAAATTCAAACTTCATGCCTGTGAGCTTCTAAAAATGAATCTTTCAGGAGAACAGGTTGCTGCACGAGGTGGACTACAGACTGACCAAAAACAAAACGCAACATGTCCACGTTTCATGAGCAGAAATCATCCATACACACAAAGCTTGATTCTCAAATGTGTTTACATCCCTGTTAGTGAGTATATCTCCTTTGCCAAAATAATCCATCCAAAACATATCAAGAAACTGATTAAACTGCATGATCATTACGCAGTTGCACCTTGCACTGTTCTGCACCTGCGGGATCATCTAATGGGGGGTGCTGAGGAGTATTTCGGTCTGTAATAAAGCCCTTGTGGGAAAAAACTCATTCTGATTGGCTGGGCCTGGCTCCCCAGTGGGTGGGCCTATGCCCTTCAAGGCCCACCCATGGCTGCACCCCTTCCCAGTCATGTGAAAAGCATAGATAAAGGCCTAATACATTTAAATTTAACGATTTCCTTATTAGGAACTAACTCAGTAAAATCTTTGAAACTATTGTGTTTATTTTTGTTCAGTATAGTTCTGTGATTAGCTACCCGCAAAGAATCAAAACTGCAGAATTAGTTTGAAAATAGTCAAGGCAGCAATTTCGTTGCTATAAATCACAACCTCCACGTGCTCATACTTGACTTGTTCAGTTCTCACATCTATTTTTAGGCGCAAATTCAAAAGTGGTCGCACTGTAGTGCCCAGTTTTTTCCGTAGCTACAGTGTGCCCTAAATGAACACCACCCTTTGCTTCCATATTGATGTAATGTTTACCAGCGGGTGGCCGCATGTGTCCATGGAAGTAGTCAGGCAAAGGTGCCCTCTGTAGGAAGAGTGGAGGCGAGGGCCCCCTGTGCTGAAGACCAGGCCCAGGGGGTGGAGGGGCGTCAGTGCTGCCTAGCACGCTGTGGAGGGTAGGGGAGCCGCTACGGGGAGGGCCCTGGGCACCTAGAAGCTCCTGTAGCAATTATACACACTGCTCAGACAGGACCAACACTCCAACTGAGCCACACAACATAACACCAGCCCCTTATTCCTTAGAAAGCACCCCAACCAGAATGCTACAGCCTATCAAACTCAACAGCTTATAATAAGTACTATTTTAACAGTTCCACACACCCACCCTGAACACGAGCTAGCCCCAAACTACACACCTGAAATACGTTCCTCTGCGATGGGGCAGGCACTGTGGCTTCAGGCAGGGGCACTATAGCAGGATCCGTGGGCTGATTGAGCTGTAACGGGTGGAAGAACGTGGAATCAGACAGCAGTCTTGGTTGTGGACACGCCTTTAAAACCAATCCCTCTGGGCATTTTTACCTTGCATAAATGTTTTGCATCAGACCAATTAACATTGTTAGACATTGCATTGCTATAATGTTGTCAAATGTCCAAATACAAGTTACTTAGACATCATCCAATGGAAAATTATGAGATTGTAATGACGTATATGTAACAACTTGTGACTAAATTCTAACGTTGCAGCAGATGACCAAAATGCAACATTAATTGATCAGATATGAAAAGCCCATTGGGATGGAGAAGAGCATAGCATGGCTCAGCGAGAGGCAATGAAATGGTCTTGAATGTAGATATCCCTCCATGCCCAGAGACCAAAGTGACAGACCCTGACAAATTCACCAGGGCACAAGCCCCCCCCCCAAAAAAATGTCACAGGACATACGGGTAATCCAGTCTAATTTGATAAAGGATAACATTAAAGTTAAATATGAACAAATCCTCCGTATGCAATCATTTGATTGACATGTTAGTTCATAGGGGTTCATGTGAATCCAGAACTCTTGGGAGGAACTCAAACGATGCAAATTTATGCCCATCATTTTCCAGACCTGACAACTATTAGTCTAGGAGTTCAGTTATGGTTAGGACGCTAGCTTGCATGCATCATTTGGTTTTGAGAACCTACATGTGATGTAAGAGGCCAAACTTTCAGCAGCACACACGCAAGGGTCAGTTTACCTGAAGCAGCATGCAGCTCAAAGCCGTTATGGTTTACACATCCAGCGTTACCTGAGGCAGCTTGCCGACAGGACAGTCGGTGCTTTTTAAACATCATCCGAGAGCGGCACACTTACGTTGCTGTTCACTTGGTTGGCTTTGGGGTGGGTAGGCAGAGTTCCACTTGCCTTCATGCTGCTGACCAGCTTGTTGAAGGCTGACATGTCAGGGTCTCTGGCCTGTGACCTAGGCGGCCCTGCACTGGGGCCTACACCGCCTGTTAGAGCCTGCTCCAAGTGCTCAGCCATGAAGGGCGTGCCACTGCTGGTGCTGTCTCTGATTCCTCCCCGATGCAGATTCTGGTGCAGTTTCCGATGAGACTGGTGGTTCTGCTCAGAGCCCACCTTTAGCCCCTTCAGGCCTCCCTCCACCTCCTCCAGAGAGAGCACTACACCAGAGTTAGCTAGGGGACAAGATGAGGGCTTTACAAGTGTTGGAAAAGCGTACATGTCTTGCTGCCTAATGTCATATGGTGATTTTGCAGTATGGAAACACGGAACTGCCTGGAACTGTTTAATAAGAAACAATTGGTTTTCCCATTACAAAATGTTTTAGTGCTCGAATTAAACGACCCCAATGGAAATTAAGTACTGGTCACATGAACAATTGCTACTTACTGCTCTGCTGTAGCCGTTGTTTGTTGACGTTGAGGCTCGAGAGGAGAGGCTTCAGGTCTATCTTGGCCTTGTGTAACAGCTCCAGAATGTCCACCTTGTCCCGGTGCTCCACCGACTGGATGGGGGTGAAGTAGGGGACAGGGCCCATCTGGCTGGGGGACGTGCAGCGGGGGTCCTGCCCTGAGAAATGGCAAGTAACAGTTTCCAAAAACCTCATTAGAAAACATGCGCAGTCATCAAAACAGAAAGATTCATGGAGTCCTTAGAGGGGTTTGCATGTCATTTCAGAAATTGTGGCTATCAAAACAGAAACGTTGTGGCTTTATGATTATAATATGAAAAATGTTTTTCAGGGTGGTCCTCCATATGCAAAAGACTGCATATAATGTTTTTTATAAAATTATACTTAACTAAATAAAGGAGGGCCAATGTTTGCTAGGATGTGTTCCACAGGTTGCTTAGCAACCGCTGTACCAATAAGCATTTCCCTTACTTGAATTCCATGCTGGGTTACAAAAAACAGATATATAAAAATACAATGTGCAATTTCTTGCAAAATCAACAATAACTGCTCTTTTTCCAAATAAAGTAGTCAAATAATGGCAGTATTATATATAAAAATTTAAAAAACATTTAAAAAAAAAAAACATGGCAGTACAAAAGAGGGCTCGCAATTTCAACCAATCACTACACATTTACCGCATTATATGGTTCAATCAAGCCACATATCAAACTCTCCCTCGTCAGTGCATTTTCCCAACAAATATCCCACATTGCCATGCAAAACAGTAGAAATACACCAAAAAAAAGTGCATTTTTGTACGCAATTATCACAAAACCTCCCTGCAAAGTCCTGGAGGGACTGTTTGATCCTTGAGGGCAACAGATTTGTATTAATCAAAAACATTTATTTCAGAAGCAGCCCTCTTACCAGCCAGTCTCTCCAGCTCCTCATGAGGGGTGGAGCGCAGGCTGGAGGAGCGGCTGCCCGAGGGACTCAGGTTGCTGGAGAACCACCGGCTGAAACGGCTGGCCGAAACAGGGCCCTCCCCCAGGACATCCTCTATCATCTGCAACACAGAACCAGAGGCCAGTCAGATGCAAGCTGCTGGTCCAGAGTGGCAGACTGCTAAAGGGTGGGTGTGAGCAAAGGTTGCACTTACGTTTACGGCGCTGTCCATCTGCACACTTTTGGGCTTTTTTTGGATGCATTTTGTCAGTGCTTTTTGACGGTATTGTATTCTTTCTTCATTGAATCTGTACTTTATTTCCCTATCCCATAGCTAATTTCCTTTTTTAAAGATTCCTTCGAAGGGTATTGTAATAAGTGCGGAATAAACTGGAACAGATGGGCATAAATTTGCATTGACTGAAACCTAACAAAACCACCCTACTGGCGTTAAAAACCAGTTGCCTTACGACTTTTCACTGGAAAATGACAATACGTCAAGAAAACCTTAGAAAGAAACATAGTCCTGGCCAGGGTGACAATACTGCCGGTACCACCACCCATCCAAACAGGCAAAGGACAGTACCACGTGATAAAACCATGGAACTAACCAGTGTAGGTTAAAGGGATAGTTCACCCAAATTACAAAATAATATTGGTTTCCTTACCCTGTAAGCATTTTGTGGACACGGTATGACAGCAATCTATGCTTTGGTTTGATTTCCATGGCACAGTTTCCACATTCTAACAAATGCTAAAAAATGTGCATGTGGAAACAGTGCCAGGGAAAATAAAGCACGGACTGCCAAAACACTTGGTCCACACTGCTTACATGTTAAGGAAACAAGTGTAATTTTAGTTAACTATCCCTTTAAACTACACTGAACACTTAAAAGTAAAAGGACCCAGTGTGTGATGCACTTAGAACACATTACTGTGGATATTAGCCCAGAGAGCACAACTTCTAGAACCCAAAACACACCTTAAACATGCAGTGCTCCCCAGGACTTACAGAGGCCAGTCCTGGCATGGTCTTCTCCAGATTGAAAAACTCATTGAAGTCAAAGTCTCCAGATGTCTGCTCTGGGAGGACCACTGGGTGTGGGACCTCCTGGTCTGCTGTAGAGTGGGAGTCTTTTACTACCTGCTCCGGCTCCTCTGCAAGCCCACCATTACATTCCACTGCAATAGACAGAGTGCAAATTAACATTCAGGGTAGCTTCTTTCCGTAAACAATCCGATGGCATATAGTAACATCATACAGAAAGTACTCTACTGATCATTTGGTGTCTGGAGCCCCCCCCCCCCCCCCCCCAAAAAAACCCCACCTAGGACATACCTGTACATTGTAAAGGTAGAAACATGACTATGCTCATGACCCAAACATTGACCCTCACATCAGTGTGGTCATAAATCGAAAATAAATGCACCACAAGTCAACAAGGAGCCTATTCAGACTTGCGATAAGTTAATTTGGATATTCTACAGTACTTTTGTATGCTTTTAAGCCAGTAGTTCTGAAAGTAGCGCCCACGAGCCAACTGTCCCAGAAAATTGCCCACTACATCAAAATGTACAGATATTACGTGCGCCACGTTAAGGCTCCCCTCGCTCTACTACGTGTTCATTCAATGGCTGACACTCAAATTGCTGGGGGGCTGGCTCACATGGGTGTAGTGGAAATTGTGCTGCACATCTTCCAGAAAACAGTTGCTTTCAAACTAGGGATTTCATGGCTAATTGAGGTAAGACTATAATTCTGCTCAGACTATGCATGTATGAACTACAGTCACACAAACAGCTCAAGGTTGGAGGTCAAAAAAAATAAATACAAGTCCAAGTACCAGTGCATGTCTTTAACATAGACTTCAGTAAAAAAACATTTTTGGTAAGTGTTTACTTAAGCCCATGTTGTATACTTATATCAAGCCTGAACCAAACCCAAGAAAATAAAACATGGCATCCATAACACTGCAAAGCCAATGGGATCCTTATGGGGGACAATCCAAAATTATGAAGAACCCAGCATGACATGCCTTCTCTCACAGAGTCAGTCCTCTTCCTGGACCGCTTGGGTCTGCGCTTGTCCTCCTCCAGGATCTTGTCGTCAAAGCCAATGAGCTCTATAGTCTCTGATTGGCTGGTTGGGCCCCCTGAGAACCACTCCGGCTCCTCTTCCGCTTCGTTCCTTCTCCTCTCACTGAACACACGCTTGTCCCCAAAGTCTCGCTGCAGGAAAAAAAATATGACACAAGTTTGGGGTCACATGGAAAAGGGCATTTCTATAAAAACATGAAATTAGTTGACTATTTTCTAAGACATTGACAAAGGTTATAATGGTTAATTGAAAATGTCCTTCAAACTTAGCTTTCACCAAAGAATCCTCAATTTGCAGCAATTACAGCCTTGCAGACCTTTGGCATTCTAGTTGTCAATTTGTTGAGGTAATCTGAAGATATTTCACCCCATGCTTTTTTATTTTTATTTTTTTTATTTTATTTTACCTTTATTTAACCAGGTAGGCAAGTTGAGAACAAGTTCTCATTTACAATTGCGACCTGGCCAAGATAAAGCAAAGCAGTTCGACAGATAAAACGACACAGAGTTACACATGGAGTAAAAACAAACATACAGTCAATAATGCAGTATAAACAAGTCTATATACAATGTGAGGTGAGAAGGGAGGTAAAGGCAAAAAAGGCCATGATGGCAAACTAAATACAATATAGCAAGTAAAATACTGGAATGGTAGTTTTGCAATGGAAGAATGTGCAAAGTAGAAATAAAAAATAATGGGGTGCAAAGGAGCAAATAAATAAATAAATTAAAATTAAATACAGTTGGGAAAGAGGTAGTTGTTTGGGCTAAATTATAGGTGGGCTATGTACAGGTGCAGTAATCTGTGAGCTGCTCTGACAGTTGGTGCTTAAAGCTAGTGAGGGAGATGGGTGTTTCCAGTTTCAGAGATTTTTGTAGTTCGTTCCAGTCATTGGCAGCAGAGAACTGGAAGGAGAGGCGGCCAAAGAAAGAATTGGTTTTGGGGGTGACTAGAGAGATATACCTGCTGGAGCGTGTGCTACAGGTGGGAGATGCTATGGTGACCAGCGAGCTGAGATAAGGGGGGACTTTACCTAGCAGGGTCTTGTAGATGACATGGAGCCAGTGGGTTTGGCGACGAGTATGAAGCGAGGGCCAGCCAACGAGAGCGTACAGGTCGCAATGGTGGGTAGTATATGGGGCTTTGGTGATAAAACGGATTGCACTGTGATAGACTGCATCCAATTTGTTGAGTAGGGTATTGGAGGCTATTTTGTAAATGACATCGCCAAAGTCGAGGATTGGTAGGATGGTCAGTTTTACAAGGGTATGTTTGGCAGCATGAGTGAAGGATGCTTTGTTGCGAAATAGGAAGCCAATTCTAGATTTAACTTTGGATTGGAGATGTTTGATATGGGTCTGGAAGGAGAGTTTACAGTCTAACCAGACACCTAAGTATTTGTAGTTGTCCACGTATTCTAAGTCAGAGCCGTCCAGAGTAGTGATGTTGGACAGGCGGGTAGGTGCAGGTAGCGATCGGTTGAAGAGCATGCATTTAGTTTTACTTGTATTTAAGAGCAATTGGAGGCCACGGAAGGAGAGTTGTATGGCATTGAAGCTTGCCTGGAGGGTTGTTAACACAGTGTCCAAAGAAGGGCCGGAAGTATACAGAATGGTGTCGTCTGCGTAGAGGTGGATCAGGGACTCACCAGCAGCAAGAGCGACCTCATTGATGTATACAGAGAAGAGAGTCGGTCCAAGAATTGAACCCTGTGGCACCCCCATAGAGACTGCCAGAGGTCCGGACAGCAGACCCTCCGATTTGACACACTGAACTCTATCAGAGAAGTAGTTGGTGAACCAGGCGAGGCAATCATTTGAGAAACCAAGGCTGTCGAGTCTGCCGATGAGGATATGGTGATTGACAGAGTCGAAAGCCTTGGCCAGATCAATGAATACGGCTGCACAGTAATGTTTCTTATCGATGGCGGTTAAGATATCGTCCTGAAGCACCTCCCACAAGTCAGATTTCCTTGATGGGCACTTACGTACCACATGTTCAAGGTGCTCCCACAGGCGACTGTGCTGACCACTCCATTATATAGACAGAATACCAGCTGACTGCTTCTTACCCAAATAGTTATGGCATAGTTGTTTGGAGCTGTGCTTTGAGTCATTGTCCTGTTGTAGGAGGAAATTGGCTCCAATTAAGCACAGTCCACAGGGTATGGCATGGCTTCGCAAAATGGAGTGATAGACTTCCTTCAAGATCACTTTTATCCTGTACATATCTTCCACTTTACCACCACCAAAGCACCCCAAGACCATCACATTGCCTCCACCATGCTTGACAGATGGCGTCAAGCACTCCGCCAGCATCTTTAAAATAATTTATGCGTCTCACAAATGTTCTTCTTTGTGATCTGCACACCTCAAACGTCTGTCCATAACACGTTCTCTCAATCTTCCTCTGTCCCGTGTGTTCCTTTGCCCATCTTAATCGTTTCTTTTTATTGGCCAGTCTGACATATGGCTTTTCTTTGCAACTCTGCCTAGAAGGCCAGCATCCCGGAGCCGCCTCTTCACTGTTGACATTGAGACTGGTGTTTTGCAGGTACTATTTAATGAAGCTGCCAGTTGAGGGCTTGTGAGGGATCGGTTTCTCAAACTAGACACTAATGTACTTGTCCTCTTGCTCAGTTGTGCACCAGGGCCTCCCACTCCTCTTTCTATTCTGGTTAGAACCAGTTTGCACTGTTCTGTGAAGGGAGTAGTACACAGCATTGTACGAGATCTTCAGTTTCTTAGCAATTTCTCGCATGGAATAGCCTTCATTTCTCAGAACAAGAATATACTGATGAATTTCAGAAGAAAGCTCTTTGTTTCTGGCCATTATTTGAGCCTGTAATCAAACCCACAAATGCTGATGCTCCAGATTCTCAACTAGTCTAAAAGCCAGTTTTATAGTTTATTTAATAAGCACAGCAGTTCTCAGCTGTGCTAACCATTTCAAAAGGGTTTTCAAATGATCAATTAGGTTTTTTAAACAATAAAACTTAGATTAGCTAACACAGCATGCCATTGGAACCCCAGGAGTGATGGTTGCTGATAAAATTAAAATAGAAAGCAGTTTCCAGCTATAATAGTCACTTACAACATTAAAAATGTATTTGTGATCAATTTGATGTTATGTTAATGGACACAAAAAAAAAAAGTTTCTTTCAGAAACACAGACATTTCTAAGTGACTCCAACCATTTGAACGGTAGTGTAAATACATTTTAACACTGGTAAACATTGAATCTAACACGCTGCTAAATACCATGGGATATTTTAAAAGGTGCAATATGCAGAAATCACACAGCCATTTCCTTTTTGCTTAAAAGTCAATAGTTCCCCTAATTTCCGCTTGTGACAAAACAAGAAATGTATAGTTTTGAGAACCATTGTACCATCTAAACTGCTGTGAAAAATCCGTAACCAAAAATATTATTTTCAGCTGGTGTACAAAACCGAAAGTAAAACGCACAAAAAAAATTACCTTCAGAACAGTGAACAGAAATAGCCCACAGACCAGATCGCTTTCTTTTTCTACCTTTATTTTAGAGTCTTAGAGTTGCTTTCAATGAGAATGAGATCTATAACTCACATTTCTACCCAAATTTGGTCAGGTTACATATTGCAGCTTTAAAGATGAAATAATGGAGTGTACACAGCTCCTGATGATTGTCATTTAGATTACCGCAGAACATATGCCTCCCCTTGAGGCACAAGTAACTGCCATTTTGTGGGGTCGGAAAATAGATAGAATAGCCCTAAAAGGATAAATAGTTTCAATTGAATGCAGATGAGGAAGCAACAGACACTAACCCTGAACCTCTTATCTTTGAAGTCCCGTTCCTTCTCCATTCGGGGTTCCCTCTCAAAGCCTCGCGCCGCCATGATGCGGCCACTGCCAATGCGCCGCGCACCACCCAGCCTGAGACTCTCGTTCTCCTTATTCTCCAGGGGGCTGATGGGGCGGCGGGTGGGTGCAGGCAAAGCATTGCCAACACAGCCCCCTCCAAAGCTACGACGCTGGGGGCTGAGCACCACGTCCAGGTCATCTTCCTTTAGTCGCTCGCGGGGATCTGATGACAGCGTCACAAGGAACAAACATAACATCCACTATAATGCTTCATGTTGTATTTTACAAAGCATATGTGTAAACAATATGGCACTTGTAAGGGTAGCCAAATTAATTTGCGCTTAAAACCACTTGACCCTTAATGAATATGCAATAGATGATTTTAAATGTATGCCACAGGGATTTGAAAATGAGCTTTGAATGTAATATACACAACATATTTACCTGCAATTCTACGTTTTAGAGGGACCCTATCATCCACAAAGTCCTTCTTATATCCATCCACAGGAGAGCTGCACTCTGAGGTGGGGTACAGCGAGGCATGCCACTTCTCGGGGTCCCAAACACAATCACTGTAGCCAAATGTAAGACCAAACCAGAGGGACAAACTCAACAATTAGCATAGAACCAACATGATTGGCTAAGACTATAAGCTTTGTAGGGTGTCAAGTTAATCCAAAGTGTGATAAAGTATAACACTCACCTGTCATATTTTTCAGAGAGACAGTCTGGCCTTTCATTAGAAATTGGGAAATCTTTTATCTCCAAAAGCTGCTCCTGTAAGAACACATTATGTGAACCTAAGTCCATGAAGAAATCCAATAACTTGCACATCTAGCAACTTATACTAGCCATATCTCCCAAATACCTTGGTGTATCTGTAAGGGGATGGTCCTGTTGATTCCTTGACCACTTGGTCTTTCACCACCACTGTGTCACCATTCTCCTGCTCCTCTACACAAGCATCCTCCTCTACACAAGCATCCTTTTCCATGACTCTTTTAGGGGGCTAAACCAATGTATAGCTTCTGAGACTAGTAGTTGACCTGTTGAAAAACGACATGCTGTTATGACATAACCCTCACAGGCTTAACAAAAGTAATTACAATTCATAAACAAAAAGTAATTCTATATTGGTCAGGAAGACACTGCTGATAAAGTACGTGCAAAGACATTAAAACGTATTGGCACACTTTTAAAATGTAGTTTGTGTAGTAATATCGATACAATAGTACAACGCAACAAGCTTAGATCAATGAAATTAGTCGAACAATCTATACCATAGCACATTAAGCACCGAGGTATATTAACGACATTAGGCTTCGACCGTGGACTGGTGATAAAATCCGACTCAACCAATTCGCCAAAGGAAACTGGCCTGGCAACATGTCATCCATACCTGAGCAGCACAGGCAAACTAAACCATAGCAATAGAGTAGCTAAAATTGGCTACCATTAGCATGCTAGGAAACTGGCCAGAATTAATTAGCAAGCTGTCAAGCTACTGGAAGTTAGTTAAGTTAACTAGCATATTTGCGTAATTAACTAACTAATTGGCAAAACTGCGTTGGCATATGTAGCTTATGCGTATGTTGATGCCAATTTATAAGACCGACGTCAAATATTTGATGGACGGCTGACAATTAGCTAAATTACACGACCGTCGTGTTTGGTTTACTGGTAACTAGTTAGCGAATATTAGCTAGTTAGCTGTCAAAACTTTAGTTTAGCTAGTTAGCCTGAAAGGCGACTTGTCGGCTAATCCGATAGCTAGTTAACGTGTGTGTTCGGCTACTCAATTGATAAACGCCGAGTGCACATGTAACGTTAACAAAGCAAACAAACAGGCCATCATATCACTCTGGATAAATTGCAGATACTTATACACGTAGAAGGTAACCATTAACTTACAATGCTGTTTAGAAAACGTTTGAAGCCGACTCAGAAGCTAGCTACGTTTGCTAGCTAAACTAACTCGATGGCTAGTTAGCCAGCTAGCTTGCTGGAGATAAAGCCTTCCAATAAGTGCGATACGTTTTTCTAAACAGCTAGGGTTGTTATTTTGACAAACAGCCAACGCCCGTGATATTTCTACGAACTGAAATCCGAACGTACACTAGCGTCTTCCTGGGATTGTATTCGAATGTCGAAATATACTTCTCTTTGGTCTCTTCTCTCAGTCGTAGCAGTGATTTTTCTCCGATCACCGCTTCTGAATGAGGGTCCTTCGTAGTATTATATAGTGCCCATCACTAGTGCCTTACTCAAACATATAAAATAGTATAAATCATTCATTTAAACCATTACTGTCTTTGACATAGTCTCTTTTGACTACGAAATTAATATATATTAATTTAAATGAAATATCAACGACTGCTTGTATTTTACGATTGAGTGATTTCATATCAGGCATTAGGTATGGACAGCTAATTGTTGACATTACAAAGCGGATCGATGAAAGCCCAGACTGATCGATCGTTGTCATACTTTCAATTTACTTTTTTAAACAAACTAGCCCTTTCGTTAATTCATGATTTGACGTATAGGCCAACCAAATGGCACGCAACACATCCACCTTTTTTATTTCTTTGTAAATGATACCATACCCTGTCATTTTAGGGTCAAATTCGATGTACTTTACATCACGCTCATCAGTTCAGTATTTGTACAGAGGGTTGCTACAGTAACGTTTGCAAGACAACACGCGGTCACTGTGAGCGGTAGTAACTTCACCGTCATTGGTTCCATCATAAAGATCCGCATGTTTATTAATTTCACTGGGTATGACACAAAGATAGCTAATTTAGCAGGTGTGGTGATACTGATGATTTTGGGCACAGATGGTTTGTTTACATAGCAGTCAGGATAATTAACGTCGCATGTTAGGATAATTAACGTGGCAGGTTACGAGAACTAACGCAGCAGGATATGTGAATTAATGTAGCAGGTTATGAGAATGAGGTTAAGGTTATGAAAATAGTTAGGATTAGTTAATGCTTCGGTTGTCAACAGCTGTTTTCCCCGACGCGACCACTGGATAGAGATGTAGGCCTACCCCATCTAACCACAACAGAGGAAACGTAAACAAACCATATGTGGCGACAAATCAGAGGAAAAGGCTAAACGAGAGGGTTTACTCAGCCCAAAAAATGTAAGCGAAAATAAAACCGTGAGAGTGTCGAATTTGTTCAACGAAAATGTAATGTCTTATTTTTTACCTGAGGTTTATTTCATCGAATAGAAGTTTCGTAATGCTTAAATTGTTACGCGTATGCTGATATAAATTGGACACGTGACATCCCAGCAACTTTGAGAAAAAAACACTTTATATTGGAGTTGTCTCGAGATGGTTTAACGTCGTATTAATGTAATGTGGCTGTAGCATTAAATCTCTCGTCATTGAATATGGGCGGTTGAAGTTAACCACCCTCATCAAATATATAAAAAACAAAACAATAAATAGATGTATCCACCAATCCAAAGAATAGGCGGGAACTAGACAGCCAGCGGTGCCACTTTGTGAACAACGACTCCCATTGTTAGGGCGGAGAGACATGTAGTCTTGTCAGTTTTCCATAATCTTTGGTTTGATGAAAACATCTCTGGTGGGAAAATGCATATTGTTTTAGGCAGATGAGGTTATTCGCATGAAAATCTGCCCCAAATTGGTTGGAAACCTAGCTATAGACGTGAAACTAGTTAGGGAATTAAGAAAATGTAATGGTAGCAAAGTTATTCATATGAAGATAATGAAAGGGTGATTTCTGTTAGGCTAGTTGAAGAAGTCAGTAATCTGATTGACAGCCAGTAGTACGAGCTAGTGAGTAACGTTAGTGTTCTCGGGTTGTTAGCTAGGCAACTGTTGTGGCAATGACTTCTAGAGGTAGAGGAACCCAAAAACCAAACATATCTGGTACAAAAGGAACTCCACGCATTGCTATATCCAGTTATAAAATCGGATACACCTGGAACCAAGGTGGAAGACAAGGCCCCGAGAATAAGGTGAGAAGTACCCCCTTCAAATAAATCGCATTTTCTATCTGGAATCCCGGGGCGTCCCTACCCCATTTGAAGTTGACATTTTAAAATGGTTAGGGTAGGTGTAGCTCTCAAACTCTAGGCGATGTTCTGCCTTCGATCTACAGTTTCCGGCTGACGTTAATTAGCTTCGCCTACCTCACCTGAACTTGCTACAATCCCGACTCGTTGTTTTAGAAACGTCAATAATCATCGCTTGCGATACGGCTTTCGAAACATATGACCCTTATCTTTCATCAGCGAGAAAGAATCCTTCAAATAAAAAAATATAAGAGTCCAATTACTCTTATGTGTTATGTAACGGAACTGAGAGTCACGATCAAGGGCTAGGACGTCCCAACGATTCGAAATGGCACTAAACACAAATACTTGACCTATCCACATGGGGGTACTTGAGACTACTAATGAGACCATAAACATACGGGTAAAATGTATACGAGGAAGTATTTCAGGGGTACCCGTACCCCCTCACCAGAGCAAACTTCAGTTGGTGGTACAGTAACCGAAAAACGTTGGGAACCACTGATTTAAGGTACTGTATGTTTAGTGACTGGAGTTGGCCATCCCTGAAATCGGTCTTTCTTCCAGGCAACTTGCATGGAGTTCCTCAGACTATGGATACAGAAGACTTTTGGATGGGTTCATCCTTACAATGCCAGGTGCACTTTCTCAGGAATAGCCTATAGATTACAGACAGATTACATCACTGCTTGAATTTATAATGCATTGCAATGTCCATTCCAAATGGTGGGGAAATAACATTGGTAAAGCTCTTGATACTATGCTGTTAATATATCCACTGTGTGTAGCCTGAGTTCACTAACTGGAAGAATGTTACCTTGTCCAATCTGTAGGTCTCACATCACAGAGTGGGGCTGGAAGGATGAGTGGTGGACAGCTAGGAGGGAGTTGAGGCTCACAGTGAGGGCAGAGTGCATTACAACTGATAGATGCTATTTTTGTTCATTTTATATGAAATTACTTTGAATTAGGAACAATACACTGCCTCTGGGAGGTTAGTGAGCTTCCTACATACAGTCATTGCGTGAGTGATTATTTTATGTGTATTATATATGTATTCTGTCATAGGCACTACGTTCATGCCTGTATAAGCTTTGTTCACCTCCGCCAAGCTAAGAGGAAACCACAAGGTGCCATCTTCTGTTAATCATTTGTACTACTGTACCTCTTATCACAATCACTGGATGGCATTCATGGTCCAGGATAATATACTCCCAGTTTAGGATATCAGAAACGTATATTGACAATTGTAGCCAAACTTGGGTTGTCTCCAACACATACTACAGACCTGCCTGTTGTCCGCTAGAACTTGCGTTCACATTACCATTTCTTTCTGTTGTTGTTAACCCTCATGTATTCAAATCAAATTTTATTTGTCACATACACATGGTTAGCAGATGTTAATGCGAGTGTAGCGAAATGCTTGTGTTTCAGACACTGACAGATGTGAAGTCACATACTATTGCAAGAACAACATTTGCAATACTCACCTTATGGTTAACTTCATGTGCCCTCATCTACCTCAACATCATACTTCGGGAACATATTGCAAGAAGATTAAGTGAATTTCCTGAGTTTATGTGCAGATGTGGACTTGTGCATTCAGGAGTCAGAGAGATCAGTCAGCAGCAAGTCAACACCGCCATCTATTGGTGAGATGGAGCAAAGCACTTCTGAATTATTTCTGCAATACTCGGTCCATAGACAAGTTGCTGTATTCCTTAACTTTCTGTCTCTAATTTGTTCTGTCTGCAGCACGCTGGTCTGAGAAGTCTGGCCCTTAATATCGCTCAGATACTCATCGACTCAACAAGAACATCGCTGTCCAGCATCATCATCACACTGTAAGAGGTATGCTGCTACAGTACTATAATATCCATGTTAGTATATTTACCCTGCATTAGTATCAGTACAATTTTGAAGGTTTCATTTGTATACATGTGTGTGTATATAACCTGTGATTGCTTCTAATCCTTCATACTGTATCCTACGTGTTTTTGTGTTCTATGTTGTTATGCGTCTTGTCCGTACCATTCATCACACATGAAGTTCCCGCCCAGGAAATAATAGTTATTTGAATTGAATTGTTCCGGAGTTAGTACCACATCTGCTATGTTATGTGTTTTCTCCATATCTTACAGGCAGGCATTGGATAATCTGGCAGCAACGTCTGGAGGAGGCTGAAGATTGGGTACTTCAGATGCAGATGACACACATCCACTACAGGTTGGCAGGCTCCTTTTGGCAAATTTCAGCGACGCACGCTGTCTATACACATGTTTTTTAAAACTTCCCAGACAACTAGTGTGTTGCGGGTTAGAAGAGTAATTCTGAAAGTAGTTTCTCTGGCCCGACGTCACTACAGAGCTTCTGCTTGAATCACTGGAGAGAGCAGCTTGTTGAGCATTGACAAATGCAGGTACACACACCCCGACGTGTAACTGTCAAAATAAAGGAAACGCCAACATAAAGCGTCTCAATAGGGCATTGGCTCCACCACGAGCCAGAACAGCTTCAATGCACCAGTTGGTGTTGATTCTGCAAGTGTCTGGAACTCTATTGGAGGGATACGACAACACTCTTCCACGCAAAATTCTATAATTTCGTACTTTGTTGATGATGTCTCAAGCCCCACTCTGAATCTCTCATAAGTGTTCAGATGGGTTGTGATCTGGTGACTGAGATGTCCATGGCATACGGTTTACATAATTTCCATGGTCGTCAAAGCATTCAGTGACCACTTGTGCCCTATGAATGGGGTCATTGTCATGCTATAGAGGCATAGCCATGGTAGCTAAAATAATGGTCTGCCAAGCGTTTTTCAAGGGCCCTGGGCTACGTTTATGAACTACATATAGCTAGCCTTGTGGTGGTGATGATGACGTTTGTCTTAATGTGTGAAACACTCTAACCGTCTATGGGCAGCGTCAGTACACCTGGGCCTTTTACACCTGGTGGGGACATTCAGAGGAGAGAAAGGATCAGAGGCTGGCTGAGAGGATGGTAAAACAGCTGTCCCGACACACACACACACCCCATCATGGTACAGCCATACACCCAGACAGAGCCCAGCTGTCCTGCCCTTTGGGCCTTGCTGCATGAAGAGAGGTTGTGTTTAAGTAGAGCCTGGCACCACTGGCAGTGGAGGGCGGGGTAGGAGAATGAGAAACAGAGAGCCTCTGACATACTGGACCACCATACTGTAGTCCACAACACACTGAGCCAGTGGAAGGACAACGTCACCATGATCCAGGACAGGTACTGTACGACTGACTGTAAAATATCAGTGAGGATCAGGATGATATTTTTCTTGATGTTATAATGCACGTTAATGACCTGCTACTTATGCTGACTGTTGGGGACCAACTGGTTCAGAAAGACGTAGACTGGTGTGTGTACTTAACAGGATTTGATTAGACCCTTTTGAGATTTTGGTTAATCCTTCAAGTGTGTTTTTTAAAAATGTATCTCTTAAGGCGAAACCCAGAGGCGCAGGCAGGTCGACATGGGGATGTGTCTTGTGTGCGATTCGCCCTGAGTGGCTGGAGTGAGGTACAGCATCTTACCATATACAGTATAGTTTACCATTAGCCTTGCTCTGTTTGGTTTCTCCAGAGTAATCCTACATTCTTTGATGTCAGTGTGTCCAGCACAGAGGAGAGAAGAACAGCAGGCTGGATCAGTTTGTCTTCATGGCATGAGTCAGACTTCTCAAACACACCTTACAGGCCTGGAAGGCACAACAGAGCTCACATCCTATACATCACGGATGGGCAAAATATATATATATATATATATATATTTTTTTTTTGCTTTCTTTCGGAATTCCGGGTCTGAACTTTTGACAGTTGGAATAGTAGAATACGTACACAAGGTCCAGCTTCGAAATTTGGTTGTGCATCATCACTTTATCTTCTGTCACTGACAGTCACTCAATTAGCCCATGTCAACTAAAATGTATTAGATTGATAAGTTAGTCTAGCGGCGTGCTGTCTAAACTTGTATTTATCATGGTAGAACTACCAACCAGGGGGGCCCCCATTGATTTTGGGAGTCACTCACTCAGATATCATATTAAAAACTGCTAACATTTCTCTCTGCCCCATGTCAAAATCTGTAGCATTGCAGGAAATTAACTTTAAAACTTAAACAACAACAAAAAATTGCTTCACTATCAAGACAGGGGGCCCCGCCAAAAGGCTAGGACTGGCTCTGACTGCATGTGTGGGTATGGATGTGCGTATGCTCCCCTCAAAGTTGCCCATCCCTATTTATACGTTAACTGTTCTGAATGTTGTTAGTTAACACTTCTATTGTTCATTCATTTGGTCATCATGTGTCGTCTGACCTGACTGATGCTCCTTGCAGAATAGGCTCCACCCTGCCTTGTTTTTTTGTGTCCCTGTGGTGGCATCACCTCCAGACAGAGCAGGTCGAGGAGCGCTACAGCCTGCATCAGCATGACTTCCTCCAGCATCAACCCAAATGGATCCACCGTCTCAATCTCTTTATCCACCGTCTCTTACTTGGAATGTTGATTTTGGTCATCTTTCTGACTGACACTTGTATTACTTTCTTCCCAGGAGGGTTCTGCGTGTGTGGAAGGAGACTGCGGCAGCCAGGAGCAGTGAGAAGAGGGCAGGGAACCACTACCGGCACTGTTCAGGCTAAGGTGTTAGAGCAGCTCTATCTATTACCTATGATAAAGTCTCAGGCTTCATTGAAAGTTTTGTAGAAGCTCAATGACTTAGCTTCTAATTGATTTCTACAGCTTCGTATGTTATCAGTACTGTTACCACGACTGATTCTGGGTGCAACTACTGCTCAAGTCAGTGTGAAATACTCACCAACAAATATAGATATATATTTTTCCTATAGGTGCTGTTGGCATGGAGGAAAGCCACATCCTGTGTCAAACCGTCACCGGCAGTGAGCAGGGCTCCGAGTCGCATGGATAAAGGTAAAGAGATACTAAGATGAAGACAAATTGTTCATTATTCAATGCTATTTTCTGTTAGATCAGTCTCCTGGCACATTGAATGAAGCCTCCACTGAAATGTGAAGCCTACTGACACCATTTTGTATGTCTCAGTGAGGCAGCGGTGGACTTTCAGGAGATGGTGGGAACAGAGCGGTTGTGGAGGAGAGTACAGGTGTGGAGAAAACCAAAAGGCACCACCACTCTTCTTTGCAGTATGTTCAGATTGGGGACTATGTACCGGCAGCATCAGCAGAGCAATAAGGTAGATGGATACTGCGTTCGGTCTGTTGTGTGGTGTTTGATACATTCTGATCCTATGTTAGTCTGTGTTTAATATTGTGTTTTTCATGTCCTTATTTAGGTGATGCAAGAAACAGGACACTCAATGTTGAGACTGGCCGCCCCCAGTTGGTAAGGGGAGGTAACAACACAGCCGCCATGCTTATCCTCAACACGGGGGCCCCTCCTGTACCCCCTGTTCACTCATGACTGCACGGCCAGGCACAACTCCAACACCATCAAGTTTGCCGATGACACAACAGTGGTAGGCCTGATCACTGACAAGGATGAGAAAGCCTATAGGGAGGTCAGAGACCTGACCGTGTGGTGCAAGGACAACAACTTCTCCCTCAATGTGATCAAGACAGAGGAGATGATTGTGGACAACAGGAAAAGGAGGACCAAGCATGCCCCCATTCTCATCGACAGGGCTGTAGTGGTGCAGGTTGAGAGCTTCAAGTTCCTTGGCGTCCACATCAACAACAAACTAACATGGTCCAAGCACACCAAGACAGTCGTGAAGAGGGCACGACAAAACCTATTCCCCCTCAGGAGACTGAAAAGATTTGGCATGGGTCTTCAGATCCTCAAAAGGTTCTACAGCTGCACCATCGAGAGCATCCTGACGGGTTGCATCACTGCCTGGTATGGCAACTGCTCGGCCTCCGACCACAAGGCACAACAGAGGGTAGTGCGTACGGCCCAGTACATCACCGGGCCAAGATTCCTGCCACCAAGGACCTCTATACCTGGCGGTGTCAGAGGAAGGCCGTAAAAATTGTCAGACTCCAGCCACCCTAGTCATGGACTGTTCTCTCTCATAAGACTCCTAATCAAATGGCTACCTATACTATTTGCACCCCCCCCCCCCCCCCGCGCTGCTGCTACTGTCTGTTATTTCTATGCATAGCCACTTTAACAACCCTACCTGCATGTACATAATTGTTAATTACCTCGACACCAGTTCCCCGCACATTGCCTCTGTATCGGTACCCCCTGTATATAGCCCCGCTATTGTTATTCACTGCTGCTCTTAATTATTTGTTTTTCTTATCTCTTACTACTTAATTTTTATTTTTTAGGTATTCTCTTAACCGCATCGTTGGTTAAGGGCTTGTAAGTAAGCATTTCACTGTAACCTGTTGTATTTGGCGCATGTGACAAATACAATTTGATTTGAAACAATACATGCCAGCTCTTTTTCTTTTTTTGCACGCTGGAATATTGTGGTGAGGTTATTGCTGTTTTACCATGGTTATTTCAAATATTAAAGGTCAACTTACCAAGACTTGTGTGAGAAATTGTGTTCAGGTTACTTTAAAATACAATTATTTAATTGAAAAATAGTGTTTTTGGATGTTTCTTGGCTTTAATGATCTCCTCTTTCTATGATCCATCTGTGAGCTTCTGAGTGTTGGGGTGAACTCCTGGCTGTTATGTAACTCAGTGTTTTTTCTTCCCTGGCCTGCACAGCTGCAGCACAGAAGGGGAGAGAGGCTGAGCAGACAGAACTGGCCCTTTGGCATTGGACCCTCAGTCTGCAGGCCAAGGTAACACCTGGACACATACTTCACTGTCGGCTGGCCTTCAGCCTAACTAAAACATGAAATATTATCCCTGTCTCTGTTTGTCTGTAGTGGAGGACATCTCTCCTGTATGATTACCATTGCTGACCCTGTTAATGTACAGCCTGGGTCCAGATCTGTTTGTGCTGTCTTTCCAATGACCATAGGAGTTAGCAAGACAGCAGAAACGGCTCTGTGACCAGGCTAATGGGTGTAACGTCAGAGACCTATTTTCCTCATTGATGATATCCAGGCCACAGCTGGAATAAGGATATGAAAGGGACTCGATAGACATAATGAATGAGACATCCCCTGGTGAATAGAGTGGAAATGTATTGAATAGTGTATACTCCTCAGACACACTGGATGAGACGGAAGATCCCCTGGTGTGTTCTGTTCCAGGTGCTGGAGGCTATGGGTCGCGGAGCAGCACCGGAAGCAGGAGAGGCTGGCCCAGGCTGCCCAGTTCTATAGAGACCAGCTTCTGAGGAAAGGGGTGGCCCACGCAGCTCACATGGGCAGCTTCTGCACCAACATAGCACTTCACAGCCAGGAGCAGGTGTGTGTGAGCAGATGGTGTGTTTTATTATTCTAGTGTGTCTTGTCTGTGTGGAACTGTATCAAGCCAGTCTTTTTTTGTACTTTAAAGAGTTCTTCGCGGTGTCTCCAGGGGTGGTGTTGCAGTGGAAACAGACAGCAGTGAGGTTTTAAAAAATTTAATATTATTTCACCTTTATTTAACCAGGTAGGCCAGTTGAGAACAAGTTCTCATTTACAACTGCAACCTGGCCAAGATGAAGCAAAGCAGTGCGACAAATATTACACATGGGATAAACAAACGTTAAGTCAATAACACAATACAAAAATCTGTATACAGTGTGTGCAAAATGAAGTAAGGAGGTTAGGCAATAAATAGGCCAATAGTGGCGAAGTAATTACAATTGAGCAATTAACACTGGAGTGACATATGTGCAGATGAGGATGTGCAAGTAGAAATACTGGTGTGCAAAAGAAAACAAAAGCAAATTTGGGGATGAGGTAGATAGTTGGTAGGATGGGCTATTTACAGATGGGCTGTGTACAGCTGCAGCGATCGGCAAGCTGACGCTTAAAGTTAGTGAGGGAGATATGTCTCCAGCTTCAGTGATTTTTGAAATTCGTTCCAGTCATTGGCAACAGGGGACTGGAAGGAAAGGCGGCCAAAGTAGGTGATGGCTTTGGGGATGACCAGAGAAATATACCTGCTGGAGCGTGTGCTACGAGTGGGTGTTGCTATGGTGACCAGTGAGCTGAGATAAGGCGGAGCTTTACCTAACAAAAACTTATAGATGACCTGGAGCCAGTGGGTTTGGCGACGAATATGTAGTGAGTACCAGCCAACGAGAGCAAACCGGTCGCAGTGGTGGGTAGTATATGGGGTTTTGGGGACAAAACAGATGGCACTGTGATAGACTGCATCCAATTTGCTGAGTAGAGTGTTGGAGGCTATTTTGTAAATGACATCGCCGAAGTCAAGGATTGGCAGGATAGTCCGTTTTACGAGGGTATGTTTCGAAATCCGATAATCGATTTAATTTTGGATTGGAGATGCTTAATATGAGTCTGGAAGGAGAGTTTACAGTCTAGTCAGACACCTAGGTATTTATAGTTGTCTACATATTCTAAGTCAGAACCGTCCAGAGTAGTGATGGTGGGCGGGTGCGGGCAGCGATAGGTTGAAGAGCATGCATTTTGTTTTAATGGCATTTAAGAGCAGTTGGAGGCCACGGAAGGAGTGTTGTATGGCGTTGAAGCTCGTTTGGAGGTTTGATAACAGTGTCCAAAGAAGGGCCCGATGTTTACAGTATGGAATCGTCTGCGTAGAGGTGGATCAGGGAATCACCTGCAGCAAGAGCGACATCATTGATATATATATACAGAGAAAAGAGTCATCCCGAGAATTGAACCCTGTGGCACCCCCATAGAGACTGCCAGAGGTCCGGACAACAGGCCCTCCGATTTGACACACTGAACTCTGTCTGAGAAGTAGTTAGTGAACCAGGCGAGGCAGTCATTAGAGAAACCAAGGCTGTTGAGTCTGCCGATAAGAATACGGTGATTGACAAGAGTCAAGCCTTGGCCAGGTCGATGAAGATGGCTGCGCAGTACTGTCTTTAATCGATGGCGGTTATGATATCATTTAGGACCTTGAGTGTGGCTGAGGTGCACCCGTGACCAGCTCGGAAACCAAATTGCATAGCGGAGAAGGTATGGTGGGATTCGAAATGGTCGGTGATCTGTTTGTTCACTTAGCTTTCGAAGACTTTAGAAAGACAGGGCAGGATGGATATAGGTCTGGAACAGTTTGGGACAAGAGTATCTCCCCTTTTGAAGAGGGGGATAACCGCGTTCCAGTCTAGGAATCTCAGATGATACGAGAGGTTGAACAGACTAGTAATAGGTGTTGCAACAATGGCGGCGGATCATTTTAGGTAGAGAGGGTCCCGATTTTCTAGCCCAGCTGATTTGTAGGGATCCAGATTTTGCGGCTCTGTCAGAACATCAGTTGTCTGGATTTGGGTGAAGGAGAAGTGTGGGGGCTTGGGCCAGTTGCTGCAGTGGGTGCAGAACTGTTGGCCCAGGGTTGGGGTAGCTAGGTGGAAAGCATGGCCAGCTGTAGAGAAATGCTGAAGAGAGTGACTGAAATTCTCGATTTTTGTGGATTATCAGTGTTGACAGTGTTTCCTAGTCTCAGTGCAGTGGGCAGCTGGGAGGAGGTACTCTTATTCTCCATTGACTTCAGTGTCCCAAAACTTTTTGGAATTAGTGCTGCAGGATGCAAAATTCTGTTTGAAAAATCTAGCCTTTGCTATCCTAACTGACTGTGTGTATTGGTTCCTGACTTCCCTGAAAAGTTTCATATCGCGGGGACTATTCCCACTTTTAAAGAACAACCAAACATCCTCTACTGATGGGATGAGGTCAATATCCTTCCAGGATACCCGGGCCAGGTCGATTAGAAAGGCCTGCTCGCAGAAGTGTTTTAGGGAGCGTTTGACAGTGATGAGGCGTGGTCGTTTGACCGTGTACCCATGACGGACGCAGACAATGAGGCAGTGATCGCTGAGATCCTGGTTGAAAACAGCAGAGGTGTATTTAGAGGGCAAGTCGGTCAGGATGATATCTATGAGGGTGCCCGTGTTTACGGATTTGGGGTTGTACCTGGTAGGTTCCTTGACAACTTGTGTGCGATTGAGGGCATAGATTGTAGGATGGCCGGGGTGTTAAGCATATCCCAATTTAGGTCACCTAGCAGTACGAACTCTGACGATAGATGGGGGGCAATCAATTCACATATGGTGTCCAGGGCATAGCTAGGGGGGGGGGGGGGGGGGGGGGGGGGGGGGTTATAACAAGCGGCAATAGTGAGGGACTTATTTCTTATTTCGACCTGTGGGCATAGACCTGAATATTATGACAGAACTCTGCAGGCTATCTCTACAGTGGATTGCAATTCCGACCCCTTTAGCAGTTCTGTCTTGATGGAAAATAATTGGGGATGGAAATTTCAGAATTTTTGGTGGCCTTCCTAAGCCAGGATTCAGACACGGCTAGGACATCAGGGTTGGCGGAGTGTGCTAAAGCAGTGAATAAAGCAAACTTAGGGAGGAGGCTTCTGTGGTTAACATGCATGAACCCAAGGCTTTTACAGTAGTAGAAGTCAACAAATGAGGGTGCCTGGGGAATGGGAGTGATGCTCGAGGATGCAGGGCCTGGGTTAACCTCTACATTAACAGAGGAGGAGTAGGATGAGGGTACTAAGACAACAGCAATGGGTAAATGGCGATGAATGGGCAGAGAGGGTCAGTTGGCTACACAGAGGTGCCTGCGTTCGAGGCTGGGGCCGACAGATAAACAAAATGAAGTACCGTGTTAATGAATAGTCCAGCAGGCATCAGCTGTGTAGCCGAGTGATCATAGGGTCAAAAGCAGCAATAGATGAAATAGGGAGCCGTTGGGTAGTTGATTGCTACACTAAGCGAGCGGGAGACACGGCGTTCAGGAAGCTAGCGGGCCGGGGATAGCAGATGGATCATTATCAACATCCACGACGCAGAGGCCGGTTGAGAGCACATCGGCCTAATTATGTCAGCAGACCAGTCGTGATGGATTGGCGGGGCTCCGTGTCGACAAAGGGTCCAGGGTAATTGTCAAGAGAGGTATTGTAGTTGGTGTACTTCGTTTGCTAGCAGGGAGATGGGCCTAGCTTGAGGCTAGCTCGAGGCTAACTGGTGCATGCTTCTGGACAAGGGTGTTAGCCACTCGGTAGCAGCTAGTTAGCTGCGAAGATCCGGTGTAATGGTCCAGAGCGTGACCTGTTTGCCCTAAACCTTACGGGGAGGGTTTTCCGAATACATGGAGAATCTCAATTCAAATCTCTTTTTACTCAAGGGCAAGGCTTAATGTTTGTCTGGGAAACTGGCCCTATGTCTCCTATCCTTGGGAGTCTTACAGTAACTCTTTCTGTGTGCAGGGTGGCGGTGCGTGCTTCCAGATGACAACCACAACGGCCTAGAGTTCTGCTGTACTCCCCGGTCAAAGAGCTGCTACCACCTGCAGCTCCTCTACCACCTCCAACCCAGGTCCCAGTGACAGCGAGCCTCCACCCTGCTGCAGCCTCCCTCCCCATCAGTCCCATACTGGCACGCCCAGCGCCCCCATCTCAGTCTCCCAACAGCCCCACATTATGGATCAGGAGACCAGACTGCCCCCCTCCTCATTCATGACCACCTACACTCAAACTAAGGTAGCGGTTACTATATTCCCAAAACACATGCGTGTGTGTGTTTTGAATAAGATTTTTTTTAATGCAATATTTAAACAAATCTAGCTAAGGCAGCCTAGTGGCTCATGGGTCACAGACCTGTGGGTCCTTACTGAAGTTGCTTGCTTGCTGTTGGAAGCGCTGCATGTCCAGGTGGATATTTAGTAGCTCTATATTCTGGACATGCAGCGCTTCCAACAGGACTGCAAGCAACTTCAGTAAGGACCCACAGGTCTGTGATTAACATTACTGTTGGACCTTGTTTATACATTCTGGTGGATTTGTGTGTGTGTTTGTAGGGCGTACAGTACCTTGCAAAAATATTCATCCCCCTTGGTGTTTTTTCCTATAATGTTGCATTACAACCTGTAATTTAAATAGATTTTTATTTGGATTTCATGTAATGGACAAATACAAAATAGTCCAAATTGGTGAAGTAAAATTAAAAAAAATGTATTGTTTGAAAAAATGTGATAATATAAAAACCGCAAGAGTGATGCGTGCATATGTGTTCACCCCCTTTGCAATGAAGCCCCTAAATAAGATCTGGTGCAACCAATTACTTTCAGAAGTCACATGATTTGTTAGATTGCACACAGGTGGACTTTAAGTGTCACATGATCTCAGTATATCTACACCTGTTCTGAAAGGCCCCAGAGTCTGCAACACCACTTAACAAGGGGCACCACCAAGCCTAAGAAGACCACCAAAAATTCTGAAATTTCCATCCCCAAGCAAGCGGCACCATGAAGACCAAAGAGCGCTCCAAACAGGTCAGGGACAAAGTTGTGGAGAAGTACAGATCAGGGTTGGGTTATAAAAAAATATCAGAAACTTTGAACATCCCACGGAGCACCATTAAATCAATTATTCAAAAATGAAAAGAATATGGCACCACAACAAACCTGCCAAGAGAGGGCCGCCCACCAAAACTCACAGACAAGGCAAGGAGGCCATTAATCAGAGAGGCAACAAAGAGACCAAAGATAACCCTGAAGGAGCTGCAAAGCTCCACAGCGGAGATTGGAGTATCTGTTCATAGGACCACTTTAAGCCGTACACTCCACAGAGCTGAGCTTTACAGAAGAGTGGCCTGAAAAGGCCGTTGCTTAAAGAAAAAAATAAGAAACACTTTGTGTTTGCCAAAAGGCATGTGGGAGACTCCCCAAACATATGGAAGAAGGTACTCTGGTCAGATGAGACTAAAATGGCACTTTTTGGCCATCAAGGAAAACGCTATGTCTGGTGCAAACCCAACACCTTTCATCACCCCGAGAACACCATCACCACAGTGAAGCATGGTGGTGGCAGCATCATGCTGTGGGAATGTTTTTCATCAGCAGGGACTGGGAAACTAATCAGAATTGAAGGAATGATTAGCGCTAAATTTCAGGGAAATTCCAGAGGGAAACCTATTTCAGTCTTCCAGAGATTTGAGACTGGGACAGAGGTTCACCTTCCAGCAGCACAATGACCCTAAGCATACTGCTGAAGCAACACTCGAGTGGTTTAAGGGGAAACATTGAAATGTCTTGGAATGGCCTCGTCAAAGGCCAGACCTCAATCCAATTGAGAATCTGTGGTATGACTTAACGATTGCTGTACACTAGCGGAACCCATCCAACTTGAAGGAGCTGGAGCAGTTTTGCCTTGAAAAATCCAAGTGGCTAGATGTGCCAAGCTTATAGAGTCACCCCAAGAGACTTGCAGCTGTAATTGCTGCAAAAGGTGGCTCTACAAAGTATTGACTTTGGGGAGTGAATAGTCATGCACACTCAAGTTCTTTTTTTTTCTTCACAATAAAAAAACATTTTGCATCTTCAAAGTGGTTGTGTTGTGTAAATCAAATGTTACAAACCACCCCCAAAAATCAGTTTTAATGTCAGGTTGTAAGGCAACAAAATAGTATTCACCCCCCTGGCATTTTTCCTATCTCAAGCCACTGTAGCTAAGACTTGAAGAGGTGTTGAGCAGCTGGCTGCAGATGTGTGGAAGTGAGGGAGAGACTGCGGAGAGGAACACAATCAGCCAAGGGCTGGATGAGGTAAGACTTGAAGGGAAGATGCTGCGGTCATTGGTATATGTAAGGGCCACAATGTCTTCAAGGCAGAGTAATTAAGGATTTATAAACAAACAATGGTGATTATGAAAAGAAAAAAAATGGAGAGAACAAAAAAGTATACCGCCTATTCACCAGTCCATAAAGAACCAGAACCAATCATTGAAGTAATACTTTTTTCATTGGTTTCCTATCCACTTATAAATGAATAACTAAACTGATGGCTTTGATTTAGCATGCATTCCTCTGGAGGTGTCATTTTCATGTGAGCCATAAATCTTCAGCTATGAAAACAGAGCAGTCAGAATTTACAGCAAGTCAAGTATATAATAACCATGCCATATTGTGCAATGATTTTTCCCATTTTGTGGTCCTTCCAGATTCATTTCCAGCTCTTTGTATTGTTATTGACAGATGGAGTGTATTGGCAGACTGTCAGCTGAGCTGGCAGAGCAGAAGCCTGTAAATATCTTGCATGCTGCCAGGATCCACAGGATAGAGAGTGTTCTCCACAGCAGCACAGCCACGGGACAGGGACTGGGACTGGGACAGGCGGTTCTCAGCAGGCCTCCAGAGCATGGGGCTACTGATCATTACTCTGTCCACCACACTAGATGACAGACCGGACCATGGTCGCCCCAGTGGTGTAAGAGAATGGCAACATGTCATTCTCCACTGGTTGTTTTTTAAAGTATAAAAACATCATTATTCAAAATAGAGGGAGATGTATGGAAATTGTTCAATTGAAGCTTTTGAATTAAAAACCCTGATCTTGGTGATAATCAGTTGGACTGAAAAATAATGGCATGGCAAGGCAGCTGTTTGATTTATGTTTGACTTGACTATACTGTAATGGCATTTTTTGATATGTATAATGTTTTGGTGTTTGTAGATTTTAATAAAATATTGGCTACATGCCTAATTATGTTGGTATTTTCTGCATTAAACTTTGCAGTGCTGGACTGTTTTTCACAAAACTGTTACCAAAATAAATATAACACTCGATTTTTATTATTACATAATCATGCATTCAATGTGTTCACCGCGATAAGCCAAACAAACTGGAGGTGTGAGATACTGGCAACTGTTCTACAGATCTCAAACGCGTAAAAGTGCTTGGATGCCAGTCGTCCGCGTGACGTTACATGGAAATATTTTCCAGATGCGCGCAGAGCAGTGGCGCAGAATCCCCTATTTTTGGCTATTTCGGAAGTTCTACGCTTGCACAATAGTTAGATTTCTTTAGGTCGCCTGTAGTAATAAGAAATCATGTTGAATTATGAAGACGGATTTCAGGACGAATTGGAAGGGGTCCGCCAACCTCGCTGCGTAAAGTAAACTGCGTTTGGTTTGTTCAGCTCTTCAGTCCTTTTCAGAGACCAAAATGAGGGCAATGCATGCCATTCTAATAATTTTCATCTGCCTTCACTATAGTTGGGGTAAGTATTCATCCAATCTAGTATAGTTTTGGGTGGAGGTACTCAAAATTCCAATTGTTAATCGTTTGGTTAGCCTTGCTGGATAATGTTGCCTTTTTCAAATATATTCTTGCTTTTGTGGTTTCACCTAATTTCAGGGATTGTTCTGAAAATGTTGTGGTCCTATACATTTTAATTAATCTTATACAGTATTGTAACAATGTATTCTCCCTCTACAGCAGTTGTTTATTTATTTCCCATTGGAAAGGAAATAGTGAGTTATGCATGCAGGTTAATATTGATGCTATTTCTTACGTCCTAATATTACTATCCTTAACCCCAGTTGTATTTCCCTTTTGTTTTAGGTAAGAAGATGCGCTGGTGCACGGTGTCTGAGCAGGAGCAGAAGAAGTGTGCTGAGCTGGCCAAGGCCCTGGTGGCAGTGTTGCCTCCTGCTGCTGTGGCAGCATTCGCAAGGCTCTCCTGTGTCCTTGCCTACAGCACCACCGACTGCATCAACAAGATCAGGGTCAGAAAATACCTGCTCTCTCCAGATACCAGAAAGACTCACTATTTGCCCTAACCACTCATGTTGTTAATGCTGATACTGATTTCAGACAGGGCAGGTTTACCATACAGATGCTCCTTCATAGCCAACTGTATCTGATGCTTTTCCTCCAGGCTAACCGTGCTGACATAGTAACATTGGATGCAGGGGAAGTCTACACTGCAGTGAAGCAGTTTGGCCTCACTGCCATTGCCAAGGAGATCTACAGTGACGGTTGGTTAACGACACTTAAGATTTGGATCCTTTTAGTCCAGAACTAGGCACAATCTGTGTATGGGAAACATTTAAGCAATAAGGTACAAGGAGGTGTGGTATATGGCCACTATACCACGGCTAAGGGCAGTTCTTATGCACGACGCAACACGGAGTACCTGGATATACAGCCCTTAGCTGTATTGTCCATACACCACAAACTCTCGAGGTGCCGTATTGCTATTATAAATTGGTTACCAATGTAATTAGAGCAGTAAAAATAAATGTTTTGTCATACCTGTGATATACGGTTTGATATAGCGCAGCTTTCAGCCAATCAGCATTCAGGGTTCGAGCCACCCAGTTTCTAATTTTGTTTATGACATTTTGTGTGCCTGTGTCCAGTTTATTGTATGTCTGTCACCTGTTTGCCCAGGAGGCTGTATTCTGTCGGTGGCGGTGGTGAGGAACCGCACCCTGGACGTGCGCTCCCTGCAGGGCCAGAGAAGCTGTCATACTGGGGCCCGCTGGACGGCAGGCTGGAGTCTACCCTTGGGCTTCCTGCTGTCCCGCAACTACCTGACCTGGGCAGAGGAGCAGCCACTCAGTCAGGGTAAGAACATAGACCGACATATCCATCCAAATTGTTGAATCATAATTTTATTAAGTGTAATCCCGGTTACCCAAAAGTTTGTCATTTTCTGTTTTACTTCTGGGGGATGCCGTTAACAATTGCTCACTTCGGAAGAAAAGGAAGTGAGCCTTGACAAGTTCTCGCCGTTTCATCTGTCCATGAGAATCTGTCCACGAGAGCTTGTTACATTTTAAACTGCGTTTCCAAAACTCAGTCTTGGGGACCCCAAGGGGCACATGTTTTATTTTGATGAGTAGTTGATTATTTAAATCAGCTGTGTAGTGTTAGGGCAAAAACCAAAACGTGCACCCCTTGGGGTCCCCAGGACAGAGTTTGGAAACACTGGTGTTTCTGGTGGCATTAGAACCCGGGACTCCCGCTCGCTAATCCAACTTCTTAGAGGACATGCTCAAGGTCAGAGACTGACAATAGGGCTTCCAAGTCTCAGGCAGGCCTAACTTATCACGAGAGTGTGATTCCAAATCACCTCCGCTACAAAGGAATGGTCTCTATCCCCACTCTTCTCTTTGGCAGCGGTCAGTGCCTTCTTCAATGCCAGTTGTGTTCCTGGGGCGGCGGCCATAGCACCCGTCCTGTGTACCCTGTGTCAGGGTCAGAAGTCCTACATCGCCCAGCGCAACTTCCACTGTGAGACGGCACATGGCGAACCCTTCTACAACAGCCAGGGGGCGCTCAGGTCAGATGGGAGGGTCATATCAGGACAGACACAATGATAATGATATGGTCATTTAAAAATGATTCTGGTTGTCTATCAGGTGTCTCAAGACTGGGGCAGGGGATGTTGCTTTTGTGGACCATACAGCCCTGGAGGGCATTGAAGGTACACAAAAAATATAGATATTCTGGAACAATACACAATTACCATTCAAGTACTTCAGAGTTCTGTCTCAAGACTAGTCAAATAGCTGTTGAAACATCCCCCTCCGCTCTATCCCTGTTTTTTTTTCTTCCAGAGAGTGAGAGGGAGGATTACCAACTGCTGTGTACTGATGGTACCCGTGCGCCACTAAGCCACTATGGGAGCTGCAACCTGGGAAGGGGACCAGGACAGGGCATGGTCACTCGACTCAGTGTTCGTAAGATCGCACGCAAGTTCCTGGCGGCAGCACAGGTAGTAACCCATTCTGTCTTCAACCACTTCTAGAAGCAGCAGGTGTGGGACTTGTCGGGACAGCTCAGGGCTTCCAGCCCTCTACTCAGGATGACCACTTGTGAAACAGGGTTGGGTTTGCAAGGGAAAGCGTGTCCACTGTATTTAACATCAGTGTATATCACATTTGCATCAATCCACCTGCATGTGTCATCTATAGTATGTCCCTTGTTTGTATTTTTGTTGCTGAGAGAATGTCCAATGGATTTCCTAATCAGATGGCGTTTGGCCGGCGGGGTCGAGAGAGGCAACGTTTCCAGCTCTTTAACTCTGCTCCGTTCGGCGCCGCTGATCTGCTCTTCAAGGATGTCACAGAGAAGCTGTCCATTCTAGAGGATAACAAGGACATCAGTCAGGTGCTGGGGCTGGACTATGTGGCTCTCCTCAAAGGCCTTGGACATGAAGGTGCCTACCTACTCACATGGGCAGTGGGGGTGTATGTAGGCTGCTCATTGGGAAAACTAATTTGCTGCTACATTATGCATCATAACTAAATATTTTTTCTTCTGTTGTGTATCTATAGGAAGCTCATTGGAGGACAGTGTTGTGCGTTGGTGCTGCATTAGCCATGCAGAACAGAAGAAATGTGAGCAGTGGGCTCTCAGCATTAAGTCAGACCCATTGGTGTGTGTTAGAGCCATCTCCATGAGCGACTGTGTCGAGAAGATTAAGGTAAGCAAACTAAGATAAAACTACAGGGTGTGGAAAATCATAACCTATCCATAACCTACTGTCATTCTATGCAGCCCTACATCTTGATCTCCACTTACTGTGTTGTCACAGAGAGATGAGGTGGATGCGGTCTCGCTGGACGCCACACACGCATTCATCGCTGGGAAATGTGGCCTTGTCCCCGTGGTAACAGAGTATTATGGTATGCCTGATAATAATGTATTGGTTACAGAACAAGTTATTTATCATGGACGCTCACTGCAGTCAGTGTCTGTCGTCGACTCTTTCTCTCTCCGCTTCTCTCAGGGAAGACGTGCGTACCGGCTGAGGGAGAAGCTGAAAAAGCAAGCCATTTAGAGACGGATGGTGAGCTGAACAGAAGGGAAGTCCATTCATCTGTAAATGTACATGATTTTATTCTAAGCCGCTCCTTGTGTCCCCACAGTGTTGCCGTCCGTCGTTGGTGTGGCGGTCGTGAAGCGCTCCACCAGGGGTGTGTTCTTTGGGAACTTTGGGGGCAGGCGCTCCTGCCACGGCCACATGTACAGCCCTGCAGGCTGGCTTCTGCCCTTTAGACACACCCTCAGCCTGGAACACAACAACACCTCTCCCTGCGAACCAAACCAAGGTACCATTCCTGCCTGACAGTTGCATCTCCCTTTCCTGTGTGTGTGTGTGTTTTTATATTTATATTTATGTACCAGTCAAAAGTTTGGACACACCTACTCATTCAAGGGTTTTTCTTTATTTTGACTTTTCTACATTGTATAATAATTGTGAAAACATCAAAACTATGAAATAACACATAAGGAATCATGTAGTAACCAAAAAAGTGTTATAAAATATATTTTGATTTGTTTGAGATTCTTCCAAGTAGCCACCCTTTGCATTGATGATAGCTTTGCACACTATTGGCATTATCTCAACCAGCTTCATGAGGCAGTCACCTGGAATGCATTTCAATTAACAGGTGTGCCTTGTTAAAAGTGAATTTGTGGAATTTATTTCCTTCATGCATTTGAGCTAATCATTTGTGTTGTTACAAGGTAGGGGTAGTATACAAAAGATGGCCCTATTTGGTAAAAGACCAAGTCCATATTATGGCAAGAACTGCTCAAATAAGCAAAGAGAAACGACAGTCCATCATTCCTCTAAGACACGAAGGTCAGTCAATACGAACAATTTCAAGAGCTTTGAATGTTACTTCAAGTGCAGTCGCAAATAATCATCAAGAGCTATGATGAAACTGGCTCTCATGAGGACCGCCACAGGAAAGGAAGACCCAGAGTTACCTCTGCTGCAGAGGATAAATTCATTAGAATAACTGCACTTCAGATTGCAGCCCAAATAGATGTTTCACAGAGTTCAAGTAACAGACACTTCTCAACTGTTCAGAGGAGACTGTGTGAATCAGGCCTTCATAGTCAAATTGATGCAAAGAAACCATTATTAAAGGACACAAATAAGAAGAATCTCCTTGCTTGGTCCAAGAAATACGACCGGAAATCTGGAAATCTGTCCTTTGGCCTGATGAGTCCAAATTTGGGATTTTTGGTTCCAATGCAGAGTAGTTGAACGGATCTCTGCATGTGTATTTCCACCATAAAGCATGGAGGAGGTGGTGTTATGTTATGGGGGTGCTTGGCTGGTGACACTGTCTGTGATTGATTTCATTTAGAATTCAAGGCACACTTAACCATCATGGCTACCACAGCATTCTGCAGTAATACACCATCCCATCTGGTTTGGGCGTAGTGGGACAGTCATTTGTTTTTCAACAGGACAATGACCCAACACACATCCAGGCTGTGTTAGGGCTATTTTACCAAGGAGAGTGATGGAGTGCTGCATCAGATGACCTGGCCTCCACAATCCCCCGACCTCAACCAAATTGAGTCAGACTGCAGAGTGAAGGAAAAGCGGCCAGCAAGTGCTCAACATATGTGGCAAATCCATCAAGACTGTTGGCGAAGCTGGTTGAGAGAATGCCAAGAGTGTTTAAAGCTGTCATCAAGGCAAAGGGTGGCTATTTGAATAATCTCAAATATAAAATATATTTTGATTTGTTTCACTTTGTTTGTTTACTACATGATTCCATATGTGTTATTTCATAATTTTGATGGCTTCACTATTATTCTACAATGTAGAAAATAGTACAAATAAAGAAAAACCCTTGAATGAGTTGATGTTCTAAAACATTTAACCAGTAGTGTATATAAGGTCCCACAGTTGACAGTGCATGTCAGCAAAAACCAAGCCATGAGGTCGAAGGAATTGTCCGTAGAGCCCCGAGACAGGATTGGGTCAAGACACCGGTCTGGAGAAGGGTACCAAATCTGGGCCTGACTCCCAAGTGGGTGGGCCTATTTCAATTGACTGATTTCCTTATATTAACTGTAAATTGTTGTGTTTAGTGTGTGTGTGTGTGTACTAGTATGCAGATAACTAGCTCGGGTATACTGCAATTCACAATTGTATCCTCGTGTAGACTACAACATGAAATGACCCAAAATTCTTACAGCACAATAGGCTGATATTTGGTGAGGATGTGTATTCTGCTCATCTCTCCTAGTGTACAACGAGGTGTTCTGGAAGGGCTGTCTCCCTGGTTCTCAGGGAAACCTCTGTAAAGTGTGTATGGGGGGCACTGGGGAGGCTGCCACCAAACGCTGTGCAGACAACCACAACGAGCGTTACTACGGCAACATGGGGGCTTTGAGGTGAGTGGTGGCTCTCTTGTTGCATGTTCGTATTCATTGTTCATGGATACAAAATGCAGTCATTCAATCTTACATCAAGTTGTCACAAGCTTTACAGAAACCTGGCAATGTGAAAGATTTGTTGTGATTGTTATGACGTTGCCCCATGGTTATTTGTGCAGGTGCCTGGTAGGAGATGCCAGTGGGAAGAGCTATGGAGATGTGGCCTTTGTTGAGCAGCACAATCTAGAGAGCAACATCCTCAGTGAGAACCTCATACAACTCTTATACATAGTTAGGCTACATATGTCCACCACACTCACACACCATGAAGTAATAATGGTATATGTTCAGGCAAACAGTTACAGGTTATAATAATGTTCTTGTTTTTCCTAATTTGGTTTGTGATACTTTTGATATTACATTTTGTTTGTTTGTGTTGTGCTCCAGGTCTGAGCCCCAGTGGGTGGGCGGATGGGTGGCTGTCCTGGGACTTTGAGCTTTTGTGTGGGGATGGCCGGCGGGAACCTTTATCTGAATGGGAGAACTGTAACCTAGGATCCATCCCACCCAACATCATCATGACAAGACCTGTGCTCACTTCTCGCGTCTACGACTTCCTCATGAAGTCACAGGTGAGACTGCGGAGTCAGACAAACAGGAATCTAAACCAACCTAATTATTCTGGCAACACTGTATTAATTTCATACTATTTTTTTTTCTTCTAACAAGCCATTCCAAATGTTCCCATCCCTTGAAGGAGACTCTGGCATCCAACCCAGACACAGAATTCCGTCTGTTTCAGTCCCAGCAGTATGGAGAGAGTGATCTGCTGTTTAAAGACACCACTCAGTGCCTCATCCACACCAGTCACCTGGACTACCGCACCATACTTGGAGATGAGTTCTACAGACTAGCAGAGACTGTCTTCAACTGCACACACTCAGGTGGAAATTGATACTTTATCATGTGCATGTTTATACTGAAACTGTGTACTGTTGAAATGTTATTGACTATAAAGTAGCCAATGTATGTATTAATTTTCTCTCTGACAGACATCTTGGAATTTTGCAACCAGGACGTGTGCAGCATATTTTGAGCAACAGAGAGAAGAGAAATCACATGTTTCACATTGACCTATTGTGGAGGCCCAAACCAAAATGCCAAAATGTTTGCCAAAATGTAATATTGTTTCTTGCTTCTTGTAATTCCTCAGTCCACACCCACCTGAATGTTAAAAATATATATAGAATTGTCAGATACATTTCAATGAAAGCTTCTGTTTCTTTTCAGCAATATGTCATTTTTCAAACTTTTGGTAATGTGCGCAGGGGTTCCAAAAGTAGGGTCTGTAGCAAAATCTTTAAATATTAAAACAAATATTTTTTATTTTTTGAAAAATTACTAGCAACAACAAATTAAAGGATTTTGGACAAGGGATCCGTGGAAAAAGTTGAAGTTACAATACAATGTCATGTTCTTAGCCCTTATATGCACAACATGGGCCTGTGAGGCTCACAGATTGGTCTAAACAATATTCCATCAATGATCTTGTTCAACAGAATTCTTCTTCTATTCCCCCAAAATTTGGTTTTGAACACAGTGCATTATTTTAATATTGCAAAATGTGTAGAATTGCAAGAAATTAGCTTTAAAACGGAATGGTATTGCCAAGGTCTGGACATGCACTGTTTTAGTCAACGTAAAACTATTTGTATGCTATTTTTAATGCCGTCTACAGTAGGAGTTGTATTCTGATGAGGGCGACTGATGCATTTTGCTGACACGAAATGGGTCCCCGACGCAAACAAAGTTTGGGAACCCCCTTGTGTACCACACACTGAGCTATGAACGGTAGTACGTTGGTAAATTCCAGACTACAAGTCCCAGCGTGCATAGCGGCGGCTGCCGTTCTTCGTTACACTGGTATTTCCTGTCGCTCTTTTTCGTAAGAGTTGGCTGCCTGCTACATTGTCGGCTGTTTATTCAATCAAACGTGTACCTCGTGCCATTGTAAGGTACGTTACATGACGCTGAATTGTATTACTACTTACAATGTCTAATTCATGCCTTTTTGTGATTCTATGCTTCTTGTCGTATTTACTCCACGTAACCTTGTTACTGATGACAGGAGTTCAAATGATGAGCCAGAACTTGTAAACATACACAAATCAGCCTTGACAAAAAGTCGAATACCGTAAAAGACTAAATGAACAATGACTGTGTCAGATAAAGGTAGATACATATAATTATTGCTTGGTGACCATAATTATATTATTTTTAATAAAAGATGTGACAAGCTTGCGAGGAGGCATCAGGGCATGTCCATGTTTTCTTGAATTTACATAAGAGAAATCTAAATAATTTACAGCTCGCGTCCTCTCTCTCTCGTTACCTCCTTCTCGAAACCCATTGGATGAGAGAGCCAGAGGTCCCGCCTTTCTGACCTTTTCTTCCAATGGATTTTTGAGAAGGAATGGTGATTCTCCCATCAACAGATGAGATTTTGGTTTGCAATCCAAAGTCAAAGTAGACCGTCCTATACCCTCAGCCCTTGAATGAAATGTTACATCGTCACATCTGAGTGTACCAAGCGAGAGATGATCAAAGACGCAATCTTCCTTTATGGAAATCTTGAAGTTGCGCTAATAAACAACCAACCTAAAGCAATTTAATGTACCTAGCAAGCTAACAGTTACACATAGCTGGCTAGCTAGTTTTATAGTTATTTTATTCCAATACATTTCAGAATTCCCCCAAAATATTTTTATGAAGCTAGGTACTTTTTAAAGTCTCCTCACTATGAGACTAAGACTATTGGCAAACGCTGAAATCAATGTCATATCTGTTGAGCGACACGTGACCACAGTTTTGCTTTACATTGTGGGCCAAATCAACCCCACAAGTGATCGTGACAACCATGGAGTTTATTACCCAGTGAAACACTTGATCCCAACAGGTTCCTTTTTTGATAAGTGTATAAGAAAACAACAGCATGCAACAGTCGTTCCATGTCATTGCAGCAAGCCATGACACCCGCGATCTCAGATTGTTCTTAAATAGTTTCTGGTTAGAAACAGGTTATATTATTTTGTTGACATTTTAATTTGATCTGTGCGAAATTAAGCGAATTTATTGCACGCAAATTGGCCATTTTAATAAATAGGATTCAGATATTCAATAAATATAGTACCGAACTTCTTCCTCCAACCCTCCCCCACATATACATGCCCAATGATCCGTGAACCGTACATGATACAGACAACGCCTTGGTGTCATTGTACTCCTTAGTGTGGTTTAAAATATGGAGTATCGCTACATTCTGGAATACAATTTTACACATGCATTTAATTTTAAAGCTATTAATATTGATCTCAAAATACATCACATTTCAAGATTGGGTTCCCTGCTACTTTTAAAGTTACGATAAATGTTATGAGCACCACCAACACAGGGAATGGATTCAAAGGGAACTCCCTCTGCTGGTGATTTGTTGAATGGGCAATTGGTTAATGACCTATACATGTTCATTTCTATGTATAACGTTTAGTTTTTTCAAGCAGCAGAGAGCCCACTGGAAATTGTATATTGTTCCAAACAATGTCTAAATGAATCAAACATGAATACATTAATGTGAAAAATGGTATTTCAGAATACAGTGCCTTCAGAAATTATTCACACCCCTATACTTTTTCCACATTTTGTTGTTAGTGTCTGAATTTAAAATGGATTAAATGTATATGTTTGTCACTGGCCTACACAGAATACTCCATAATGTCAAAGTGGAATTGTTTTAAGAAAAATAATAAATTAAAATGTTTTGACTCAAGTATTCAATCCTTTTGTTATGGCAAACCTAAATAAGTTCAGAAGTAAAAATGAGTTTAACAAGTCACATAAGTTGCATGGACTCACACTGTGTGCAAAAGTGTTTCAACATGATTTTTTGAATGACTACATCATCTCTGTACCCCACACATACAATTATCTGTAAGGTCCCTCAGTCGAGCAGTGCATTTTAAACACAGATTCAACCACAAAGACCTGGGAGGTTTTCCAATGCCTCACAAAGAAGGGCAACTATTGGTAGATGGGTAAATGTAGATGGATTGTGCATCAATACACCAAGTCACTACAAAGATACAGGCATTCATCCTGCTGGAGAGGAGGGAAACCGCTCAAGGATTTCTCCACGAGGCCAATGGTGACTTTAAAACAGAATTTAATGGCTGTGATAGTAGATAACTGAGGATGGATCAACAACATTACAGTTACTCCACTATACTAACCTAATTGACAGAGTGAAAAGGAAGCTTGTACAGAAAACATGCATCCTGTTTGCAACAAGGCACTGAAGTAATACTTTAATACAAAAAATTGGCCAAAAATGTACTTTTTGTTCTGAATAGAAAGTGTTATCTTTGGGGCAAATCTAATACAATACATTACTGAGTACCACTCCATATTTTCAAGCATAGCATATTATTTGTACTATTTTATACATTGTAGAATAATAGTGAAGACAACCCAAAAAGTGTATGTTAGATTCTTCAAATTAGCCACCCTTTGCCTTGATGACAGCTTTGCACACTTGGCATTCTCTCAAGCAGCTTCATGAGGAATGCTTTTCCAGCCGTCAAGGAATTGCCACATATGCTTAGCACTTGTTGGCTGCTTTTCCTTTACTCTGCAGGCCAACTCATCCCAAACCATCTCAATTGGGTTGAGGTCGGGTGATTGTGGAGGCCAGGTCACCTGATGCAGCCCTCCATCACTCTTCTTGGTCAAATAGCCATTACACAGCCTGGAGGTGTGTTTTGGGTCATTGTCCTGAAGAAAAACAAATGATTGTCCCACTAAGCGCAAACCAGATATGATGGCATATCACTGCAGAATGCTGTGGTGGCCATGCTGGTTAAGTGTGCCTTAAGTTCTAAATATATCACAGACAGTGTCACCAGCAAAGCACACCCACACCACCTCCTCCATGCTTCACGGTCAGAACCACACATGCAGAGATCATCCGTTCACCTACTCTGCGTCTCACAAAGACACGGCGGTTGGAACCAAAAATCTCATTTGGACTCATCAGACCAAAGGACAGATTTCCACCAGTCTAATGTCCATTGCTCATGTTTCTTGGCCCAAGCAAGTCTCTTATTATTGGTGTCCTTTAGTAGTGGTTTCTTTGCAGCAATTCAACCATGAAGGCCTGATTCACTCTCCTCTGAACAGTAGATGTTGAGATGTGACTGTTACTTGGACTCTGTAAAGCATTTATTTGGGCTGAGGTGCAGTTATTTCTAATAGACATGTCGTCTGCAGCAGAGGTAACTCTAGGTCTTCCTTTCCTGTGGCGGTCTTCATGAGAGCCAGTTTCATCATAGCGCTTCAAAGTTCTTGAAATGTTCAGTTTTGACTGACCTTCATGCCTTAGAGTAATGATGGACTGTCATTTCTCTTTGCTTATTTGAGCTGTTCTTGCCATAATATGGACTTGGTCGTTCACCAAATAGGGCTATCTTCTGAATACACTCCAACGTTGTCACAACACAACTGATTGTCTCAAACGCATTACGAATGAAAAAAAATCCACACATTTACTTTTAACAAGGCACACCTGTTAATTGAAATGCATTCCTGGTGACTACCTCATGAAGCTGTTTGAGATAATGCCAATAGTGGGCAAAGCTGTTAGCAAGGCAAAGGGTGGCTACTTTGAAGAATCTCAAATATAACATATATTTTGATTTGTTTAACACTGTTGGTTACTACATGATTCCATATGCGTTATTCCATAGTGTTGATGTCTTCACTATTATTATACAATGTAGAAAATAGTCAAAATAAAGAAAAACCCCTGAAAGAGTAGGTGTGTCCGAACTTTTGACTGGTACTGAATCTAACTAGACATGTTCATATATAAGGCTGAAATATTAACGTTTCAGGGGAGGTCTATGCACAGCAAATTATGTCAATTAGGCTATTCTTAGAATATTTTTTAACATTATCGCAATTAACGTTACATGGCTAATGTTTTATAGAGGTAAATCGCAGCTTTCTAATGGTGCAGATTTCTTTAGGCTCTACAGTGCGACAACGAAATGAGTGCTTAGTTAGCTATAGTTAACTAGCGTGAACTGCTACAAGTTGTGTTTCTAAATGGTGATCTAGTTCGTCAGTCATTATTTTATACCTGCTGCTGAAATGTCGTCGTCTATCTCCTCTGGCACTGGCACACACTGAAGGGTCATTCCGATAATGGCGGATATGTCGTTTTATTGATTGATCATATTTAAGTGTGCTTTCATGAATTAGAGTAACAACAATTATTAAACTAATTTCCATGACCTGACAAACCCTAATTGGACAACTTGGATCAGCACATCATGCTATTCAGGCTGGCGCATTTTCAATCTGCGCAATCTCGGAACAGTTTACTGTCAACACAGACTAGTAGCAAATACATTTGAACAAAGCAGAATCAGGAAATTAATGCGGACTCTCTATTGCTATTCAATGAAGATCCCGACTTCGTTCAGCTTTGATCAACCTGTTTTGCCTTGGTGTGTGAATCTGGGCCAGCGATAGGGTACTTTGTTTTTATAGAGGAGCTGGTACGCAATTCCCCAAAAATTTGAAGTGCCGGTAAGGCGTTCAGGACAGTTTCGTCCCAAATCAAGCACTGTGGGTATAACACTGAATTGAGTTAAGCACAGGCAATATCCTAGAGGACAACCTGGTTAAATCTGATTCCCACGACATTAGGAGATGAATTCACCTTTCAGCAGGACAATAACTTAAGGCCAAATCAACACTGGAGTGTAATGTTTCAGGAATGCTAATCGTATCTGTTACAAACTACAGAAACTATTTCAGAACAATCTGAGATAGTGGGTCGAAATCCTCAAGTGCTTTGTGAGGTGGATCGACCTATATGCATCAATCTTACACTGTACTCTGTATGCAGATGCGGTTTCCATGGAGACCCTTGGCACTGTGTTGCTCAGCCCCTGGGAGACGGGCATCATCATCAGTTCCCGAGGGCATCCAGAGCTTTGTGCCCGCCAGCAGCACCATCGATGCCCACACCCTGGAGCAGCTACAGGCCTTCTTGTCCCGTGCCACGCGCCTCTTCGTCATCACTGGGGCGGGTCTGTCCACAGAGTCTGGCATTCCAGACTACCGCTCAGAGGGGGTGGGTCTCTACGCCCGCACAGACAGGCGACCTATGCAGTATGCAGAGTATATACGCAGCGCCAAGTCTCGTCAGCGCTATTGGGCTAGGAACTATATGGGCTGGCCACAGTTCTCCTCTCATCAGCCGAACTCTGCCCACCTGGCTCTGCAGCAGTGGGAGGAGCAGGGAAAGGTACACTGGCTGGTAACTCAGAATGTGGACGCGCTTCATTCCAAGGCAGGCCATCAAGGACTGACTGAACTGCACGGCTGCGCACACAGGTAGTGAGGTAGAAATGTATTGTGTCACACATACAATACAGACTGACTTCTTCTTCAAGGACATTGGCTCAGAACAACACTCAGCTTTTTACCTTTGTGTGTGTGTGTGTGTGTGTGTCCCTCAGGGTGTTGTGTCTGGGCTGTGGTGCCGTGTCTCCAAGGGAGGACCTCCAGAAGCGGTTCAAAGCACTGAACCCTAGCTGGGGTGCACAGGCAGGAGGTGTGGCTCCCGATGGTGATGTCTTCATTGAGGACGAGCAGGTCCTCCACTTCAGAGTGCCTTCATGTAAGGATTGTGGGGGCATATTGAAGCCAGAGGTGACATTCTTTGGGGACACAGTGAACCGAAGGACAGTGCAGTTTGTACATGAGAGACTAGCTGAGTCCGATGCGGTTCTTGTCGCTGGATCTTCTTTGCAGGTGGGCATGATATATATAATTGTTCACGACCTACCATAAATGTTTAAATTGATAGTGTTGCTATGTTGTTGATATAGTCAACTGGTTGTTACAGGTGATATTCTGTTATGTTTGTCTTACTGATATGGTATACTTAGAAAAACATGTCCCTGTGACACAAAGGAAACAACTCAATAGCCTTACAATATGTGGAAGTTTCACATCCCTTCTAATTTTCCAGGTGTATTCTGGATACAGATTCCTACTGGCAGCAGCTGACCAGAAGATCCCAGTAGCCATCTTGAACATTGGGTCTACCAGGGCCGACCACCTGGCAGAGTTCAGAGTCAGTGCTCGTTGTGGGGAGGTATTGTCTGTCATTCAGCCTCACTGACCACAAAGACAGACGGAAGGCCTCACTAGGACTTTAGTCACTGATCCACAGATACCGTTGTATTGTTTTGAGAACTATTCAGTGGGCTCTACTATTCTAACTCTTGGTCAACCTGGCAGCAATGCAATCAGCTTTAGGACATTGGGCTGAAGTGATGGACACTACTAGTAACCAGGAATCATGTGTTATGGGCTTGTACATGTACAGTGCCTTTAGAAAGTATTCAAATCTCTGTACCCCACAGATACAATTATCTGTAAGGTCCCTCAGTCGAGCTGTGAATTTCAAACACAGATTCAACCACCAGGGAAGTTTTCCAATGCCTTGCAAAAGGCACCTATTGGTAGATGGGTAAAATAAAAAGCAGACGTTGAATATCCCTTTGAGCATGGTGAAGTTATTAATTACACTTTGGAGGGTGTATCAATACACCCAGTCACTAACTACAAAGATACAGGCGTCTTTCCTAACTCAGTTGCCAGAGAGGAAGGAAACCACGGAATAGAGCCAAGTACAGTCAAAGTCCTAGAGTAAAACCTGGTTTAGTCTGCTTTCCAACAGACACTTTGAGAAAAATTCACCTTTCAGCAGGACAATACCCTAGAATACAAGGCCACCTATACACTGGTTGCTTACCAAGATGACTTTGAATGTTCTAGTTACAGTTCTGAGTGGCCTAGTTACAGTTTTGACTTAAATCGTCTTGAAAATCTATGGCAAGACTTTAAAATGGCTGTCTAGCAATGATCAACAACCAACTTGACAAATTATTTTTTAAAGTATAATGTGCAAATATTATACAATCCAGGTGTGCAAAGCTCTTAGAGACATACCCAGAAAGACTCACAGCTGAAGGCCTAATCCCTGCCAAAGATTAGTTTAACATGTATTGATTCAGCGGTGTGAATAGCTTATAGCACAAAAAGTTTATATTTTTAAAATGTTGTGCACAAATTTGTTTACATCTCTGTTAGTGATCATTTCTCCTTTGCCAAGATAATCCATCCACCTGACAGGTGTGGCATATTAAGAAGCTGATTAAACAGCATGATCATTACACAGGTGCACCTTGTACTGGGGACAATAAAAGGCCACTCTACAATGTGCAGTTTTCTCACACAACACAATGCCACAGATGTCTCAAGTTTTCAGCGAGCATGCAAATTGGCAGGCTGACTGCAGGAATGTCAATCAGAGCTGTTGCCAGAGGATTTGAATGTTAATTTAGCTACCATAAGCCACCCCCAATGTCATTTTAGAGAATTTGGCAGTACGTCCAACTGGACGGATCGTATAAGACCAGCCACCCGGACAGCTGATGAAACTGGGTTTGCACAACTGAAAAATGTCTGCACAAATTGTCCGAAACCATGTCAAGGACGTTCATCTGTGTGCTCGTCATCATCACCAGGGTCTTGACCTGACTGCAGCTCAGCGTTGTAACCAACTTCAGTGGGCAAATGCTCACCTTCGATGGCCACTGGCTCGCTGGAGAAGTGTGCTCTTCACGGATGAATGCCAGTTTCAACTGTCCTGGGCAGATGGCAGACAGCTTGTATGGCGTCGTGTGGGAGAGCGGTTTGCTGATGTTAATGTGAACAGAGTGCCCCATGGTGGCAGTGGGGTTATGGTATGGGCAGGTATTAGCTACGGATAACAAACACAATTGCATTTTATCGATGGCAATTTGAATGCACAGACATACCGTGACAAGATAACGAGGCCCATTGTGCCATTAATCTGCCGCCATCACCTCATGTTTCAGCATGATAATGCACAGCCCAAAGTCGCAAGGATCTGTACACAATTCCTGGATGCTGAAAATGTTCCATTTCTTCCATAGCCTGCATACTCACCAGACATGTCACCCATTGAGCATGTTTGGGATGCTCTGGATTGACATGTATGACAGTGTGTTCCACAGTCATTTGAAGAGTGGGACAACATTCCACAGGCCACAATCAACAGCCTGATCAACTCTATGCAAAATATATATGTCATGCTTTGTAACCGATGTGAAATGGCTAGCTAGTTAGCGGGGTGCTTGCTAATAGCATTTCAATCGGTGACGTCACTCGCTCTGAGACCTTGAAGTAGTTGTTCCCCTTGCTCTGCAAGGGCCACGGCTGTGGAGCGATGGGTAACGAATCTTCGAGGGTGGCTGTTGTCTATGTGTGCAGAGGGTCCCTGGTTCGAGACCAGGTAGGGGCGAGGAGAGGGACGGAAGCTATACTGTTACAGTTGCATGAGGCAAATGGTGCTCACACCAGATACTGACTGCTTTTCTACATTTTTTTAAGGTACCTGTGACCAACATATGCATATCTGTATTCCCAGTCATGTGAAATCCATAGATTAGGGCCTAATGAATGAATTTCAATTGACTGATTTCCTTATATGATCTGTAGCTCAGTAAAGTATTTGAAATTGTTGCATGTTGCATTCATATTTTTGTTGTGTAAATTAGATTTATGCATTGAAATGAAAATACATTTGCAAACATTTCTAAAAACATGTTTTCACAGTGTGGTAGCCATTATGAGGTATCGTGTTTAGATGGGTGAGAAAAAAACATCTGTTTAATCCATTTTGATTTCAGGCTGTAAGACATGTGTCAAACTCATTCCACAGAAGGCCGAGGGTCTATGGGTTTTCACTCCTCCCTTGTACTTGATTGATGAATGAAGGTCACTAATTAGTATGGAACTCCACTCACCTCGTTGTCTAGGTCTTAATTGAAAGGAAAAAAAAACAGCAGACACTAGGCCTTCCATGGAATGAGTTTGACACCCCTGCTGTAATACCACAAAATGTGGAATAAGTCAAGGGGTATGCATACTTTCTGAAGGCACTGTATACTCTATGGCTGACAGGGCAATATTCTGAAGTTAACCCCTGCCTTATTGATCCTCCCTGGAAGTAATAGTCATCCATAGGAATGAATGGTTATTATTCTACTTTTCACTTAGCCTATCCATCGCTTTAGCTAACTAGTATATACTTTACAGACAACCACCAATATGGAAAATAGGTGCAATAACTATTTTAGAGTTTTAAAGATGAGCTTTAGATATGTAGGCCTACTAATAATAATATTGTGGGGGATCTAGTCTTGTCAGTGCACAGGCATGGTTTAGGTAATGTCAACACCACAGTAATGCATTTACCAAATGAGGGGGATTTGCATTAACAATAAATAAATAAACCAACTTATGTAAATCCATGTTATAGTATGTTCTATAATATCCATCAACAAAGTGCTATTGGAATCACAGAGCCACAGAAGGTAAGGTGACAGTTGATCTGGTCACACTGAGTCAGTCTGCGCTGAAAGCCTTCCTGAAGTTTAGTCCAGTTATCCAGAACTGACTGAATCTCTGCCTGTAGCAGAGCTAGGCGATTCTCAAAGCTCCTGCTCTGGTCAAACCAGTAGGTGGAGTGGTAGCCCAATAGAATCCCAAAGAGAATGCACAGATTCCACGTGTCACAATATCTTTCTTCGATACAGAGGACTATTCCTTATCATCTCTGTTGCCCGAACTGTCTGATATGAGCAAGTAAAGCCTGAATCGTCCCTGATAGCTCCCCACTGTAGCTCAGTGACTGCAAATCAAATTTTATTGGTCACATACACATGGTTAACAGATGTTAATGCTAATGTAGCTAAATGCTTGTGCTTCTAGTTCTGACAGTGCAGTAATATCTAACAAGTAATCTAACAATTCCACAACAAATATCTTATACACACAAATGTAAAGGGGTGGAATAAGAATATGTACATATACATATATGGATGAGCAATGGCCGAGTGGCATAGGTAAGATGCAATAAATGGTATAAAATACAGTATATACAGTGGGGGGGGAAAGTATTTAGTCAGCCACCAATTGTGCAAGTTCTCCCACTTAAAAAGATGAGAGAGGCCTGTAATTTTCGTCATAGGTACACTTCAACTATGACAGACAAAATGAGAAAAAAAAATCCAGAAAATCACATTGTAGGATTTTTTATGAATTTATTTGCAAATTAAATTATAGCTAGCTACATCAATAGCTTTAGGTGGGTTGTTTTTAAGGTCAACTTTAAGATTTTCACCAAGGACATTGCGTCTCCGATCAACACTCTCCCTGTAGTCTGTCTCATCGTTGTTGGTAATCAAGCCCACTACTGTTGTGTCGTCTGCAGACTTGATGATTGAGTTGGAGGCGTGCATGGCTATGCAGTCAAGGGAGTACAGGAGGGAGCTGAGCACACACCCTTGTGGGGCCCCAATGTTGAGGATCAGCGAAGTGAAGATGTTGTTTCCCACCTTCACTACCTGGGGGCGGCCCATTAGGAAGTCCAGGACCCAATTGCACAGGATGGGGTTGAGACCCAGGGCCTTCGGCTTAATGATGAGCTTGGAGGGTACTATGGTATTGAATGCTAAGCTGAAGTCAATGAACAGCATTCTTACATAGGTATTCCTCTGAGAGACTAGTCAAGAATCATATAACCTCCACCTTACCTGCCACCCTAGACCCAATTCAGTATTCAGTTTGCATACCGCCCCAACTCAAGCATAGCAAGTTTGCGGGGGAACTATACTGAACAAAAAAATAAATGCAACATGTAACAATTTCAAAGATCTTAATAAGTTACAGTTCATATAAGGAAATCAGTCAATTTAAATGAATTAGGCTAATCTATGGATTTCACATGACTGGGCATCTGCACAGCCATGGGGGGCCTGGGAGGGCAAACACCCACTCAGAATGAATTTTTCAGACGATCCCACAGGTGAAGAAGCCAGACCCACAATGCAACTGTAGTCAGGTGTCATTCTCCGGTGGCGGCGAAGTGTAACATTTATTCAACACGGCTGCATTTTTGGCATGTCAGACAAAATTATGATGCTAGCTTGCTAAAAAATATGTATATTTATAAACAAACACACATATATATATATATATATATATATATATATATATATACAGCACCAGTCAAAGGTTTGGACACATGAAATCATGTAGTAATCAAAAAAATGTTAAACAAATCTAAATATATTTTATATTTGAGATTCTTCAAAGTAGCTACCCTTTGCCGTGATGACAGCTTTGCACACTATTGGCATTATCTCAACCAGCTTTATGAGGTAGTCACCTGGAATGTGGTGTGCCTTGTTAAAAGTTAATTTGTGAAATTTCTTTCCTTCTTAATGCGTTTGAGACAATCAGTTGTGTTGTGACAAGGTAGCGGTGGTATACAGAAGATAGCCCTATTTGGAAAAAGACCAAGTCCATATTATGACAACAGCTCAAATAATCAAATAGAAACGACAGTCCATCATTACTGTAAGACATGAAGGTCAATATGGAACATTTCAAGAAGTGCAGTCGCAAAAACCATCAAGTGCTATGATGGAACTGGCTCTCATGAGGACCGCCACAGGAAAGGAAGACCCAGAGTTACCTCTGCTGCAGAGGATACGTTCATTAGAGTTACCAGCCTCAGAAATTGAAGGCCAAATAAATGCTTCACTGAGTTCAAGTAACAGACACATCTCAACCTCAACTGTTCAGAGGAGACTACTTGAATCAGGCCTTCATGGTCGAATTGCTGCAAAGAACCCACTACTAAAGGACACCAATCAGAAGAAGAGACTTGCTTGGGCCAAGAGACATGAGCAATGGACATTAGACTGGTGGAAATCTGTCCTTTGGTCTGATGAGTCCAAATGTGACAATTTTGGTTCCAACCGCCATGACTTTGTGAGAAGCAGAGTAGGTGAATGGATGATTTCTGCATGTGTGGCTCCCATCATGAAGCATGGAGGTGTGATGGTGCTTTGCTGGTGACACTTTCATGATTTAATTAGAATTCAAGGCACACTTAACCAGCATGGCTACCACAGCATTCTGCAGTGATACGCCATCCCATCTGGTTTGCGCTTAGTAGGACTATAATTTGTTTTTCAAAAGGACAATGACCCAACACACCTCCAGGCTGTGTAGTCTATTTGACCAAGAAGCAGAGTGATGGAGTGCTGCATCAGATGACTTGACCTCCACAATCACCCGACCTCAACCCAATTGAGATGGTTTGGGATAAGTTGGACCGCAGAGTAAAGGAAATGCAGCCAACAAGTGCTCAGCATATGTGGGAACTCCTTCAAGTCTGTTGGAAAAGCATTCCAGGTGAAGCAGGTTGAGAGAATGCAAAGAGTGTGCAAAGCTGTCATGGCAGTGTGGCTACTTTGAAGAATCTCAAATATATTTTGATTAGTTTAACACTTTTTTGGTTACTACATGACTTCATGTGTTATTTCATATTTTTGAAGTCTGAACTATTCGTCTACAATGTAGAAAATAGTCAAAATAAAGAAAAACCCTTGAATGCGTAAGTGTGTCAACCTTTGACAGGAACTATTGTATGTGGTGTAGGCGAATTTTAATGTTTGTGCTTTTCTTTTAACTAATTTCTGTCTTCTATTCATGTGCTGTTCTAATAACCAATTTATGTGTTCATGCAAGTGGCTGACTGTACAAATCCTCACTTATCAGTAGCTGCAATTTGGCAGTACGTCCAGACCGTGTTTTGAAAACGAATGATAGATATCGTTTCAAGGTCTCAGTTTAGAGAGAAGCCTTGTGAGGTGTTGGTCTGTCACGTGTTGTGAAACAGTATTGGTCGGTCACATGAATGAAACAAAACGGTATTGATTAATTATGCTATATCATAGCTGTATATTAGACAACTGCTGGGTCTGCCCAGGCATAGCTCCTGATTGACTTGTGTACTATTGTGCAATGAGTTGGTTGGAACCTTTCCAGCACACTGACAATAAACAATGATTCATTTAAGATTGACTTTGAGAGTCCCTGTGTAAGAATTTCCACGACAATGACATTGATTTTAGAGATGGCAAATTGGCTTAGTCTCAGAGTGAGGAGGCTATAAAACTTAGCTAGCTTCATAGACATATTTTTGGGAATTCTGAAATGTATTGGAATAAATGACCAAACTATAAAACTAGCTAGCCAGCTAGTATGGGTAACTGTAGCTAGCTACATCAATAGCTTTAGGTGGGTTGTTTTTAAGGTAAACTTTAAGATTTTCACCAAGGACATTGCGTCTCCGATCAACACTCTCCCTCGCTTGGGCAAGAGACATTTAAGGAGCACTCGGATGTGACAATGTAAAACATCATTCAAGGGCTGAGTGCTGTCTACTTTGAGATTGGACCGCAGCCATTGTGTTGTGTGACAAAACTGTACACTTGAGTGGCCTTTTGTCCCCAGCACAAGATGCACCTTGTAATGATCATGTGTTTAATCTGCTTCTTCATATCCCACACATGTCAATTGGATGGATTACCTTGGCAAAGGAGAAATGCTCACTAACAGGGATGTAAACAAATTTGTGCACAAAATTTGAGATTGAAGCTTTTTCTGTATATGGAAAATGTCTTAAGATTTTTTTATTTCAGCTCTTGAAACATGGGACTAAACTTTACATGTTGCATTTATATTTTTGTTCCGCACTAGCAAATAAAACCGGTAGCCTAGTAAAAAATGATACACCAGTTCAACGCTTATTCCTTTCTTACCACATATAATTTACTTTGACTAATGAATTATAGATCATTGTTTCTACAGTTTGTTTATCAATCTAACGGTAACTTCAAAGTATGCCTGCTTCTGGTTGTCACATTTCTTTGTTGACACTGACAGCAGTAGCATAGTGCAGACTGGTTCTCTTGCCCCCATGGCTAAGTGGGCATGCACAGACTTAGATTCTTGAAGAATTTCTGTTTTATGATTGATTCCACACCAAGCTCAGTTTTGAAGTTCTCTCTAGCACTTAAGATGCAAGTTAAAGTATTATGAACTTTATTTAAGCAGGTAAATGATTGTCATAAGTTATGTCACTGTGTGCATTGGATCTAACATGTACATAATGAAGAGAACTGAAAGTGTGTTGATACTGAAAGCAATACAGTTCAAATAAAGTAATTATCAGTCACAGCAGTTTCCAGACTATCTTTAACATTATCCCATCACCAACCAATAAAATAGAAAATATAAAGCATATATCTTGTCCCTTCGACTGCCATTTTGGTCCGAGACACCTGAAAATAAAATAGAGATATTAATACTGGTGTTCATTCAACTAGCAAAAAAACAATATTACACATATACCAGGTAATCAAACATGAATTGAAGTGAGGCCTGCCCTGTACCTCCCGACATCAATCCAGTTATTGCACTACGTGATTGGTTGAGGAGACATCAGGTCAAAATCTGAGAGATTCCTGGCAACCCAAACTCCAGCTGCAAAAAGGCCCAGGTTGACCAGTAGGTTCCTAAATAAAGACACATTAAACAATGAATTAATATAATTATTTACAACAAAATGATCTTCATGAATAACGTCACGGGAGACAATACAATTCATTATATTCATTACTTTACCGAGTTAGTTCCACGTTGACTCTTACAGTTTGTGTGTTGGGGGGTATTGTTATGGGGTTGCCCAACCCCACAACGTATCACAAAATGTGTCCCAAATATCACAAAAACATGTTCGTTCGAATTTGATGTTATGTTTGCAATGACTGCTGAGCAATTAGCTAAGGGGTGTTCATACCGGTATATCCAAGGGCAAAGCAGGCACATGTTTAGCAAGATAGCTAGCTACAATGTGAATGTTTAATCATAACTACCTTCGAAAATCATTCCTATCTGTAGCGAACCGACATGCGGTACTGATCCATTCCCCGACACCACCAGACGGTGCCCCGACAGCCTTTTTTCCAGCTCCACTCATATTAGCTTTTTAGTGTGAGTGCTTGCCTTTCTGCTAAATAACGATTTCCCAGCGAGGGGAAGGATTGACATGTAACACCAATACGGAATGCCATGAAGTTGAAACTACGGTCGCCGATAGCGGCCAAACTCAGGTCGTTCAATAATGTCTTTATCTAACATATTCATAGTAGTTTTTTGCGTTCCATAACAGAAAATGTCTGCAACACGGTACCGTCGGTTTTTGAAACTCTGCGAAGAATGGCCACGGGACGAATCAAAGAAAGGCCGTGATTTAGGAACGTTTCTAAGACAGAGAGTAGCCCTTGCCTTTCGTGAAGGTGAAAACACACAGGTAAAACGATTCCGCTTCATATGTCGTACGAGAACGCTAACCAATGTGGCTAGATAGCTTCAGGCTGAAGTTTAACTAGCGTAGGATGGTGATGATAGGGCACCCGTCCATATCAACCTTGCAGTTACAGGCTAAACAAACATGTTTAGTAATGACAATCGCAACCTTTAGAGCTATAATAAAATGTTTTTCAATATATTTTATTGAGTTGTGAGACACGACAGTCCAAACAATCATTCAGTAGCACGGAGGGACTGGTTTACTTACAAAAGGCAAAGGCATTATCTGTCATTTGAAAAGCCTTCTGCCACGGTTTGGTAAATTGAGGAATGGGGCTGAGGAAATGTAGCCTCACCTAAGATCAACATGATGGTTTTAAACATTTCTTAACTTTAAATTAGTAATTTTCACACTTATTTTGAAATTGAACTGACCATTGAACAGCATGAAATCTTACAAAGTGCCCTTATCTGTATGTGGATAGTTGCTAGATGTGGATATTGTATGGTCCCCCTATTAACTGTTCTGATCTTTCTTGACAGCTCTCGGATCCAGAGAAGTGTGATCAAATGTATGACAGCTTGGCCCGGATTAACACTAACATATACAGAGAACGAGTAAGTATTCCCTTATATCCCTATTGATATTGTATTGGCTTTAATGTAGAGACTTTCATATCATAGCATAGGTCTAACCAACCCATAGGCCCAAATCCACAGCCAGGACCACTCAGAGTGATATCTGTTCATTACTCGATACATTTGCTTCTTGCGGCAGCTATGAAAGAGCTTGGAATCAGCCAAGTGATGTCAGTCAGGTTTATCATCACCTTTATCTCCTGTAATATCTGTTCACAGTTCCCCCGCACAAGAGACACCAGTTTTACAGGTGTCACAGTGGAAGAATGTAGAATGCTATTAGCAACAGGTATGGACACAATATCTCTACATATCCATTTTCCCAAGTATATCACTTTCTTTCTTTATGCTTGCAGCTATGTGAATATGACATTGTCATCAAAAGTGAAAATGCTTCTGTATTTATTTTGAGGACATACACACGTCCCTATTTCTTTTCAATACCAAATGTTCTATTAATAGTTCATGTCTTCTACTACTGTCAGTTTTAGACACATCAATGAAAAAGCATAGACTACTATATCAGTCATGATGTTGTCTCAAAAACAACACCTGTAGTGTTAATCGGGCTAATAGCACTATCGAGTGGACTTTGAGGATACCAGCATGTTCATAGAAGCTTTTTCCTTAGAGAGGAGAAACAGACTAGCACTAGCCTGGGGGCCCTCTGGCAGACTAGACACCCGCACTCTTTCAGCAGGAGGCTGGCACCCAGACTGCAAGAGAGCCAAAACAGCAAACTGGCACACAAGCTAAAGGAACTACACCGGGTGTTCAGAAAATGCATGGTAATGGTTCTGATGTCTCTATAACCCCTCTCTTGTATCTTCCCCCTCACAGGTAGCATGCAGCAGATGGATGAAGAGAAGAAGGGCTTGTGGAAAACTCTCACAGAGCGTTTCTCCACCAAACCAGAAGATGTCACCCCTGAGAAGGTTCCTGAAAACAAGTAGCACTTGGGCTGTGTATCTTTCCTCTCCCATTCAGCCACTTTAGAAATAAAACGTTATTCTTATTTCTTTGGATCTCTTGTCATTTAAGCAGGGCCATTGTATCATACAGAAGAAATGATGGGGCATATAAAGTATGACATTTTTTAATGTGAACAACATAATAGGCAAATGTAAATCAAATCTGATATACTTAAGGCTTTGCTGGCATGTACTTTCCTTGTAATAAGACAAGGAAATATCAGTATAATACAAAGCCATGGTAAGTTTCTTCAACAGAAATATTGGAATAAATTAAAGGGCATTGAAAAACATTTCTTAAATCTTGCAAAAGCCAAGCCCCAATTTCTTCATTGGCGATTAGGTTATGAGAGAAACCTTTATTTTATGTAAAAAAGCAAAAATGCAGTAGCACATCATCATTATACAAATTGTTTGGCCAATGGAGCTGGAACCAAGTACAGAAAATACCGTGTTGCCTACTCCTCCTTTTCATCCTCATCCGGGTTATCTCTCCATATGCAGTAGTTAAGGGAGGTGGCCAGGCACAGCCATGCAAGGTAGGGTGTCAGGAGCAGGCTGGCCGTGCGATTGACGGGATACCAGGATACCATGGTGGCTCCAACAGCACCAGTCAACATCACTATCTCTATGAGTGCCTGGGGGAGAGAGGACACAACATTGATCATATCGCACTCACGGCAGCAGAATGGAGGTGGTTTTTACAATGGAATGTGTCTATGGATCACCTATTGGAAAAAATTATATTCAGAGAAATTTTGAGTGTACTGCTCCTCATTATCTCAACCTGAAGCCATGAGTCCTTTTGACCAGCCCACAACCATGTGCATTATCTGAGAGCTCACCATTTTCAACTTGTGTGCTCCAAAGAAGATCGGAGTCCAGGCCCAGTTGAGAGCCAGCTGCAACCCATAGAATCCCAAAGGTACCACAGCATCCTCAGTGAAACCCCCACACTCCTTCCACACCAGGTAGGAGCCATACCTATCAGGGTGATCATCAATGATAAAATGCATGTTAGTTCCATATTTCATGATTCATAAAAATAAAATAGTGGTAAAATGCTTTTCTGCCTCCCGGGTGGTTAAGGGCGCTGTACTGCAGCGCCAGCTGTGCCATCAGAGTCCCTGGGTTCGCGCCCAGGCTCTGTCGTAACCGGCTGCGACGCACAATTGGCCTAGCGTCGCCCGGGTTAGGGAGGGCTTGGTCGGTAGGGGTGTCCTTGTCTCATCGCGCACCAGTGACTCCTGTGGCGGGCTGGGCGCAGTGTGCGCTAACCAAGGTGGCCAGGTGCACGTTGTTTCCTCCGGCGCATTGGTGCGGCTGGCTTCCGGGTTGGATGCGCGCTGTGTTAAGAAGCAGTGCGGCTTGGTTGGGTTGTGTATCGGAGGACGCATGACTTTCAACCTTCGTCTCTCCCGAGCACGTACGGGAGTTGTAGCGATGAGACAAGATAGTAGCTACTACAACAATTGGATACCATGAAATTGGGGAGAAAAAGTGGTAAAAAATAAATAAAAAAAACATTTGTAAAAAAAAGTAAAATGCTTTTCTGAATGAAGTGCATGAAGCTGATTTCCACCACATTCAGTTGGGAAACAGCAAACATTATGTAGAATCTAGATAGGTGTACAGTACCATATTGGTTGCAATTCAAATCTGATAATGGAAGGGGTTTAGAGGATTGTTTTCAAACTGGCAGAGTATGCTGTCTCTCACTCACCCCATGCCTGTGTAGAGGGTGGTCCACACTATTGGGAACGCAGCATTATTTGGACGCCATGACGGCTTGTTGAGAGTGGTGTACCAGGTTTTCACCTGCTTGCGTGTCACGTAGCCTCCATAGAGCCCCCCTAGATGAGGTAGGGCAGTCAAACCAAGCATAGGCAGCCACGACATGTCTGGAGAAGAGAGGGTACTGCCTGTTAATGATTAGTTAATTACATTGGTTAAACCTGTTCATTATTATTCTGTAGAATTCATTACACTTGTAGGCTATAATTTGATGGGATGGGACACACTCCTTTCAAGGCATTTTGCTCAGTGGGCGTGGGTTTCAAAGTGCAAGTACTGTCTGATGCGCGTCCACGTTCCAACGAGAACCCTCTGCCTGTTGTCTCGGTATCAGTCGTTTTAGCTAACATTACTTACACCACAGGTTTTCCAGTCCTTTCCCCTCCTGTCATTTGCCAAAGTTATTTCTGGCCATTAACATTTTTTTATTAACCTTTATTTAACTAGGCAAGTCGGTTAAGAACAAATTCTTATTTACAATAACAGGTCTTGTGCCGAAAATCTCTCCCTGCCAGAATCCCCCCCTTCACCTAAACGCGCACGCACTCAATTCTTCATTGCTGCGTATTGCTCGCTAGTTGAGATTTCTGCCCTTCATCCCGTTGTCAGTTTAGCCTACATTTCACTGATCTTAGCAGAAAGCATTTTTTATGTGTCCTTTGATCGCGGGGGAGGCACTAGTAATTTCTCATCTCTCCCATGTCTTATTCGACTAGTAGTTGTTCTGAAATGTGTATTGCTTGCCTACATTTTACTCCCTCTGTTTAATATAACACACATTAAATCATTATTAATTTCGGTTGCCTCCCCCCAGTTTGTTCTATAGAAAGTATTTGACTGTACAAATAGAAAATGCTTTCTGCTACTAAGATCAGAGAAATAAAGGCTAAATTGACAACAACTGCGTATGACACGGAGTAGGCTACAGGGAGTGGAATGAAGTAGCTGAAAAGAGACGGCAACCAGGCTACTCCGCCTGAGAGCTCATAAATAAATTAAACTATGGTGGGTTTATAGTTTACATTTGCACTTTCATATTAGTGACGTTACATCGTTTTGCTTTATTTGAACTAACGATAGCTAGCTACCTAGTGGCTGGGACAGTTTTCCTGAAAGTGAACGATGTGTAACGCCAAGTGTTGCTTGCTAGCCAACCAATAACGTCAATATGCCGCTATCAATCCAATCTAGCTACTAATTTTAGCAGAATTAATTATGAAACTGATCATGACTAGATATAATCTAATTTCACTGCCATGTGTTAGTCAACATGCAATAATACCTGTGGACTACTGTCAATCACTGAGATGCATTGCTAGCTTCATTAAAATCGGTTAATCTGATGCATTTTGTTGTCCTTTGTTTTATTTATTTGTTCGAAAGCCTAACATGAGGCAAACTACCATGTAATCCTGGAGTGGAGGCATACACACCCAGTCTCACAACCTAGGGCGCGTTCGCAAATACACTGAGTGTGCCAGAGTTGCAAGATAACTGAGGAATTTACGAACGCTTAACACCAGTTGAATATGGCAGGTGCCAGTAAACATCGGCAAAAAGCGTAATTAAATAATTGACCACATAACAATTACAGTCACCAACACTCTGGCTAATATGAAAACAGCCTAACCAGCTCTGCTAGGGCGAGTAAAATGGTCAAAGTGAGTTTTTTTGTCTGGAAGTAGCTAGCTAACTAACCTACCGTAACCTGTTAGCTTGGTTGCTTGACTGCCTTTGTCTTTTCAAATTTAGAGCGTTCTGACCTTACAATCTGACAATGCTCTGAACTGGCAAAGGGCCAGAGTTCACTGGCACTTCAGAATGAATTTACGAACACAACCTTGAGTTGTGTTCAAATAACCATACTAACATACTGCAACGACCCTTGGTTTAAAAGAGCGGATATTGACTCTGCCGCTTGAGAATGCTTTTGGGGCACAATCGACAGCGCGCTGGACTTCGGGCTAGGTCGAGACCTGCTTCTTGCCTGTTTCATTACAATACTGTATACTCCATAATGAGTATATACTGTAATGAAGCAGCAGGAACAGTATACATTAATTTTAGTATACTGTAAATGAACAGTATCATTTCAGTTGAACATTCATTACTCTGCGTTCTGGTACACTCAGACGAGAGTGCTCTGAAATAACGTTAGATAGCCAGAGTGAATTTAGAAATGACACGAATGTCCATTGAGATCGCTCGTCTATACCATTTAGCTAAACTAAGAATGACGGGAATAATTAAGTCAATAAACGTTGGGTAGTTAGCCTATAGTTAATATACTGGCACGTTTTATGCATAAGTGGCCAAGTAACATTTTCATTAGCATTTGTCATAAGTTAAAGCACTGAACTTGAACTCGCTCTCGTTGTACTCGGGCTGCATATTTTCCGCCATTTTCTTCAAATCTGAAAACGAGGTGAAGTCACGCCCATTTCCTGAAGAATTGCATTATGGGCCGTAAATTATTAGCGTCCTCTGCGTGAAAACTTCATATTTTGGCGAATTTAGTACGACATCCGGGAACTTTTGGCATACTAACTAAATCCATAATATGACCAATAAGCATGCTATATACTAAATTCACTTAACAAATAGTATGGTTAGTGTGGGTAGTATATGAGTATTCAAACACAGCTCTAGTCTCATTAGGATTACTTAGCGTAAATTATCAACTTAAAAAAATGTGAAATTCGAATACTAAATAATTTAGTTAGCTTCTTTCTTTGTCTGCATGAAATAGCAAACATTCAGCGATTACATTGGTTTACTTCATCTTTGTAGCACCCTGATGAAACAGCAACATCCATTACTATAGTTCCGTTTAGCCAACCTGCTCTCTATTACTGCTTTTCGACTGTAACACCAGTGTTACACTAGTCTATACACCCTGATGTTATAAATTGTGTTTCCATAGCTATGACTGACAGTGGGGACTTGTGAAGAGAGAATCAACTATCTCTGCATAATCAAAACAGTTGCTTTGTGAGACGGTGTTAACCTTAAAATGTGTACTGTAAACCCATGTTCATAGTTAGCCATTGTTTTGTTAATGTCTTCCGGAAAACCCCGGCGGCCTTGCCTTGGCCCCAAGTTAAAGCAGGTCCGCTGGAGTCATGGCCCAGTGAGACACAGGTGCTGGCCCGCGTAGATGGTAACACTACAGTCTGAGCCTTTTGGGTTAAACACTGGGGTAAAGCCTCATTGTACATGCACAGTGTGTTGAATAGTTTCCAAGATCCAGACATGAGTAAGGCTTGTTCTCAACACTGTGCACGCATATGTGCGCTGATATCTATAGCAAAAGTGTGTCCCATAATTTGATGTGCCTATTGCAACTTCAGAATTAAAATGACAGTTCAAACGGCTGAACTCTAAATGGTATAATACATTACAAATATTGAATAATTGCTAATAGCCTATAGGCCTGCATGTATAATTTATAAACTACAAACACTTTCCTGGAAACTAGTTTAGAGTAGGCCTATGTCAATTGCAAGTCCATTTCCCTTTTAGGACCTAAAACAAAACGGTCATTCAATCACATGATGTAAAAGGGCCGTGCGCATTCACTTCTCCTGGCAACACATCAACAAAGTTATAGTAGGCAAAAGGCTAGGCATATTAGGACAATTTCACTGAAAAATAAATGGCATTATCAAGCTATATATGTTTCGTTTTAAATAAACACATGACACATAACGTAAATGCTTTACAAAGATCCCATTAATGCATCAGAAGAGGAAATTAGACACATTTATAAAATACCAAACCATACTAGCTACATTCTCCACTCTGTTCTTATGATTATTGAACCTTATGGTTCATTTGCAACTTTGTAACAACTAACAAGTTAAATTGCAACATTGTCAAACTTGTGTCAATCGAATGTAACAATGCAGTCTTCTTACCTGCTTACCTGTTAGATAGATGAGTGCGATAGTTCGAGGATGTTGTTAAACGGAGCTTGGTAGGCTACGGTTCGGGAAAGGTGAAATGAATAAATGAAATGGTGGCCTGACACCACCTTTCTAAAACATTCTGAAAAACGAAGATAAAGTGTTTCTCTCAAGGATCGGGTTCTCTTATCATGCAGTTCTTGTTTAGGAGGACACTCCCAATGTGTTACAAAACCCTTCTATAACCACTAGTATGCTGCTAACAGCACAAACGATGAACTACATTCGTATGGTAATGTCCGCATTTAAAAAAATTCCAATGTGGATAATTCATTCAAAATATATTTAACAATGGCCAACAAGAAAAGGCAATAAGTAATTTATGAAGAAAAATATATATATTTTTTAATGACCAATAATGAAAATGTACAATATTGACACAGGTATGTTGAGAATATTGGTCTGGAGAGATAACTTGCCTTTCTACATGTCTACGCTAAAGTATGGTGGAAAATTATCCTTAGGGTCTTTACTAACCAAATATGGTTAGGTTTTTGAGGGGGACTATCTCACACAGCCTTCTGCTGGATTTCACTCCGCCCCTCCATAGCCCCCAATGCAATACACTGTAATACTAGACTGTACGTGGGATAGATTTTGGCTTGTAGAGATAACTTTTCTACCTGTCTCAACTAAAGTGGGGTGGAAAATACTCAGTACGGTCTCTGCTAACCAAATATGTGAAGTTTTGGAGGGGGGCTGTGTCGTACATATCCAGCAGCACTTTGTTGACCACCCTCTCTACTCTAGCTCACCCCCCCCCCCCCCCCCCTTTAATCAGACTAATGGTTGGTATTTACAGATGCTGAATAAATTTACGAATCCAATGGTACAACCCAGAAGTCTGTAGCTCAAACACACAGTTTTAAAGGGGGTTGAAGTCCAAAATGCAACAGCATCACAGTGGGACTCATTGGGCTAACGTGGGGTGGAAAATACTCAGTAGTCTCTGCTAACCAAATATGTTTCGTTTTTGAGGGGGACTGTGTCGCATGGCCTGCTGCTGGCTTTTTACTCCGCCCCTTCATATCCCCAATTGCAATACATTGTAATAGTGTAGGCCCTCATTGTAACTAAGAATTTGTTCTTATTAACTGACCTGCCTAGTTAAATAAAGGTTAAATAAGTAAAACATGACTGTACATGGGGTACATATTGGGTTGTAGAGTAACAGTTACCCAGGTACTTGGGAAAAACGGCCCTTTTCTAAAAACAACATTTCACTAAATAACAAAAAAGTGTAAACTGTAGCCACTTATTTCCCTTCATAATTTGTTTGCCTATGTATGTCCATCATCCACATAATTTAAAAAAAAATAAAAAACATTGCTTTTTGTGTCAGCAATTGGACATTGTTCTTAGGGGGATAGCTACCCCACGTAATCCTACCAGTATTTGTGTAAACTTTCAAAATAGGTCAATTTATCCATTTATTTTTTCAAAGGTGGTTGCAGTGCTGTCAAAAACAGTTGTACTGCACTATAGTGCTAAAAAGCCCCGGATATTTTTGCAGGGGGACTCTTATTTAGAAAATACATTATCGACGATCGTGCTGTAGCATAATATCCTGCTGCTAAGAGAACGGTAATTCAATAACCTCTACCAGTCGTTCTATTGAGTAGAATCAATGCTGCGCAGAAGCTGCGCAAGCGTTCACTTTTTTTAAAAGCCATACTCTGGAAGGTGTGGATACCATACCATCATCACAGAGTTGGCCTGGGGCCCATCAACAAAAACACTAACAATGAAGTAAATACATATATGTAAGCTATTTGTTACGTGTGAATTGTGCTGTTTTGTGTTTTTTTATTTAATCAGAATGCCACATGGTCTATCTAGGGGCGATAGTCATTCTATTCTATTCTACTTATATTCTATTACATTCTATTATATTTCATACATCACACCCAGATACAGTTGAAGTTGGAAGTTTACCTACACTTAGGTTGGAGTCATTAAAACTCGTTTTTCAACCACTCCCCAAATGTCTTGTCAACAACAAATAGTTTTGGCAAGTCGGTTAGGACATCTACTTTGTGCATGACACAATACATGTTTCCAACAATTGTCTACAGACAGATTATTTCACTTATAATTCACTGTATCACAATTCCAGTGGGTCTGAAGTTTACATACACTAAATTGACTGTGCCTTTAAATAACTTGGAAGATTCCAGAAAATGATGTCATGGCTTTAGAAGTTTCTGATAGGCTAATTGACAACATTTGAGTCAATTGGAGGGGTACCTGTGGATGTATTTCAAGGCCTACCTTAAAACTCAGTGCCTCTTTGCTTGTAATCATGGGAAAATCCAAATAAATCAGCCAAGACTTCAGAAGAAAATTGTGGACCTCCACAAGTCTGGTTCATCATTGGGAGCAATTTCCAAACACCTGAAGGTACCACGTTTATCTGTACAAACAATAGTACGCTAGTATAAACACCATAGGACCATGTAGCCATCCTACCGCTCAGGAAGGAGACACGTTCTGTCTCCTAGAGATGAACATACTTTGGTGCGAAAAGTGCAAATCAATCCCAGAACATCAGCAAAGGACCTTGTGAAGATGATGGAGGAAACAGGTACAAAAGTATCTATATCCACAGTAAAGGAGTCCTATATCGTCATAACCTGAAAGGCCGCTCAGCAAGGAAGAAGCCACTGCTCCAAAACTGCCATAAAAAAGCCAGACTATGGTTTACAACTGCACATGGGGACAAAGATTGAACTTTTTGGAGAAATATCCTCTGGTCTGATGAAACAAAAATAGAACTGTTTGGCAATAATGACCATTGTTATGTTTGGAGGAAAAGGGGGAGGCTTGCAAGCTGAAGAACACCATCCAAACCGTGAAGCACGGGGGTGGCAGCATCATGTTGTGGGGGTCCTTTGCTGCAGGAGGGACTGGTGCACTTCACAAAATAGATGGCATCATGAGGGAGGAAAATTATGTGGATATATTGAAGCAACATCTCAAGACATCATTCAGGAAGTTAAAGCTTGGTCGCAAATGGGTTTTCCAAATGGACAATGACCCCGAGCATACTTCCAAAGTTGTTGCAAAATGGCTTAATGACAACGAAGTCAAGTTATTGGAGTGGCCATCACAAAGCCCTGACCTCAACACAATTGAAGATTTGTTGGCAGAACTGAAAAAGCATGTGCGAGCAAGGAGGCCTAGAAACATCATTCGGTTACACCAGCTATGTCAGGAGGAATGTGCCAAAATTCACCCAACTTATTGTGGGAAGCTTGTGGAAGGCTACCCGAAACGTTTGGCCCAAGTTAAACAATTTAAAGGCAATGCTACCAAATACTAATTGAGTGTATGTAAACTCGGCCCCAGTGATGTGCTGGGCCGTACACACTACCCTCTGTAGCGCATTGCAGTCGGATGCCGAGCAGTTGCCATACCAAGAGGTGATGCAATCAGTCAGGATGATCTCGATGGTGCAGCTGTAGAACAGATGTGAGTGCTACGGGGAAGTAGTCATTGAGGCAGGTTACCTTGGCGTTCTTGGTCACAGGGACTATGGTGGTCTGCTTGAAACATTTAGGTATTAGAAACTGGGTAAGGGAGAGGTTGGAAGCGTCAGTGAAGACACATGCCAGCTGGTCAGCGCATGTTCTGAGTACACGTCCTGGTAATCCGTCTGGCCCTGCAGCCTTTTGAATGTTAACCTGTTTTAAGGTCTTACATCGGCTACCGAGAGCATGATCACACAGTCGTCCGGAAATCCTGGTGCTCTCATGCTTGCCTCAATGCGAGCATTGAAGGCATACAGTGCCTTGCGAAATTATTCGGCCCCCTTGAACTTTGCGACCTTTTCCACATTTCAGGCTTCAAACATAAAGATATAAAACTGTATTTTTTTGTGAAGAATCAACAACAAGTGGGACACAATCATGAAGTGGAACGACATTTATTGGATATTTCAAACTTTTTTAACAAATCAAAAACTGAAAAATTGGGCGTGCAAAATTATTCAGACCCTTTTACTTTCAGTGCAGCAAACTCTCTCCAGAAGTTCAGTGAGGATCTCTGAATGATCCAATGTTGACCTAAATGACTAATGATGATAAATACAATCCACCTGTGTGTAATCAAGTCTCCGTATAAATGCACCTGCACTGTGATAGTCTCAGAGGTCCGTTAAAAGCGCAGAGAGCATCATGAAGAACAAGGAACACACCAGGCAGGTCCGAGATACTGTTGTGAAGAAGTTTAAAGACGGATTTGGATACAAAAAGATTTCCCAAGCTTTGAACATCCCAAGGAGCACTCTGCAAGCGATAATATTGAAATGGAAGGAGTATCAGACCACTGCAAATCTACCAAGACCTGGCCGTCCCTCTAAACTTTCAGCTCATACAAGGAGAAGACTGATCAGAGATGCAGCCAAGAGGCCCATGATCACTCTGGATGAACTGCAGAGATCTACAGCTGAGGTGGGAGACTCTGTCCATAGGACAATAATCAGTCGTATATTGCACAAATCTGGCCTTTATGGAAGAGTGGCAAGAAGAAAGCCATTTCTTAAAGATATCCATAAAAAGTGTTGTTTAAAGTTTGCCACAAGCCACCTGGGAGACACACCAAACATGTGGAAGAAGGTGCTCTGGTCAGATTGTTAGGAAATTCTGATTAATATGACTGAACAAATCATTTTAAATGGAACTGTAAGTAAACTTATACTCTGTTATATTATATTTGATTAACAGTATGAGTTCATAAGAAGGAATTGTGGGACAGGAGAAAGGAGTAATAAAATCATTCCAACTGGGCAGGAACAAATGGGTTGTGGACTGTGTAAACACATAAGGTCGTTAGCCTATGGTTGACCCAACCTGAAACTTAGCTCTGGGGTTTTTAGATTAGGCAGTGAGTGCATTCCTAGGGTTTCTGTTAATTAAAACTGTCAGTTCAGTGGTGATCGATAATGTTGAGGGGTCAAAGGTTATCTGGGAGTGTGTTAGTAAGTTAGAATGAACTTTTCACTTTACTTTGTCCCGGTCGACAGGAGGGGGTTCGGGTTAAGGCAGTGAAATGACGTCATGATCTGTATTTAAACTGATGCAATGTGTTCGAGTGGGAGCGCGCTCCGAGAATAAATTATATTACCTATTATTTAAAGACTGGTCTGCGTCTATTTTATGCAAACAAGGAATCTTACAAATTCTCATAAAATAGATGAAGTGCTTTCAATTGATGAAAGCCCATTGGCATAATTAAATTATACTAACACAGATGAAACCAAAATTGAACTTTTTGGCAACAATGCAACACGTTATGTAAAAGCAACACAGCTCATCACCCTGAACACACCATCCCCACTGTCAAACATGGTGGTGGCAGCATCATGGTTTGGGCCTGCTTTTCTTCAGCAGGGACAGGGAAGATGGTTAAAATTGATGGGAAGATGGATGGAGCCAAATACAGGACCCTTCTGGAAGAAAACCTGATGGAGTCTGCAAAAGACCTGAGACCTGGACGGAGATTTGTCTTCCAACAAGACAATGATCCAAAACATAAAGCAAAATCTACAATGGAATGGTTCAAAAATAAACATATCCAGGTGTTAGAATGGCCAAGTCAAAGTCCAGACCTGAATCCAATCGAGAATCTGTGGAAAGAACTGAAAACTGCTGTTCACAAAGGCTCTCCATCCAACCTCACTGAGCTCGAGCTGTTTTGCAAGGAGGAATGGGAAAAAATGTCAGTCTCTCGATGTGCAAAACTGATAGAGACATACCCCAAGCGACTTACAGCTGTAATCGCAGCAAAAGGTGGCGCTACAAAGTATTAACTTAAGGGGGCTGAATAATTTTGCACGCCCAATTTTTCTGTTTTTGATTTGTTAAAAAAGTTTGAAATATCCAATAAATGTCGTTCCACTTCATGATTGTGTCCCACTTGTTGTTGATTCTTCACAAAAAAATACAGTTTTATATCTTTATGTTTGAAGCCTGAAATGTGGCAAAAGGTCGCAAAGTTCAAGGGGGCCGAATACTTTCGCAAGGCACTGTATAACTCGTCTGGTAGGCTTGTGTCACTGGGCAGCTCGTGGCTGGGTTTCCCTTTATGATCCATGATAGTTTGCAAGCCCTGCCACATCTGACGAGCGCCAGAGCCGGTGTAGTAGGATTCGATCTTAGTCTTGTATTGACGCTTTTCCTGTTTGAAGGTTCATCAGAGGGCGTAGCAGGATTTCCTATAAGCATCCAAATTAGTGTCCCGCTCCTTGAAAGTGGCAGCTCTAGCCTTCAGCTCAGTGCAGATGTTGCCTGTAATCCATGGCTTCTGGTTCGTATATGTCCAGTACAAGTCAAAAGTTTGGACACACCTACTCATTCAAGGGTTTTTCTTAATGTTTTACTATTTTCTACATTGTAGAATAATAGTGAAGACATCAAAACTATGAAATAACACATATGGAATCATGTAGTGACCAAAAAAGTGTTAAACTAATCAAAATACATTTTATACTTGAGATTCTTCAAAGGAGCCACCCTTTGCCTTGATGATAGCTTTGCACACTCTTGGCATTCTCTCAACTAGCTTCCCCCTGGAATGCTTTTCCAACAGTCTTCAAGGAGTTCCCACATATGCTTAGCACTTTTGCCTGATTTTCCTTCACTCTGTGGTCCAACTCATCCCAAACCATCTCAATTGGTTAGAGGTTGGGTGATTGTGGAGGCCTGGTCATCTGATGCAGCACTCCATCACTCTCCTTCTTTGTCAAATAGCCATTACACAGCCTGGAGGTGCGATGGGTCATTGCCCTGTTGAAAAACAAATGATAGTCCCACTAAGCGCCAACCAGATGGGTAGGATATTGCTGCAGAATGCAGTGGTAGCCATGCTGATTAAGTGTACTTTGAATTCTAAATAAATCACAGACCGTGTCGGCAGCAAAGCACCCCCACACGATCACACCTCCTCCTCCATGCTTCACGGTGGGAACTACACATGCAGAGATCATCCATTCACCTCTCAAATTTGGACTCATCAGACCAAAGGACAGATTTCCAACGTACTAATGTCCATTGCTCATGTTTCTTGGTCCAAGTAAGTCTCTTCTTCTTGTTAGTATCCTTTAGTAGTGGTTTCTTTGCAGCAATTTGACCATGAATGCCTGATTCATGCAGTTTCCGCTGAACAGTTGATGTTGAACAGTTGTGTCTGTGACTTGAACTCTGTGAAGCATTTATTTGGGCTAAAATTTCTGAGGCTGGTAATACTAATGAACTTATCCTGTGCAGTAGATGTAACTCCGAGTCCTCCATTCCTGTGGCGGTCCTCATGAGAACCAGTTTCATCATAGGGCTTGATCGTTTTTTGCGACTGTACTTGAAGAAACGTTCAAAGTTCTTGAAATGTTCCGGATTGACTGACCTTCATGTCTTAAAATAATGATGGACTGTCATTTCTCTTTGCTTGCTTATTTGAGCTGTTCTTGCCATAATATGGACTTGGTATTTTGCCAAATAGGGCTATCTTCTGTATAACATCCCTACTTTGTCACAACACAACTGATTCGCTCAAACACATTAATAAGAAGGAAATAAATTCCACATATTAACTTCTAACAAGGCACAACTGTTGATTGAAATGCATTTCAGGTGACTACCCCATGAAGCTGTTTGAGAGAATGACAAAAGTGTGCAAAGCTGTCAAGGCAAAAGGTGGCTACTTTGAAGAATCTCAAATATAAAATATATTTAGATTTGTTTAACATTTTTTTGGTTACTACATGATTACATATGTGCAATAACAGAGTTCCTCTGTGCAGTGTCTGTGTTCTTTTGCCCATTTTAATCCTTTAACTTTATTGGCCAGTCTGAGATATGGCTTTTCTTTACAACTCTGCCTAGAAGTCCAGCATCCCGGAGTCGCCTCTTCACTGTTGACGTTGAGACTGGTGTTTTGTGGGTACTATTTAATGATGCTGGCAGTTGAGGACTTGTGAGGTGTCTGTTTCTCAAACTAGACACTCTAATGTACTTCTCTTGCTCAGTTGTGCACCGGGGCCTCCCACTCCTATTTCTATTCTGGTTAGAGCCCGTTTTCACTGTTCTGTGAAGGGAGTAGTACACAGCATTGTAAGAGATCTTCAGTTTCTCAATGCCATCATTTCTCAGAACAAGAATAGACTGACGAGTTTCAGAAGAAAGCTCTTTGTTTCTGGCCATTTTGGGCCTGTAATCGAACCCACAAATGCTGATTCTCCAGAAACTTAACTAGTCTAAAGAAGGACAGTTTTTTTGCTTCTTTAATCAGAACAACAGTTTTCAGCTGTGCTAACATAATTGCAAAAGGGATTTCTAATGATCCATTAGCCTTTTAAAATGCTGAACTTGGATAAACTAACACAACGTGCCATTGGAACACAGGAGTGATGGTTGCTGATAATGGGCCTCTTTACGCCTATGAGGCTATTCCATAAAAAAATCTGCCGTTTCCAGCTACAATAGTCATTTACAACATTAACCATGTCTACACTGTATTTCTGATCAATTTGATGTTATTTTAATTTATTTAAAATTAAAAATCTTTAAAAAACAAGGACATTTCTAAGTGGCCCCAAACTTTTGAATGGTAGTGTATATTTAAAAGATATAAAGATATTATATTCCATTTAATGTACTTGGATATCACATAGAATATCACAGAATAGGAATAGAATAGAACCTAATAAAATATAAGGTTGAAGGGCAGTGATATTAGTCCCTTTAGGCCTATAAAAACCAGCATGGTCCAGTAGCGTACACCTGGTGATGAATTAGGTAAAAGTAGATGACCTTCAAACTATGAAGCATGTTTTTTTCCTCATTATTCTTCTAATGGAAGATTGGAATGGTTCGTGACTCAGTGCTCACAAGAGCATTAGGCTATGGATGGAAAGCCCTCTTCTGATCATACTGGGATGATTTGCTCCACCTACAGTAACTCATCGTCCTATAGAAAACCATATTTATACCTTCAGCATCACATTCAGTCCTCCAGCGTTCTATACCTTCTTGTCGCTCCACAAAACCTCGTTGTCTGATTGTGAACTCTCAACCCGGTGGTCGGGAAATGTCAAAGAGAGGCCCGTGCTGCAGCAGGGGGCGTAAAGGGGAAAAAACAACAACAGTTTATTGCTTTAATTTCACGTAATTGATTTTCCTTTCTTATTAAGCAAGTGTCATATCCAATAGCATCAGAAACCGAATCCTAGCGGACCAACTCTCGCAGCCGCCGTTGACAACAATTTGCAGCCTTGATCGTTCCCGATTCGTATAGCCAGCCTAACAATCCTTGCCAAACATGTGAGTAGCAACCGCTGCTATATGTTTCCTTTAGCTAGTAAACCTGTTATATCTGCGATATGGCTTTCTCATATGTTTCCCCTCCCATTTTCACAGACAAACAATGTCAGTGCAGTGTTTCATACACAAAAAAAACTGTTATGTTACAATCAAACCTGTTCGTCTGTTGCGCTGTAAATTGATGAATGCAGTCGGTGTCATCGTGCGTTTGTATGGCGACGTCTCGATTCATTGTATTTTTTTTAAATTTTGAGATATCCCCATGCGTTGTGTTTTCTTAGTGTCTGGATGCCGAAAGGAAATCAATAATATTAAGTGGCATATTGATTATGGCTATAGCGTCTCTTTTGAAAAGGAATGACGTTTTCCTCCCGCTTAATAATACAGGGTAGAACCTATATCACATCAGGACAGGATCGCGTATGTCAGCACCGTGATAGAGGCTACTTATGTTATTAATAAACACCACAAATGATTACAGTAGTCTATATTTTGTATGTAAGCCCTAACAGAAATCACGTGTGTGAATGATCAAAGCATTTGTCTCATATTAGGGGCAGGTAAGACATATTGACAGCTTCTGAAGTTATAACATGGTAGGCCTAATAAACATGTTAATATAGCAAATGCAACATGTCTGGTTTTATCTTGGATAATTTTGTCCTCATTTATTTATGGTATACAGGTGATGAATTAGGCCTAGTCGACTTCATACTCATAGTTGGATGATAGACTTGTTGTTTTACTCAAACTTCACTTTGGTAATAAAAAATATATATATACAGTACCAGTCAAAAGTTTGGACACACCTACTCATTCAAGGGTTTTTCTTTATTTGACTATTTTCTACATTGTAGAATAATAATGAAGACATCAAAACTATGAAATAACACATATGGAATCATGTAGTAATCAAAAAAATGTGAAATAAATCTGAATATATTTTATATTTGAGTTTCTTCAAAGTAGCTTCATTTTGCCTTGATGACAGCTTTGCACACTCTTGGCATTCTCTCAACCAGCTTCACCTGGAATGCTTTTCCAACAGTCTTGAAGGAGTTCCCACATATGCTGAGCACTGGTTGGCTGCTTTTCCTTCACTCTGTAGTCCAACTCATCCCAAACCATTTCAATGAGGTCAGGTAATTGTGGAGGCCAGGACATCTGATGCAGCACTCCATCACTCTCCTTCTTGGTCAAATAGACCTTACACAGCCTGGAGGTGTGTTGGGTCATTGTCCTTTTGAAAAACAAATTATAGTCTGGTTCACTAAGCATAAACCAGATGGGATGGCGAATCACTGCAGAATGCTGTGGTAGCCATGCTGGTTAAGGGTGCCTTGAATTCTAAATAAATCACTGACAGTGTCACCAGCAAAGCACCCCACACCATCACACCATTAACTCCATGCTTCACGGTGGGAAACACACATGTAGAGATCATCTGTTCACCTACTCTGTGTCACACAGAGAGAAAGGCGGTTGGAACCAAAAGTCTCAAATGTTGGACTCAGCAGACCATGAAGACTGCGTGACTCGACCATGAAGGCCTGATTCACGCAGTCTCCTCTGAACAGTTGATGTTGACATGTGTCTGTTACTTGAACTCTGTGAAACATTTATTTGGGCTGTAATATGAAGTGCAGTTATTCTAATGAATTTATCCTCTGCAGCAGAGGTAACTCTGGGTCTTCCTTTCCTGTGGCGGTCCTCATGAGAGCCAGTTTCAACATAGTGCTTGAAGGTTTTTGCGACTGCACTTGTAGAAACTTTATAAGTTCTTAAAATGTTCCCGGATTGACTGACCTTTATGTCTTAAAGTAATGTTGGACTTTCATTTCTCTTTGCTTATTTGAGCGGTTATTGCCATAATATGGACTTGGTCTTTTACCAAATACAGCTAACTTCTGTATACCACCCCTACCTTGTCACAACACAACTGATTAGCTCAAATACATTAAGAAGGAAAGCAATTCCACAAACTAACAAGGCACACCTGTTAATTGAGATGCATTCCAGGTGACTACCTCATGAAGCTGGTTGAGAGAATGCCAAGAGTGTGCAAAACTATCAAGGCAAAAAGTGGCTACTTTGAAGAATCTCAAATATTAAACACTTTTTTTGGTTGCTACATGATTCCAGATGTGTTATTAAATAGTTTTGATGTCTTCACTATTTGTTCTTCAATGTAGAAATTAGTAAAAAATAAAGAAAAACACTTGAATGAGTAGGTGTGTCCAAACTTTTAACTGGTACTGTATATTGTAAACCTGGGCACATATTGATAAGGTGTCTAAGAGTAGGAGCTCTGATCTAGGATCAGTTTAGCTTTTTAGATCATTATTGATTAGAGGGGTGCATGATCCTAGATGAGCACTCCTACTCTGAGACACTTTATGAATACACGCCCAGTAGTAAACCTTCTTTGCATTATTTAACCATGTTACTCTCCTCTCTTGCAGGAGGGAGAAAATACTGCTCCTGTTGAAGATTTCCTTCAAACCTACTAGCTCTCTCTCAACCATGACACCCAGCAGAGGACTCTGGGATTGATGCTGGGATCACTCCCACTGATGGCCTGGACTGGGTAGGAATACTGTGTGTGTGTGTGTGTGTGTGTGTGTGTCTGTGTGTGTGTGTGTGTGTGTGTGTTCATGGGGTAATGTCTATCTACTGTATCTTTCCCTCTGTACTGTAGGTTTCAGCTGTCCTGCTGAAGCTATGGGGAGCTGTTGGAGCTGTCTATACAGAGACCCCATCCAAGACAACCATCTCACCAAATTCAAGGTTAATCTCTAAACCCTCATCTGTTGGCTCCCTAGTGTGTGGTGTATCGGCTACCTACGCTCTTAGAAAAAAGGGTTCCAAAAGGGTTCTTTGGCTGTCCCCATAGGAGAACCTTTTTTGCTTCCAGGTAAAACCACTTTTGGTTGCAGGTAGAACCATATTTGGTTCCATGTAGGACCCTCTGTGGAAAGGGTTCTACATGGAACCCGAAACGGTTCTAATTTGAACCAAAAGAGTTATACCTGGAATAGAGGTCGACCGATTATGATTTTTCAACACCGATACCGATTATTGGAGGACAAAAAAAAGCCAATACAAATTAATCTGACAATTAAATTTTAAAAATTTGTAATAATGACAATTACAACAATACTGAATGAACACTTATTTTAACTTAATATAATACATCAATAAAAATAAATTTAGCCTCAAATAAATAATGAAACAGGTTCAATTTGGTTTAAATAATGCAAAAACAAAGTATTGGAGAAGTAAAAGTGCAATATGTGCCATGTAAAAAAGCTAACGTTTGAGTTCCTTGCTCAGAACATTAGAACATATGAAAGTTGGTGGTACCTTTTAACATGAGACTTCAATATTCCAAGGTAAGAGGTTTTAGGTTGCAGTTAATATAGTATTTATAGGACTATTTCTCTCTATACCATTTGTATTTCATATGCCATTGACTATTGGATGTTCTTATAGGCACTTTAGTGTTGCCAGTGTAACAGTATAGCTTCCGTCCCTCTCCTCGCCCCTACCTGGGCTCGAACCAGGAACACATCGACAACAGCCACACTCGAAGCAGCGTTACCCATCGCTCCACAAAAACCGCGGTCCTTGCAGAGCAAGGGGAATAACTACTCCAAGTCTCAGAGTGAGTGATGTTTGAAACGCTATTAGCGCACACCCAGCTAACTAGCTAGCCATTTCACATCGGTTACACCAGCCATTAGGCTGATAGGCTTGAAGTCATAAACAGCGCTGTGCTTGCGAAGAGCTGCTGGCAAAACGCACTAAAGTGTTGTTTGAATGAATGCTTTCGAGCCTGCTGCTGCCGACCATCGCTCAGTCAGACTGCTCTATCAAATCATAGACTTAATTATAACATAATAACACACGGAAATACGAGCCTTTGGTCATTAATATGGTCGAATCCGGAAACTATCATTTCGAAAACAAAACGTTTATTATTTCAGTGAAATACGGAACCGTTCGGTATTTTATCTAATGGGTGGCATCCCTAAGTCTAAATATTCTTGTTACATTGCACAACCTTCAATGTTATGTCATAATTACGTAAAATTCTGGCAAATTAGTTCTCAATGAGCCAGGCTGCCCAAACTGTTGCACATACCCTGACTCTGCGTGCAATGAACGCAAGAGAAATGACACAATTTCACCTGGTTAATATTGCCTGCTAACCTGGATTTCTTTTAGCTAAATATGCAGGTTTAAAAATATATACTTCTGTGTATTGATTTTAAGAAAGGCATTGGTGTTTATGGTTTTTATAAGATAAGTTTAATGCTGGCTAGCAACTTACCTTGGCTTCTACTGCATTCGCATAACAGGCAGTCTCCTCGAGGAGTGCAATGAGAGGCAGGTGGTTGGAGCGTTGGACTAGTTAACTGTAAGGTTGCAAGATTGGGTCCCCCGAGCTGACAAGGTGAAAATCTGTCGTTCTGCCCCTGAACAAGGCAGTTAACCCACCGTTCCTAGGCCGTCATTGAAAATAAGAATGTGTTCTTAACTGACTTGCCTAGTTAAATAAAGGTATTAAAAATCAAAAATCGGCAAGATCGGCGCCCCAAAAGACTGATTTCCGATTGTTGTGAAAACTTGAAATCGGCCCTAATTAATCGGCCATTAATCGATCGACCTGGAACCAACAAGGGTTCTTCAAAGGGTTCTCCTATGGGGATAGCCAAATAACCTTTTAGGTTCTAGACAGCAGCTTTTCTTCTAAGAGTGTCGTCCATGGTATATTATTGTTATGAGGAACTGTTCTTTCCTGTTTTTTTATCCTGTACCCCAGGCTATTATGGCTCACATAGAGCAATGGATAGTCAGTTATCCAGCTATCTAACGATGCCTAATATCTGTACTGTGCTCTGTTAACCTTTTGTATACATACAGTTCATGTCTGCATTATAGACAATGTACCTCCAAATACAAATTAGCCACATTTTTATGCTCTGCATCTATGTCGTGCTTACAAAGACTATATGTATACTAAATAAATACTTTATAAGTTGTAAAGTGGGACCACAAACCTGATTGGGATAACTTGATTGTACTTTTTGGTATTTTCCAGGTAACCAATGTGGATGACGAGGGGAATGAGTTGGGCTCTGGGACCATGGAGCTCACCGAGACCGAGCTCATCCTGCACACGCGCAAGAGGGATGCCATCCGGTGGCCCTATCTGTGTCTGCGGCGCTACGGCTACGACTCCAACCTCTTCTCATTCGAGAGTGGCCGGCGCTGCCAGACTGGACAGGGTGAGTCTGAACCACCTGGCCTAGCTAACACTACATAGACAAAATGTTGCCCTATGAAATGTGTGTACGTACGTGTGTATATGCAGTGCTCTACTTGTTCTACTTTTGTATGAAAATGAACCACAATTGTAATGGGAGAATTGTACTTAACTGATTAGATAGCTGCTGTTATATTAGAAGCCTAAAGTTGGTTGTTGTTAATGAGTGAATTGTTTCAGATAACCCAGAAGCAAATGTAGAAGTTTTCTTTTTTGGTCAGGAACAGTTTTAGATTAATTTAAGATAACTTAAACATGTATGTGTGTGTTTTCTCTGTGGTCGTGCAGGAATCTTTGCGTTTAAATGTACTCGTGCGGAGGAGATCTTTAACCTCCTCCAGGAGCTGATGCAGTGCAACAGTATCAATGTGGTGGAGGAGCCTATGATCATGACCGGCAGTGGACACGCACGAGAGATAGACATGCCTCGCACCCCACAGACACCCAACAGTAAGCACAAACACAAATATAAACACACACACACACACACACACACACAAACATCCAGTACACACATGTGCGCGTCATCAATACAGTACATGATTGCTTCTTTGCTTTTGTTGAATGCTGTGAAGGTGTTTGTGTAGCAATTTCACTGCAATGCAGGACAGATGTGACGCTAAAGCTGAGAATATGTGTTTGATGTTTTGAAAATAGTTTGGGGGGAAAAACTCCGTAATAATTCCGGAGATCAGGGATCTGGTGTCAAAATGTCTTACAGTAAATTATTGCGTCAAACCCAGTTTCCATGCTCCAACCTGTTCAGAGGCAGGGAGGGAGGTGGATAGAGCAGACAAGGAGGTGGAAGGGTAGAAAGTACAATGACTTGTGGGTAAAACAAAGGTTACATTACAAATCAGTCTGTGCAATACACCACAAACATAGACACACACCAGGGTTTCCTTTAGGAAAATGTGGCACCGGACAATTGACCGGTAGCATTTTAATTGACCAGACATTTGGAAATTGGCTGCATAACCTGATTAGGTGCTTAGAATTACCGATATCACATTTAGATTATGGTCATTCATCTTAACAGAACATGCAACTCGAGGATGCAATGGCGTGTGTCCTTCCTACCTAATTCTGATGCGCACTTTGAAGATGTTAGAATAACTGTCCACATTTCCTCAGCCAACAAGACAAGTAACGAACAGCAAAATCACTAGCCTATGTCAATCTACTATCCCCCTTGGTAGAAAGGTTTACCTCTTCTATTTGTCAGCATGTCGTTCTGTGCAAGAAAGAAATAGCCTATTCCAAACAGACTCTGGGACAGTTGTGGGACAATAGATCCCAAATTTATACAACCAGGCTACATAAAAATAAATGTAAAAAATAATTGAGGCTGATGCAACAGACCAGAACGTTTAGCTTAAAATGTTGCTAAACTATAATTTCTTCACATTATAAGCGCAGCAATGCGCACATGGCAGTAGGCTACACGCGAATGTTTGTCACATAATGCCAAAGAAAGACATTTGCAGGAAAACACTGTGCCGCACATGCAAGCGATTTCATGGGAAACTTAGAATGCGAAACTGTACGTTTAAATTTAGATAGAGGGGAGATCTAAAGATTTAACAAATAACATGGGTTGCTAATATGACTAGGATTGTGCCTTTGGCTACTGGACAATTAATGAAAGTTGATTTGAAAACCAATAGAACATGAGAAATATGTTACTGGTTGTAATGTGGAAGTCTTTTTATAAAATAATTGCCTCCACGAAATGGTCAGATTTTGGCTAGGCTACTTTGAAGCGAGGTAAGACATGCCTCATATATGACGTAAAACATTCAGGTTTCAAACAAATAAGTGTATGGTTTCAAAATGCTTACTGCCTCCAGCTTGTTGCAAAGGGGTGTGTGACGCACTGAAGCCTGCGTAACGTTGCATATACAGTGGGGCAAAAAAGTATTTAGTCAGCCACCAATTGTGCAAGTTCTCCCACTTAAAAAGATGAGAGAGGCCTGTAATTTTCATCATAGGTACACTTCAACTATGACAGACAAAATGAGGGGGAAAAAATCCAGAAAATCACATTGTAGGATTTTTTATGAATTTATTAGCAAATTATGGTGGAAAATAAGTATTTGGTCACCTACAAACAAGCAAGATTTCTGGCTCCTCTGTCCTCCACTCGTTACCTGTATTAATGGCACCTGTTTGAACTTGTTATCAGTATAAAAGACACCTGTCCACAACCTCAGACAGTCACACTCCAAACTCCATTATGGCCAAGACCAAAGAGCTGTCAAAGGACACCAGAAACAAAATTGTAGACCTTCACCAGGCTGGGAAGACTGAATCTGCAATAGGTAAGCATCTTGGTTTGAAGAAATCAACTGTGGGAGCATTTATTAGGAAATGGAAGACATACAAGACCACTGATAATCTTCCTCGATCTTGGGCTCCACACGCAAGATCTCACCCCGTGGGGTCAAAATGATCACAAGAACAGTGAGCAAAAATCCCAGAACCACACGGGGGGACCTAGTGAATGACCTGCAGAGAGCTGGGACCAAAGTAACAAAGCCTACCATCAGTAACACACTACGCCGCCAGGGACTCAAATCCTGCAGTGCCAGACGTGTCCCCCTGCTTAAGCCAGTACATGTCCAGTTTGCTAGAGAGCATTTGGATGAGCCAGAAGAAGATTGGGAGAATGTCATATGGTCAGATGAAACCAAAATATAACTTTTTGGTAAAGAGGACAAAGAATGCTGAGTTGCATCCAAAGAACACCATACCTACTGTGAAGCATGGGGGTGGAAACATCATGCTTTGAGGCTGTTTCTCTGCAAAGGGACCAGGACGACTGATCCGTGTAAAGGAAAGAATGAATGGGGCCATGTATTGTGAGATTTTGAGTGAAAACCTCCTTCCATCAGCAAGGGAATTGAAGATGAAACGTGGCTGGGTCTTTCAGCATGACAATGATCCCAAACACACCTCCCGGGCAACGAAGGAGTTGCTTCGTAAGAATCATTTCAAGGTCCTGGAGTGGCCTAGCCAGTCTCCAGATCTCAACCCCATAGAAAATCTTTGGAGGGAGTTGAAAGTCTGTGTTGCCCAGCAACATCCCCAAAACATCACTGCTCTACAATGTGTGAAAACCTTACAGAAAACGTTTGACCTGTCATTGCCAACAAAGGCTATATAACAAAGCATTGAGATAAACTTTTATTATTGACCAAATACTTATTTTCCACCATAATTTGTAAATAAATTCATAAAAAACCATACAATGTGATTTTCTGGATTTGTTTACCTCATTTTGTCTGTCATAGTTGAAGTGTACCTATGATGAAAATTACAGGCAACTCTCATCTTTTTAAGTGGGAGAACTTGCACAATTGGTGGCTGACTAAATACTTTTTTGCCCCACTGTAGATGCACTTAATTGGCAAATGGGGAGCGCACTTCAATTAGGCTACCAGTTGAGAAATAAAAATAGTAGCTCTTTTTAATCGTGGCCATTAAAACTGTTTTTAACATGCGATTGTATTTAGAATTGTTAAAGCACGTTTCACTACAGCAGCAACAAACAATCTGTTTGAGGAGCTGTAGCAGCTGCATGCTGTGTGCATTTGATAAATAAGATACATAAGAACTAACGAAAACACTAACAATTTAATTCCACAAAATTATGAAAATTAACATATAGACCAATAAGCATGACCAGTCAAATGAATTTACATAGCCTGGTATTTCTGTCAATGAATAGGCTTAAAAGTCTTATTTTGCAATGAGATTTTTCTTCTTCTCCCGAACAATTGGCGGCAGCAATTTTATTTAGCGGCTTTTCATACTTTTTCCCCCGCCAAAAGCCAGCTATTACCGATTAACGGTGACCCTGAAGCACACACACACCATTATACATAAAAACATCTAACCTCATTCACCCAGACTCCCATTCAACACTGTGTATTGTTCTCTGTCTTCAGCTCCAGCATTCCCTGTCCAGGGTTTTCCCAACGGGTACCCGGGGTATCCCATGAGAGCTGAATCCTCCCAGCCCTCTCTAACTGACGACCCCCACGGCCACAGCCACATGGGCCTGGAGGACCAGGTAAGACTGACCCCTAACCATCTATAGTATGATTTTCTGATTATAGTGCCGAACCAAGCCGCACTGTAACCACTGCTGACTCTTCACCTCGCAATATGTCGGTAATATCCTAGGGAAGGGTGATCTCTGAGTCCTTGCTAATATCTCTTTTCTCTCTCTCTTTCGCTCTCTATGTCTCCTTCTCCCTCTCCTTCTGCAGGCTCACACCTATGTGAATACTGTTACTGTGGATGGGGAACTCTCCAGTCGACACTGTGTACACTCCCTACCCGAGGTGCGGCCCACTTCCTTCCCCGAGTCAACCCGGGGAGCCATGCCTGTCGTGGTCCCAGGGGGTGGGCAGACCAGCATGCACTGTTGTCCCCTCGAGGAACAACGCAAGGAACCCCAGGTATTCCTTCAGCCTTCCTCTCAGGAGGTCAAATTCATGCTGGGACCCACCCCTGCACAGCGCCACCTGCTGGAGAGAGAGAGAGAGAGGCACGGGGGCCACAATCCACACGCCATGCGGCCTGTAGAGGGCGCCACAGGTTCAGAGACAGAGGGGGACGAGCCTCCTCTGCACGTGTACAACTCCCACTCCTATCACCACCCTCACTACCACCACGTGATGCACCGGCACCCTGGCCACGAACACCAGGAGGGCTGCCAGCTCACCTACGAGAATATCAACGGCCTGAGGGGGGGCCGCAGGCTGAGACTTAGCCCCAGCAGCATGTCCCAGTCTGTGGGCTCCAGCAGCAGCAGCAGCACCACCGGAGACAGTCACTCTCACCCACAATCACATCCCCTTAACCCGCACCCCCATGGCCCATCTTCTCTGCCCCCCCAGGGGTACCCCTGTGAGCGGGGCGCGGGGATGGGCGGTGGTCACCGGCGGACAGCTCTGCTCAACTACGAGAACCTGCCGTCACTGCCCCCGGTATGGGAGTACCGTGCCCTGCAGAGAGACGAGGAGCAGGACGAGGATGACGAGGAGCAGGATGAGGAGGAGTACGAGGAAGAGGAGGAGGACTTTGACGAGTACGAGTTTTCGGAGGGTACGGGGACGCCCAACGGGTACCACCAGGAAGGGCTGGGGAGGGGGGGGATCCACCGTGACGCCCTGCAGAACTATGTCAACACAGAGCAGGTCCAGGTTCAGGTCCAGCCCAGCCGGCTGCGACATGCCTGCCCCCCTCAACCCCAGCACCTCCAGCCCTGCCACCGCCAGCCGGACCGGGGCGGCCGAATATTCAGCTTTGATTTCCGTAGGCGGCCTGGAGGAGGGTTTGGTCGGGGGGAGGGCTGCGAGCACGGTCACATGCCCCCGTCGAGGCAGCTCAACTATATCCAGGTGGACCTCGATGCGGAGCCGCCGTGCCAGACCCTCGGGGGGGGTGGAGGAGGGGGAGCCCAGTCTCAGCCCCAGCCACAGCACCAGCGCCTACCACCCCTCAAATGTGGCCCCCAGCAGGCCCCACGGCGCAGTGAGTTCTACGCTGTGATTGACCTGAAGAAGACAGCAGCCATGTCCAACCTGCAGAAAGCCCTCCCCCGGGACGATGGGACATCGAGAAAGACTCGCCACAACAGCACAGACCTGCCTCTGTAGATGCAGTGAGGAGGAGGAGAGACGGAGAAAGATGAAGGGAGGGAGTAGAGAGAAACAGGTTTGGGTGGAGCGCTTGGCTGGACAGACAAGTATAGGCAACTCAGCAGCACACTGGACCCCTCACTCTCATCCAGCCACCTGCCTGTTCTGTCCTGTCCTGTCTTGGCCAGCTGGATCATATACAGGTACCTAATTAGAAAATGAACTAAAACTTATCTGTGCATATTCCACTTTATGGAGCAAGATTGGTTTGAAGTTGCCATATTATTGTGGGTCACCTTCTGACTGTGGTGAGATGCTATCTCAGTTAGCAGCAGAAACCTTGGTCGTGGTTGGCTGGGTTTATGGTTAAACCCTTAAGCTACCGTTGTTTTTGGTTATACCTTTTGGCAATGTTTTTTTTTAAAAGCTTTGTGGTGGTTGCGTTGAGTGCCAAGGCCCCGGGTTTGGTTCAGGGTGGGAGCAGGAATGGACGAGTCAGGTCTCCAACTTTGTGTTTGACCAGTGATGGTTGATTTTTAGATGTAAGAGTATTGCCCATCATAAAGTAGCTAGGTTCCTCATTCCGTTATCATTCAGTGTTGTTTGATTGATTTTACGTCCCCGTTTACGAACATGGGCTCCTATTGAGTTCAGGTTTACTGGTCTACATTGTAAAATTGACTGAACATTTTCTGACATGAAAACAGTTTGTTATTCCCTCAATTGAATTATAATAATGTGCATTCTTCACCTCACAAGCACTTTTTTGACCCTGTGACTGATAGAAAGGACAGTTGATGATATTTATTTATAACTATCTGCCCTCAGGAAATAGTACAGATCAGTACAGTTTGCACATTATCCTTTGGAATTGTAATCTTACATCCTATCCAGTATTATATTTGTAGTCCCCCCCCAAAAAAGACCCCAAAGCAGAAAAAAATGTTGAATAGATTTTCTCTCTTAATCCAATATTAAATATCATACATTTTTCATGTTGAAATTGAATCTAAAATGGAAATAATAGTAACCTTGATAGCATGAAACAGTCAGTGTGTTGATAGATTTCCAACATCCGCGCGCACACACACACACACACACACACACACACACACACACACGCACGACATAACTATTCTGACTGCATATCATTCCACTTGAATAGGAATCCATATCTAATTCCTAAACTATGGTTACCTTTGCACTTTTTACCTTTGAAGTCCCCACAGTTCCGAATCCCTCATCTGGAGCAACAGGTTGTGATCTGACAAACTCCTTCGAGATGGTGATGTCATCACACAGACCCAAATATTGTATGGATGTAGTTTTAAAAAACAAAAACATTATAGAGACCTATAGCAACTTACATTTTTTTTTAGAGAAGAAGTTGATAACCTGTGATAATGGCTTAAAGATATTAATAATAACCTCATATAAAAATGACCGGTTGACTATTTTAGTAAGTATCAGATTGATAACTGAGGGTTGTCAACTGAGGGTCAGTTTTAAAGGGGAATATATCAGTATGTTTAATGTTAACTGTTTATGGAAAGTCTTATATCATTGAGCGTTTGGCTGAGGATATTTATTTATTTATTTATTCATTGAGATGTCTATATGGTGATTGTTTTGCATAAAAATGTGACAAAACAGTTTTTCGTAATCTAGCCAGTTGGTGATTTGGAGACCAAAGTATCACCAGTCATCGTCACACTGTCTGGGACACCATTGTAATACCATTGTTATGCCTGTAATTAATAACCTTACATTCTGAAGAAGAAAGACTGTATTAATATATTAAAGTGCCAAATCTTTACTGTTACCTGTATGAACGTAATGAATCAAATCAATGTGCCATTAGGATGTGTAATAGAAAACCTGAGGGCTAAGAGGCAAGGAGTTAGCCTACATGTCGAAAAACAAAGGGAAGAGCTTGGAGGTCTAGGGCCGTATGTATCAAGAGTAGTAGTGCTGATCTCGGATCAGGTCTCCCCTGTCCATGTGATCGTATTCATTATGATCGAAAAAGGCAAGAACATTCCCACTCTGAGACTCTTGATACATACTGAACAGGGTCAGGGTTTATATATTGTTAACCCTTTGTACTCCTCCTCATGAATCTGTCTAGCTGATCCAGGTCAACTGGACAAGGAAGGGCAAGAAAGACACATTTCACCTCATAGGCTAGGCTATACATTGACAGCCATATCGGAGTGAGACAACGGATTCGTTATATCTATCTAGTCTTCACAACTCCAATGGTTTTATGCTGCTATAAGGTAGAAGTTCAGACAGTAAGAGGAGGTAGGGATGGTAGTGGCTATGCAGGATTGTTTACCATATTGTTTAGTAAATGGAACTACCATTTTCGGCTACCAGTATGAAAATGTGTTTTAATTCAAATAAGTTTTAATTTCTCATTTCTATTTCTTATTTCTCTTGGATTGGTGTGATCAATCCACATACCAAAACCTTGTTTTCATTACAATCTGGCTGTCTAATCTGAAGTAATGTGGCTGAAGGTGCAGCACAGGCCTAGCAACTGTAATCCTCATAACTGCTTATTTAATCTGATGGAAAGATATACGTAGGTCTACTCACTGTTTGTGGACATTTTTCAGACAGGGATATATCCGTTTGCACACATATATTTTCGTGATACATTTAAAGGGTGTTTACATTTCGCAATAATGGTTTAATAGAGATGTATTGTTGGAGATGAGGTTTATTCAGACCAATGTGTGTGAGGTTCGAGGTGCGTTGTTAATGGTTCCACAGGTCTGTTGTATTTGATCCCCTGTTTTTATGTGAATCAGCATTGGAACTAAGACCTCTCTCAGGCCCCCTGTTGACAATATTATAACTTTGTTATTGTATACATGCTTAGATTAGAACGTGAAAAAAAATGTATGTTTCTGTTTTCTTGATTGTCTTATACAGCAAATTTGCGCTTACTCAACACCTGACTTAATTGTGCCATAAGTGACTGTTGCCAAGCTTTCTGGACAGCGTGTGGCTTTCGAATGTCGAAGCCTTTTAAAGGGCCAGGTTAGGTGTCAGAAGGCATACGGCAAACATCTCTGTGTACTGTGTTTGCACTGATACAGTGGTTCGGACTGTTTCTAATGGTTTGACAGTCTGTATATTCATTAGTCAGTCATTGTTATCAATTTGGTGACACTTAATTGTAAAGGTACACAGGAATAGTACCTTAAAATGTGTTCCTTATACTAAAGTGTTACCAGAAATATTGTCCAGAAATGACTTTTTGGGAACCGTATCTTGTCATATCAATGTTGTCATTTTGATTTTCCTTGAAAAGCGAGAAAATATTAACAATGAAGGATTGTCCGGTAACACATGACTTATGTTTAAATAATAAACCACTTAATTGAGGCCTAATGTATAGCTAATAAGACACAATAAAGGCCTTATGAGCTACGTATATACACACGTATAAACTACAAATTAGTGGCTAATATGTGTATCTTAAAATAAAGTTTGACCAGAATTTAATTCAAACAAACAGTTTTTTACTCTTTTATGTAATTTCATCACAACTGCCTGACCACCACAAGGTGGCGTTGCTTGCTACAATGCTCGGGATGATGAGAAAATAAGTAATTTTCCTTCCACAGCCCCTCAAAATGCCACTCTAGGTCCAAAATGCACTTAGTTCCATAATATTACCAAGGTACAAACAAAGTAGCTCAAAATCTAAGGAATGTTACAGTGATTTGGTACTGTATTTCAAAATATTTTTGTTTGTCCATTTGTTTATTTATTTACCATTGAATGCATGTGTAATATCCACTGGTGGGTGACGATGATGCAGACAGGGGTCCATTATTTTCATTCAATCACATGCTGAGCTAACGCTCTTCTAGTCCAATAAGACCAGAGCAATTGAAACCTGTTGAACCTGTATGTTAATGGTGATAATAATATGTGTTGATTGGTTGATATAAAGGTTGGGTAGGCCAAAGTAAATGACTGTGATGTACACTAATATTTGACTGAGTGCCAAATGTGGTTTAGTACTATGACTTTGACGACAGGCCAGGGACACACCTGGCTGAGATTCACTAGGGAACTCTATAGGACTCTCCCTGAGAGATGCCAATGACTCTCTCACCCTCTGGTCTTGGTTTAACCTGCGGTATGAATGTAATAAGCAAAGAGAGACTATATAGACGAAGGGCAACTATGCTTAATGTTTCTATCCTTGCTGGGGGAAAAAAGGTGAGTGGTCAGAAGTTTTGTCTAAATTTAAAAATTTGCGATCTGAGTTTCTTCTACGTATATTTGTATGTATCTCTCTGTGTGTGTGTGTGTGTGTGTATATATATATATATATATATATATATAGTACCAGTAAAAAGTTTGGACACACCTACTCATTCAAGGGTTTTCCTTTTTTTGTTTTATTTTCTACATTGTAGAGTAATAGTGAAGACATCACAACTTTGAAATTGTATCCCCCAAAAAAAGTGTTAAACAAATCAAATTATCTTCTTCAAAGTAGACACTTTTTGCCTTGATGATAGCTTTGCACACTCTTGGCATTCTCTCAGCCATCTTCATGAGGTGGTCACCTGGAATGAATTTCAATTAACAGATGTGCCTTGTTAAAAGTTCATTTGTGGAATTTCTTTCCTTCTTAATGTGTTTGAGCCAGTCAGTTGTGTTGTGACAAGGTAGGGTGATATACAGAAGATGGCCCTATTTGGTAAAAGACCCAGTCCATATTATGGTAAGAACAACTCTAAAAAACAAAGAGAAATGACAGTCCATCATTACTTTAAGACATGAAGGTCAGTCCACACCTGGAGGTGTGTTGGGTCATTGTCCTGTTGAAGCGATACACAATTCCATCTAGTTTGCTCTTAATGGGACTATAATTTGTTTTTCAACAGGACAATGACCCAATACACCTCCAGGCTGTATAATGGCTATTTGACAAAGGAGGAGAGTGATGGAGTGCTGCATCAGATGACCAGGCCTCCACAATCACCCAACCTCAACCCAATTGAGATGTTTTGGGATGAGTTAGACCACAGAGTGAAGGAAAAGCAGCCAACAAGTGCTGAGCATATGTGGGAACTCCTTCAAGACTATTGGAAAAGCATTCTAGGTGAAGCTGGTTGAGAGCATGCCAAGAGTGTGCAAAGCTATCATCAAGGCAAATGGTGGCCACTTTGAAGTATATAAAATATATATATATATATTGATTTGTTTAACACTGTTTTTGTTACTACATGATTCCATATGTGTTATTTCATAGTTTTGATTTCTTCACTATTATTCTACAATGTAGAAAATAATAATAATAATAATAAAGAAAAACCCTTGAATGAGTAGGTGTGTCCACACTTTTGACGTGTACTGTGTGTGTGTGTGTGTGTGTGTGTGTGTGTGTGTATATGCCAACAGTGAAGGTCTTCTCTTATCTTCATTGGAGTTACTGTAACTAAGCTATTTTTGCTACATCTATTGAAATGTGGAAAGATGAAGCTCATAGCATCTCATTATATTTGGGAGGATAAAAAACATTCTATATACCACCATGCTGAAACAAGATGTCCAGCATAATACAGGATGTTGTCTGCACCCCTCGCTGTCCCTGTCCCACCCATGTCCCAATACAAAACTAAACAGGAATGCCATTTGGTGAATGCTATAATGGTGAATGTATGCCATTTGGCGAGAGTTATGGTATAAAACCATTGAAGAGTGGGACTTGTATGAAAATATGTATGTGACTAAATGTAATGTCAACATTAAAATTCTACTGTAAAGAAATGTATTTACATTTTTTGTATTTTATCCCCTTTTTTGATCTTGTATCATCGCTGCAACTCCCCAACGTGCTCGGTAGGCGAAGGTCGAGTCATGCGTCCTTCGAAACATGACCCTGACAAACCGCGCTTCTAAACACCCGCCCTTCTAAACACCCGCCCGCTTAACCTGGAAGCCAGCCGCACCAATGTGTCGGAGGAAACACTTTTCAACTGACGACCAAGGTCAGCATGAAGGCGTCCGGCCCACCACAAGGAGTCGCTAGAGCACGATGAGCCAAGTAAAGCCCCCCTGGCCAAACCCTCCCCTAACCTGGATGACGCTGGGCTAATTGACACAGCCCGAGAACGAACCAGGATCTGTAGTGACGCCTCTATCTATGTGATGCAGTGCCTTTGACCGCTGCGCCACTCGGGAGGCCCAAGAACATTTTATTTTGATGACCATTTTAATTCAATTTTACACTGAATCTTTCCATTGGACAAAATTATCAACAGCTGCCTTTACATGTTCAAATTGACCTCAAAGTCATTCCACCTCAAAAAGCACAAAAAATAGGATTTTGACATCCACATCAAATATTGGTCTGAAATGTTGTTTCTGTAGTTAGAAACAGATTAGATAAGCAGTCTTGCAACATTATTTTGTTGAAAGATCATTTGAGCTGATTGATTGCACCCAAATTGGCAATTTTAATTTGTTGGATTGGTATAATATTCAGTTAATATAGTACCCAACATCTTCTTAACAATGATTAAGACATGAGGATTTCAAACCTCACACCAAGCCCACCCCAACGGCCAGTATACCGTATCAGTTCTCTATGTAGTATGAAGCTGTGGCTTACAGTATTGTTTATTCATACTATGTAATGTATTCATGGTAAATTTGGTGATTGTTTATTTCCCTGTTTAGAGAAATTAGCCATTGAAGTTGCTTGTGGTCCCCCCCATAAATTTGTGTGAAAGTACCAGGTTTTGCCCACTAGAGGCCACTGCTCCTGCTATTGCCACACCCTTTTATCAATTTTTCTGCATTTATTAATTGGATCACAACGTGTCCTTTTCAGCTTTGGGTAGAAAACCAATAGCTTTTGCTCATGATGAATTTTTTTTATTCTCAAAATTCAAGACAGTCCTCCATGAAAGCAATTCAGTTTGTACTTCTCTTAGACTTGATATGTGTCAAGGAAATGGCCCCTGTGTGTGTGTGGTTTATTTCCTTCAAAAAAGGTCTGGATTAGTTAGTGGTGAACAAGTAAACCATTAGGCTACAGCAGATCTAGTTTCAATGTTATGTTCTCTAAGGGTCTAACTGATCCAGACAAAAAATAGAGATGTTTTCTAATAATTTTATTGAAACATAACCATGCAATGGTTTATAATTTTATAATTGTATTAGGGTTGTCACATTTTAGTCATTAGCCCATTTATCTATCAAATTGCTGGGCTTCATATGATAATTGCACCATAGGGATAGCCCTCTTAGTGAGCTGGCAGTTGTTGGACTATTCAAAGAGTGTTGGGCTGATGCAATAGGTTGCTAAGAGAAGTAAACATTTCATTTATTTCATGGAAGACTAGCTGGACTCTGAACAGGGTGGAAAATACACAAAATTCTCTGAGAAGACATTACATAGTATGAATAAACATGACTTAATGTTGCAGCTTCATACTACTTGTCAAACATAGAGAACTGATACTGTGTACTGGCCATTGGGTGGGAATGGTGTGGGGTTTGGTGGGTCCGTGGGTGGCTTTTGACCATTTATTTGGATCCCTCATGTCTTAATCATTGTTAAGAATATATTTGGTACACATCTGATGTTGGCTACTATATTTATTGAATGTTATATGAATCCTATATATTTAAAATTTCCAATTTGGGTTAAATAAATTAGCTTAATTTCTCAGTTTAAATTGTCTTTGAAAAAAATGATGTTGCAGGAATGCTTATCTACTCTGTTTCTAACTACAGGAACCATTTCAGAACAATCTGAGATGGTGGGTGTCATGGCATGCTGAAATGAAATGACTCTCAGTACGAGTGGAGAATTTACATTTTAATAGGTTATTACTTAGTTATCCTGTTTTACCTTTGTTTTACGAAGAACCTGAAATTCTACATGATATTCATTTTGAGACTGCTTTAGGCAAGTGAAATATTGTTTACCTCTTTACTTTGAGCATGCACTTGGTGTCTGCCTGTGTAACACGTTTTGTGATGTTCTGTACAGAGAGCATGGTTTTGTAGTAAGTACTAGAGATTTTGATCCAGCTGTAAATATATATGACTTATATAGTTGTCGTGTTGTCTGTCTTGTTTCATGGCTAATGAACCATTGTGTCAAAAATAAAGCAGAGCTTTTATTGTTTTTACTCCGTTTGGTGTCGGTAATATAAGACGGTTGAGGAAAGATCCCAACCAATATTAATTTGAGATCAATAATTCATGTTCATATTTTTAACAGCAGAACCCATGCAGTGTAACAGATCAGGTTGTGAATGTTATGCTTTTGAGCATTGACATCCTATAGGCCAATGTTTCTCAACCTCTGGTTCCTGACAATGAGCGGCACCTGAAATGGTTACCTGACAATAGTTTGGTCACTTCTACAGTGCTAGTTTGAAAGTACAGTAATCAGTCCCCCGAAGAAGGAAAGATTGTAGAAGATCAAATACTAGCTTGCCAGTCCCTGATACAAAACAGGTTGAGAAACACTCCTGTAGATAATGGTACCTTAACAGAACTAGAATGAGTTTTCATCGCATTTCTATGGGTATCAAATCAAATCAAATTTATTTATATAGCCCTTTGTACATCAGCTGATATCTCAAAGTGCTGTACAGAAACCCAGCCTAAAACCCCAAACAGCAAGCAATGCAGGTGTAGAAGCACGGTGGCTAGGAAAAACTCCCTAGAAAGGCCAAAACCTAGGAAGAAACCTAGAGAGGAACCAGGCTATGTGGGGTGGCCAGTCCTCTTCTGGCTGTGCCGGATGGAGATTATAACAGAACATGGCCAAGATGTTCAAATGTTCATAAATGACCAGCATGGTCGAATAATAATAAGGCAGAACAGTTGAAACTGGAGCAGCAGCACGGTCAGGTGGACTGGGGACAGCAAGGAGTCATCATGTCAGGTTGTCCTGGGGCATGGTCCTCCGAGAGAGAGAAAGAAAGAGAGAATTAGAGAGAGCATATGTGGGGTGGCCAGTCCTCTTCTGGCTGTGCCGGGTGGAGATTATAACAGAACATGGCCAAGATGTTCAAATGTTCATAAATGACCAGCATGGTCAAATAATAATGAGGCAGAACAGTTGAAACTGGAGCAGCAGCACGGCCAGGTGGACTGGGGACAGCAAGGAGTCATCATGTCAGTTAGTCCTGGGGCATGGTCCTAGGGCTCAGGTCCTCCGAGAGAGAGAAAGAAAGAGAGAAGGAGAGAATTAGAGAACACACACTTAGATTCACACAGGACACCGAATAGGACAGGAGAAGTACTCCAGATATAACAAACTGACCCACATAAACTACTGCAGCATAAATACTGGAGGCTGAGACAGGAGGGGTCAGGAGACACTGTGGCCCCATCCGAGGACACCCCGGACAGGGCCAAACAGGAAGGATATAACCCCACCCACTTTGCCAAAGCACAGCCCCCACACCACTAGAGGGATTTCTTCAACCACCAACTTACCATCCTGAGACAAGGCTGAGTATAGCCCACAAAGATCTCCGCCATGGCACAACCCAAGGGGGGGCGCCAACCCAGACAGGATGACCGTATCTTTGAACTACATTATCTATGATAAATATGTTTACCTTTAATGGTTCTCTGTTAATCCCAGAGTAGGATATCATCTTAGAAACCCAAACAGTTTGTTTCCAAACCAGTGGGTTAAATGTTAATGACACAAGCTGGTAAACATATTCACACTATAGGGCTGTCCCGAACAATACTACGCTGGCTTGTATATTTTCTTTTCACAGTGTCCTTTTCTGCACGGTTCCTGCTACTATGGTGGATATGTAACCCGGCCCAGTAACCTAGTGAAAAGTTTACACCTGCACCTTAACATTCTCTGAATGAAGGACATTTCAGAAGATTTTAGGCAAAAATAAGTACTGCATGACAACATTACACCTGGACACTTCAATTGCAGTCATTTTTTATTTAAAATGTCTTTAATATTTTATTTTATCTCAGAAATTCACCCTAAAATAGAAGTTTCTGTGTTATTTGAACAATTTCATCCATAACTTGTCATGAAAATGGTTCTGTTATACATTCAAAGTGTTTTCTCTTATACTAAGAGACTGAGAAATTGCCGATTTGGGTCATTCTACGAAAATGGTGGCTTTCTAACCCGGCCTTATTCATCAGGAAAAACACCAGAAAATGTGAGATAATGACACAAAAAATATTTTGTTTTCTTGTAATTGAAGTATTTTATTATTAATAAAACAGATGTAAGACAGTTATATTGCAAACATGTTTTAAAAAAAATATATATATATATTGTAGAGCACGGTCAGTACCATGAAATTGTCTTGTTTAGTGACATTTTGAGTAAAAAAATATATTTCTCCCTCTTTAAATGTCATAATACAAAGGAAAGTATTATAGTTATTTAGTGGACTACTTAAAAAACTAAAATATAAAATAAATATTACAAATAATTTACAAGTAATAGCTGTCTCTTAATTTCATGTCACTGGTGTTAAAATGTATAAAAACCAGCACTTTGAAAAAATGCTACATCCTTAACAAATTCTTCCTGGGTCAAAGGTTAATTGTAGACAGGACTGTTTTGATATGTTAACAATTTGAAGATTAACTTGGTAATTTCATGCGAGGACTTAAGATGTGTCACTGGTGTTATACAGTTTAAGGTAAGTGAAAAGGAAAATGGATTAAATTAATTGATAAAATTGCATGATTAAGTGATTTATTTACAATTTAAGAAGTGTGGTTTGAGCTACAGTGGCCACCATCTTCGATATGCCATCTTGTCTGCAGATTTGTCACTGGTGTTATCGTCACTGGTGTTACTATTCTTGCTGGTAACACCAGTGACATGACGATAACGCCAGTGACAATCAATAACACCCCAAACTTTTTTCTCAACATAATGTTTTATAAAAACCTCAAACAATTATATTAAAAAAGACTTATTATCATTTTATTACTGTTTCAATATTGTAATCACACATCACTTGCAAGTATTCTTCAGAGATCCAGTCAGTTCACTTTGGGGGGGTCACACAAGCAACGAACGCTCCACACTGGTGGACGCACACCCAGCAGAAGGCATGATCCAGCAGCCATATGGGCTCACCTGGACCCCATTCTGGGCATGATAAAACACCAGTACCCTGCTGTGCAACACCTTCATTTCTTCAGTGATGGCCCTGCCACACAATATAAATAGAAGGGCAACTTTTACATGGTTTGCACAGAACCTTACAAGAAGGGCTTCCAGGGGACTACGTGGAACTTGTTTTGAAGCCAGTCACGGTAAAGGTGCTCCAGATGGAGTGGGGTGTTCATTAAAGAGGTCAGCCGACCTCTTGGTCCGCCACGGGAGAGACATAACGGAAGCAATGTCTTTCTACAAGCAGTTGTGGGACTCTTGCAGTCAAATACAGTTGCATTATATCAGCGAGGAAGAGGTGGAAAGAAAGGCACAGAAGATGTCTGAGGTATCTCTGGTTACCGTGAAAGGAACCATGCGAATGCACCAGGTTGTAAGTATCACACCTGGCACCCTAAAATAAAGAGTAAGTTGTCTCTGCCAAGCAGCGGAAGGAGTGTGGGGTTGCCCATGTTATGGACAGCCAGCAGCATACCACCCTGCATCCTACTGCTGGATTTCTTCTGAAGCTAAGCAGGGTTGGTCCTGGTCAGTCCTTTTGGATGGGATTCCAGATGCTGCTGGAAGTGGTGTTGGATGCCAGTAGGAGGCACTCTTTCCTCTGGTCTAAAAAATATCTCAATGCCCCAGCGCAGTGATTGGGGACACTGCTCTGTGTAGGGGGCCGTCTTTCTGATGGGACGGTAAACGGGTGTCCTGACTCTCTGAGGTCATGGCACTTATTGTATGATTAGGGGTGTTAACCCAAGTGTCCTGGCTACATTCCCAAGCTGTCCCTCATACCATCATGGTCACCTAATCATCCCCAGCTTACATTAGGCTCATTCATCTCCCCTGTAACTATTCCCCAGGTCGTTGCTGTAAATGAGAACGTGTTCTCAGTCAACTTACCTGGTAAAATAAATAAAAATGGACTCCAAGAAGTTCCCATGCTGTCTAATGGCTGTGATCTCTCACCTCCACATCAACCAGATGTCATTGACCTGGATACCTCACCTCCACTTCGTCCAGATGTCATCGAGTCACCACAGTGGACAGTAGTGTATCTTGAACTACGATGAACAACCATACCCTGGCATTATACTGGAGGTTGAAGAACATAATGGCAAAGTAAAGTGCATGCACAGGAATGGTGTCAACAAGTTCTGCTGGCCAAGCCCAAGAGATGATATCAACTGGTATGGGGATGACCAGATTTTCTGTCTGATGCCAGAGCTGCTGCCAGTGAACAAAAGATCTGTTCAAATTTGCAACAGTATCTGGAAGTACTTGGAGGAGCTCCTGACCGTGTGAAAGTGGCAGATGTTAACTGGCTACTAGTAAAGAAGCTATCGGTAGCTAGAAAGCAATGGAGATTGGCTCAGAGATGATAAGAGATGGACGCGACACAATAACGTGGCAAAGACAAACATATCTGAAGTAAAAGTGAAGAACAATACTGGAAAAATTCCATTAACATGTTTTACTGCATACAAAATGTATGTATCAGTGTGGTTAGGAAAACAGTTTAAGTTCATGTTCAATGTTAGTGTTTCTAATGTTCTAGTGGACATGTTTTATATGTTTGTATGACAATGTTGTGTTTTGAAAGATACATTTTAGTCAATAGGCTTCATCTAAAAGAAAGGAGGACCAAGGCACTCTTCATATAATTGATTAAAATGCCTTTATTATTATGGCAGTTTTTTTTTTAAACGATGCGTTTCAGTACGAAAAAGAGGAATACAAGGTCCTCTTTTAAACAGCTTATCAATTGGCCCTAATTGGAAGAGGGAGTGGTTACACAATTGATTGGACACGCCTAGTAAGCAATACTATACACATTGAAATACTGTAGCTATGTTATCATAAAAATACAACTCCAAACTAGAAGTATCAGAACACTAAAAGGTAGTTCTAACCTTAAATATGACTGGGAGAAGTGTCAAGAATAAGAAAGCTAAATATACCATAGTACACTAGAACACAGCAAAACATGAACAACAACAGTCTAACCATAGCTGAGGGCAATAGAGCAAAATGTCCACTAGATGACAGCAAATGGACCCATCACGACCCTACAGGAAGGGTGAGAAATCAATATCTTCATTTAAACCAGGGTATTTAGTGGCCTGTAGTTTGTAAATCCAAGGCTTCATCTTTTGGTCTTAATCTTTGACCCTCATTTAAATTGTTCATATTTAATCAACCCATTTTTTGAAATCTGAAATTATTTGTAATTAAAAATATTTCTAATAAATTGATCAAATTTGTTTGAAATAATCTTATGTTTGTCATTGGTTTCACATTGTGTCACTGGTATTACTGTACGGCATGTTGGTGCTCTGGCATCAAAGTTGGCCAATTTAATTGAATATGGTTTTTGTATCAACCTGACTGTTGCTACATTCATTAGTAAACATTTTCAGGATGTGAAAAGATGAGAAAGATGAGACTCTCAACTTGGTATGGAGACATTGAATGGAGGCTAAATACTGGATGTATTTATATTTTTTGAATTACAGTAACTGTACAATTGCAATTTCATCAAGAAAGTGCCCAATATATTGCACAAATTGAAGTATTAGAATCCAGGTATCTCTTGAGACATTTACATGGTAGATACAGTATATCCTCCTGGGATTTAGTGGGATCTCTAGTACATAGAAATCACCAGAAGGGGGTGTTAAGAGGACTGTTGGTGCCTGAGGGCTATTGAATGCAATGACAAGTGGGCTATGACAGTGTACAAAATTGAGCTGTAAAGTCAGATTTACTGTATAGCTAGATTTCACTCTCCTTTTCTCCATAAATCTAGCTCTGTGACAGATTTGGTGTGTTTATCTCAAAACAGTCTTCCTGAATTGTAAAACAGTGTTATTGTCGTAAAAAATAAATATCTATTACTTTTTAGTGATACATTCTTTTGGCCATGTAGGGTATGTGGACAACCCTTTAAATTAGTGGATTCGGCTATTTCAGCCACAGCCGTTGCTTACAGGTGTACAAATCGAGCACACAGCCATGCAATCTCCATAGACAAACATTGGTAATGGAATGGCACGTACTGAAGAGCTCAGTGACTTTCAACGTGGCACCGTCATAGGATGCCACTTTTCCAACAAGTCAGTTCGTAAAATTTTTGCCCTGCTAGAGCTGCCCCGGTCAGCTGTTATTGTGAAGTGGAAATGTCTAGGAGCAACAACGGCTCAGCCACAAAGTGGTAGGCCACACAAGCTCACAGAACAGGACCGCCGAGTGCTGAAGCACGTAGCGGGTAAAAATCATCTGTCCTCGGTTGCAACACTCACTACCCAGTTCCAAACTGCCTCTGAAAGCAACGTCAGCACAAGAACTGTTCGTCGGGAGCTTCATGAAATGGGTTTCCATGGCCGAGCAACTGCCACAAGCCTAAGATCATGCGCAATGCCAAGCATCGGCTGGAGTGGTGTAAAGCTTGCCGCCATTGGACTCTGGAGCAGTGGAAACACATTCTCTGAAATGATGAATCGCGCATCACCATCTGGCAGTCTGACGGACAAATCTTGGTTTGGCGGATGCCAGGAGAATGCTACCTGCCCGAATGCATAGTGCTAACTGTAAAGTTTGGTGGAGGAGGAATAATGGTCTGGGGCTGTTTTTCATGGTTTGGACTAGGTGAAGGGAAGTCTTAATGCTACAGCAAAAAATGATATTATAGACGATTCTGTTCTTCCAACTTTGTGGCAACAGTTTGGGGAAGGCCCTTTCCTGTTTCAGCATGAGAATGCCCTCGTGCACAAAGCGAGGTCCATACAGAAATGGTTTGCCGAGATCGGTGTAGAAGAACATGACTGGCCTGCACAGAGCTTTAACCTCAACCCCATTGAACACCTTTGGGATGAATTGGAACGCCGACTGCGAGCCAAGCCTAATATCCCAACATCAGTGCTCAACCTCACTAATGCTCTTATGGCTGAAAGGAAGCAAGTCCCTGCAGCAATGTTCCAACATCTAGTGGAAAGCTTTCCCAGAAGAGTGGAGGCTGTTATAGCAGCAAAGGGGGGACCAACTCCATATGAATGCCCATGATTTTGGAATGAGATGTTCGACGTGCAGGTGTCCACATACTTTTGTACTAGTGTACATCTACCTCTATGCGAAGTTTGGTTATTTTATCTCAAAGTAAATTTTTTCAGCATAGTACTATACAAAAGGGAGATTGTTTTACATTCCTCCATATTAACACAGAAATTATCGCAAATAGTTTTTGTTGGTAAATTGTTTGATTACAAAGTCCTAAAAAAGGATTTAAAAAATGCTTTCAAAATGGTCCTTTTTGGCAGCGGCCCGTAGGGTAAAAATGTACCCCCAGTTGACACTTTTAGAGTTAATAATATATGAATAACAGTTAATAACAGGTTATAACAGTTAACACGGATAATACAAGTTAATAACACATGTAATAAAAGGTAGTTATAGTTAATAACACTGTAGTGGAGAAATATTTGATGAATAACTATATAATATATATTACACAATCGACCCATAATAATACTTTGCAATTTAATATGACAAAGTCTGTAAGTTTGTCTCACAGCCATTCTACATGAACAGTAAGCAAATGTCTATTCAAATCTCAGTGTATTTATCAGTGGCATGAACAATTCATTTGAATATGATTTGAATATGAAAAATATACTAGAGATGTGGTTGTTGCACTTCCTTATTTTACAGTCATCTTTCAGTTGTTGAACTAATGTTTACTAGGGTATTATTTGGTTACAATACATTATTTCCGGCACTTACTTCCAAATACACAAATAGCAATTATCTAGTGCTTGTTTTAATTGATGCCCAGAAAACATTATGTTTTGATCATATAATTATTAGGTTAGTATCATTATTAGTTTACCATTTAATTTATAAGTAATTAGTAAGTATCAGGTAAAATAAAAGGGTGGGGGAGGAGGTTTGTAGTTTAGCATGTCTTTTGGTTACGCTGACCCGCTGAGTCCACTAGATGACAGTACAGGACGTGTCTTACAGGACATGTGTGATAATATAGGCTATGTCTGTACAAGTCAGACAGAAATGTACAACAGCCGTGTTGTAAGCTTCTGTATGTAAACACACTCTCAATGCTATTGGATACCTGAATGATAAGGAGCAATTCAACCATTCACAGACATGGGACAGACAGATGCACAATTATTGTTGTTATGTGTGGTGTGCAGTGGTAATTTTAACATGTACATCTTGGTGGGGCAAACACAAATCCATCTGGTTTGCGCTTAGTGGGACTATCATTTGTTTTTTAACAGGACAATAACCCAGCACACACCTTCAGGCTGTGTAAGGGCTATTTGGCCAAGAAGGAGAGTGATGGAGTGCTGCATCAGATGACCAGGCCTCCACAATCACCCGACCTCAACCCAATTGAGATGTTTTGGAATGAGTTGGAGTCAAGGAAAAGCAGCCCACAAGTGCCCAGCATATGTGGGAACTCCTTCAAGACTGTTGGAAAAGCATTCCTCATGAAGCTGGTTGAGAGAATGCCAAGAGTGTGCAAAGCTGTCATCAAGGCAAAGGGTGGCTGCTTTTAAGAATCTAAAATAAAAAATATATTTTGATTTGTTTAACAGTTTTTTGGTCACTACATGATTCCATATGTGTTATTTCATAGTGTTGATGTCTTCACTATTCACTACCAAAGCCCCATATACTAAGCACCATTGCGACCTGTACACTCTCGTTGGCTGGCCCTCGCTTCATACTCGTCGCCAAACCCACTGGCTCCATGTCATCTACAAGACCCTGCTAGGTAAAGTCCCCCCTTATCTCAGCTCGCTGGTCACCATAGCATCTCCCACCTGTAGCACACGCTCCAGCAGGTATATCTCTCTAGTCACCCCCAAGACCAATTCTTTCTTTGGCCGCCTCTCCTTCCAGTTCTCTGCTGCCAATGACTGGAACGAACTACAAAAATCTCTGAAACTGGAAACACTTATCTCCCTCACTAGCTTTAAGCACCAACTGTCAGAGCAGCTCACAGATTACTGCACCTGTACATAGCCCACCTATAATTTAGCCCAAACAACTACCTCTTTCCCAACTGTATTTAATTTTTATTTATTTATTTATTTTGCTCCTTTGCACCCCATTATTTTTTTATTTCTACTTTGCACATTCTTCCATTGCAAAACTACCATTCCAGTATTTTACTTGCTATATTGTATTTACTTTGCCATCATGGCCTTTTTTTGCCTTTACCTCCCTTCTCACCTCATTTGCTCACATTGTATATAGACTTGTTTATACTGCATTATTGACTGTATGTTTGTTTTTACTCCATGTGTAACTCTGTGTCGTTTTATCTGTCGAACTGCTTTGCTTTATCTTGGCCAGGTCGCAATTGTAAATGAGAACTTGTTCTCAACTTGCCTACCTGGTTAAATAAAGGTAAAATAAATAAATAAAATAAAATATTCTACAATGTAGAAAATAATAAAAATTAAGAAAAACCCTTGAATGTGTAGGGGTGTCCAAACTTTTGACTGGTACTGTATCTATATATTTAACTTTTTCTATTTAGCCTTTATTTAACTAGGCAAGTCAGTTAAGAACAAATTATTATTCACAATTATGGCCTGCCAAGAGGCAAAAGGCCTCCTGCAGCGACAGGGGCTGGGATTAAGAATAAAAATGTTGGTGAAAACATACATCATGACAAGAGAGATATCACAACGCTACATAATGAGAGACCTAAGACAACAACACAGCATGGCAGCAACACATGACAACACAGCATGGTAGCAACACAACATGACCAACACGGTAGCAACACAACATGGCAGCAGCATAACATGGTAGCAGCACAAACATGGTACAAACATGAATGGGCACAGACAACAGCACAAAGGGAAAAAAGGTAGAGACAACAATACATCACACAAAGCAGCCACAAGTGTCAGTAAGAGTGTCCATGATTAGAATGTAGTTAGAGTTTTTTTGCAGCTCATTCCATTCTAGCTGCAGTGAACTGAAAAGAGGAGAAACCCAGGTATGTGTGTGCTTTGGGGAGCTTTAACAGAGTATGCAATGTTTCAGCAAGATAGTGGCCGTATCTGTTACGCAGAAACTCACTGCGCAGCAACTCACTGCCTTCCTGAAGACAAACAATGCATACGAAATGCTTCAGTCTGGTTTTAGACCCCACCATAGCACTGAGACTGCACTTGTGAAGGTGGTAAATTACCTTTTAATGGCATCAGACCGAGGCTCTGCATCTGTCCTCGTGCTCCTAGACCTTAGTGCTGCTTTTGATACCATCGATCACCACATTCTTTTGGAGAGATTGGAAACCCAAATTGGACCACACGGACAAGTTCTGGCCTGGTTTAGATCTTATCTGTCGGAAAGATATCAGTTTGTCTCTGTGAATAGTTTGTCCTCTGACAAATCAACTGTAAATTTTGGTGTTCCTCAAGGTTCCGTTTTAGGACCACTATTGTTTTCACTATATATTTGACCTCTTGGGGATGTCATTCGAAAACATAATTTTAACTTTCACTGCTATGCGGATGACAAACAGCTGTACATTTCAATGAAACATGGTGAAGCCCCAAAATTGCCCTCAGTAGAAGCATGTGTTTCAGATATAAGGAGGTGGATGGCTGCAAACTTTCTACTTTTAAACTCGGACAAAACAGAGATGCTTGTTCTAGGTCCCAAGAAACAAAGAGATTTTCTGTTGAATCTGACAATTAATCTTAATGGTTGTACAGTCGTCTCAAATAAAACTGTGAAGGACCTCGGCATTACACTGGACCCTGATCTCTCTTTTGAAGAACATATCAAGACTGTTTCAAGGACAGCTTTTTTCCATCTACGTAACATTGCAAAAATCAGAAACTTTCTGTCCAAAAATGATGCAGAAAAATTAATCCATGCTTTTGTCACTTCTAGGTTAGACTACTGCAATGCTCTACTTTCCGGCTACCCGGATAACCGGAGAGCAAGAGGTACCGGGCAGGCACTGTGTTATGCTGTGGAGCGCACGGTGTCTCCAGTGCGGGTGCATAGCCCGGTGCGGTACATTCCAGCTCCTCGTATCGGCCGGGCTAGAGTGGGCATCGAACCAGGTAAGGTTGGGCAGGCTCGGTGCTCAAGAGCTCCAGTGCACCTTCACGGTCCGGTCTATCCAGTGCCACCTCCACACACCAGCCCTCCGGTGGCAGCCCCCCGCACCAGGCTGTCTCTCTGTCCTTTGTCTACAGGTGCTCCCGCCTGTCCAGCGCTGCTAGAGCCTTCCTCCTCTCCAGCACCGCTAGATTCTCCCGTCTCTCCAGAGCTGCTAGAGTCTCCCGCCTGTCCAGAGCTGCTAGAGTCTCCCGCCTGTCCAGAGTTGCTAGAGTCTCCCGCCTGTCCAGAGCTGCTAGAGTCTCCCGCCTGTCCAGAGCTGCTAGAGTCTCCCGCCTGTCCAGAGCTGCTAGAGTCTCCCGCCTCCTGTCCAGAGCTGCTAGAGTCTCCCGCCTGTCCAGAGCTGCTAGAGTCTCCAGTCTGCCAGGATCCTCCAGAGCCGCCAGTCAGCCAGGATCTTCCAGAGCCGCCATTCAGCCAGGATCTGCCAGAGCCGCCATTCAGCCAGGATCTGCCAGAGCCGCCATTCAGCCAGGATCTGCCAGAGCCGCCATTCAGCCAGGATCTGCCAGAGCCGCCCTTCAGCCAGGATCTGCCAGAGCCGCCCTTCAGCCAGGAGCTGCCAGAGCCGCCATTCAGCCAGGAGCTGCCAGAGCCGCCATTCAGCCAGGAGCTGTCAGAGCCATCAGTCAGCCAGAAGCTGTCAGAGCCGTCAACAAGCCTGAGCTATCTCTCGGTCCTGAGCTACCTCTCGGTCCTGAGCTACCTCTCGGTCCTGAGCTACCCCTCAGTCCTGAGCTACCCCTCCGTCCTGAGCTACCCCTCAGTCCGGAGCTGCCCCTCAGTCCGGAGGAGTTTGTTTAGTCCAGTGGGGCCCTTTTGTAGGGTTGCCAATCCAAGGTCGGCAGCGAGGGTCGCTGTTCCTAGGAGGAGACTAAAGCGGACAAAGACTATGGTGGAGTGGGGTCCACGTCCTGCGCCAGAGCCGCCACAGCGGGCAGATGCCCACCCAGGTTGTTTCCTGTGTCTGTGTTTGTGCCACACGGGACTGTTTCGTTGCCAGTTCACTTTGTTATTTTGTATTTGTGTTCATGTTCAGTTTTCCCTATTAAAACATGGACACCTACCACGCCGCATATTGGTCCGATCCTTGTTTCACCTCTTCAGAGGAAGAGGAGGAAATCTGCCGTGACCGTATTTGGCTAAGGTGTATGTAAACTTCCGACTTCAACTGTAGGCCTAATCTTAAATATTTTCCCAATTTATCTAAGTGCGCAGTATTTTTTTGGCATGTATTTTCAAGCCAAGTTTGAACTCCGATGTCCAAACTAAGGTTTTCATTTCCAGCCTATATTATGTTTAGATTGCACCCCTGTAGTGCTGTGGTGCTTGAGGCACCCAGTTTAGCTGCTGGGAATTGACACAGAGGTATAGCTTACTTATTCAACTGTCATTCAAAGTAACATGATAGATTTTAGCTGCTAGTTTTGGAAGTCATTTTGTATGACCATTTAGTATGGCTGGTTTAAAACCATGGGGTGTCTATTTACAAAACACACTATGGCTCCGGTCTTTGCAAGAACAATAAACATCCTGTATGCATATTACTTGTCTTGAAATATTAAACTTGTCTTCAGGATTTTTTATTAAATGTAGGCAATTTCTCCCACGGCATATTTTGTAGAATTTGACAAGAGGAATCTGACAGCTAATTGGATAGTCCCTGTGAATGCAACTTCATCTGAGATGGAATAAAAGGTGGGAGTAAAAGGCGCTGAATGGTCAATCTGGTGTCTGCATTTGCTGTGCAGCATTTGCGTTGATATGGCTTTCACAGACGTTGTATCAATCACTCTACTTGCGATTCATTCTTCCTGCGTTGCAGGAAAGTTCTCATGCAACAGAGTGATCAAATTAAGACCCTACATCTGTACAGTTACTATTGCTCTCCTTTTGCCAACTAGTATGTCAACACACATCCTTCTAAACGAATTCAACCTAATAGCACACAAGTCTCATAGCAGTTCAACATATTGTCAATGTGTTCAACATAATACTTCATCATCATCAGGGCAAATCAATAGGACTCAATCCTAACAGCTGTATTCATTTTAATTTGGGAGTTTTTGCAGCTGCTAATTGAAGATAAGAGTCTTGAGAGTGCAGAAGTTATCATACAGTTAGTGTCTGACAGAAAAGGTCTAGGAATTGGACCACTGGCGTTAGGGACCCACGCAGAACCCGGAGGTTGGGCCCCCCAGATAGTAAATGAGCATGTCATAAGCCAGGAAATGTGTGTTAAAACTGCAACATTTTCTCTCTGACTCATGGCAAAACATGTAGAATAGCAGAAAATTAGCTCAGGTTTTCTCGAAAATCAGGCACAATCCTTGTCCTGCAGGGAATGTTTTTTGTTCTCGAACTTCTCGAACAAATTCACTCTAGACACAAACTGCTACAGACCTATATCTATCCTGCCCTGCATCTCTAAGGTCTTCGAAAGCCAAGTTAACAAACAGATTACTGACCATTTTGAATCACATCGTACCTTCTCCGCTATGCTATCTGGTTTCCGAGCTGGTCATGGGTGCACCTCAGCTACGCTTAATGTCCTTAATGATATCATAACCGCCATCGATAAGAGACATTAATGTGCAGCCGTATTCATCGACCTGGCCAAGACTTTCGACTCTGTCAATCACCACATTCTTATTGGCAGACTCAACAGCCTTGGTTTCTCAAATGATTGCCTCGCCTGGTTCACCAACTACTTCTCTGATAGAGTTCAGTGGTCAAATCGGAGGGCCTGTTGTCCGGGCCTCTGGCAGTCTCTATGGGGGTGCCACAGGGTTCAATTCTCGGGCCGACTCTCTTCTCTGTAAACATCAATGATGTCGCTCTTGCTGCTGGTGATTCTCTGATCCACCTCTACGCAGACGACACCATTCGGTATACTTCTGGCCCTTCTTTGGACACTGTGTTAACTAACCTCCAGACGAGCTTCAATTCCATACAACACTCCTCCCGTGGACTCCAACTGCTCTTAAACGCAAATAAAACTAAATGCATGCTATTCAACCGATCATTGCCCGCACCTGCCCGCCCATCCAGCATCACTACTCTGGACGGCTCTGACTTAGAATACGTGGATAACTACAAATATCTAGGTGTCTGGCTAGACTGTATACTCTCATTCCAGACTCACATTAAGCATCTCCAATCAAAAATTTCACAACAAAGCTTCCTTCACTCATCCTGCCAAACATACCCTCGTAAAACTGACAATCCTACCGATCCTTGACTTCGACGATGTCATCTATAAAATAGCCTCCAACACTCTACTCAGCAAACTGGATGTAGTCTATCACAGTGCCATTCGTATTGCCACCAAAGCCCCATACACTACTCACCACTGCGAACTGAACGCTCTCGTTGGCTGGCCCTCGCTTCTTACTCGTCGCCAAACCCACTGGCTACAGGTTATCTACAAGTATCTGCTAGGTAAAGACCCACCTTATCTCAGCTCGCTGGTCACCATAGCAGCACCCACTCGTAGCACGCGCTCTAGCAGGTATATCTCACTGGTCACCCCCAAAGCCAATTCCTCCTTTGGTCGCCTTTTCTTCCAGTTCTCTGCTGCCACTGACTGGAACGAACTGCAAAAATCACTGAAGCTGGAGATTCTCCACTCCCTCACTAGCTTTAAGAACCAGCTGTCAGAGCAGCTCACAGATCACTGCACCTGTTCATAGCCCATCTTTATACAGCCCATCTATCTACCTCATCCCCATACTGTATTTATTTATTTTGCTCCTTTTGCACCACAGTATCTCTACTTGCACATCCATATATTGCACATCTACCATTCCAGTGTTTAATTGCCATATTGTAATTACTTTGCCACCATGGCCTATTTATTGCTTAACTCCCTTATTTGACCTAATTTGCACTCACTGTATATAGACTTTGTTTTCTTTTTTTCTACTGTATTATTGACTGTATGTTTTGTTCTTTCCATTTATAACTCTGTGTTGTTGTATGTGTCGAACTGCTATGCTTTATCCCTGCCAGGTCGCAGTTGCAAATGAGAACTTGTTCTCAACTAGCTTACCTGGTTAAATAAAGGTGAAATAAAAAAAAATTAAAAAATTAAAATGTGATTTTGTTGCGTTATCTTGAGCTCAACATTTACATTTAGGGGAATTTTATCAGGAAATTATTTGTTTTTAGAATTTTCTAAATACTTAAATATTATTCATTCCCAATAGACTCTATGGCTGGAAATGCCCTTGTCCAAAGCAAAGGGTCACAATTTCAAATTCTCCAAAAAAGTAATAATGGATATTAACTGAACAATTATCTTATGTAGTTTCTTGCAATAGCCCTCTGTGACTTTAAATAATATCTCTCTCAAAACTATGATTCCTAAAACATGTGTCCGGAGATTTGCCTAAAATCCTAAATTCTTCAGGAATGAGCATGGTCAGCTATACCATAAGGTTCCCTTATTCATGTCTGCATTGTTGTGCAACAAGCCCACTCATGATCTGTAAAGTTCTCTACTTTTGATAGATTTAAGCAAACAATATTGTAATCACCATACATTTTGATTTTATTAGGTTATAGAGCCATAAAGCAACTGAGATTTTGTTTTGCTACTGTGTACCACTTAAAAAATACAAATTAAAAAGTAAACTCTATAAAGCCCCAACTCCATCAGATTTTTGTCTAACATCAACTCTGTCAGAGTGCTGAAAAAGATGATAGGATGATTATATTTCTATTTGGGATTTCTATTTGGGATAATTTCCATATTCTATAAACATTTGTAGGCCTATTGAAATTAGATTTTTAGAGGACAAAATATGTCTGTTTTGAGTAGACTATCTGTTGTCAACTTTGTCAGTGGCTTGTCAACTCACTGTTCTGCAACATATGCTTGAACAATTTAAGTATTTGCTGTGCTAGACCTGAGGGATAATGTTTGCTTTATTGTGACAGACACTGGGAGTCAGGAAGCAGGTGCAGATGGCGAGTTTAATAATAACGAAGATGGAGAGTCACAAAACAAGCGAAGCGCCAGGACATAAAAACTGAATCAATACTGCCTGAAGAGTGATGCTAGGGAGTGCTAGATAAAGGGGGAATAATCAGGGTAGTGATGGAGTTCAGGTGTGTCTCATGATAGGGCGCAGGTGTGCATAATGATGGACCGGTGGTTAGTAGACCTGCGACGTCAAGCGCCGGAGCAGGAGTTGACGTGACAGTACACCCCCCCTCCCCCAGACACGTGGCTCCAGTCGCAGGATGATGCCGGCCAGGAGGACGGCCCCGAGGGTGAAGAGCGGGCTGGTCCAGACGGCGAAGGTGAAATTCTCGGATGGTGTTGGGATCTAGAATGTCGTCCACCGGAACTCAGCAACTCTCCTCTAGACCGTACCCCTCCCAGTCCACCAGGTTTTGGAGCCGACCCCCACGACGTCGGGAGTCCAGGAGTGATCTGACGGCATAGGCGGGGCTCCCCTCGATGTCCAAGGGAGGTGGAGGGGTGTCGTGGGGGACGGCATCAGCAAAGGACCAGGAACCACCGGCCTGAGGAGGGAAACATGAGAGATCCGGTAGTTAGTGGGGAGTTGTAATCTGTAAGTTACTTTGTTGACCCTTCGGAGGACCTTGAACGGTGGACCACAAACTGGGGACTCAGCTTCTTACAGGGCAGGCTGAGCGGGAGGTTCCTGGTAGAGAACCAGACGCGGTCACCAGGATGGAACACAGGAGCCTCACTAAGGTGGCGATCCGGCTGCTCTTTCTGACCGCACGCTGGAGTTTCACGGAGGCATCGTTCCATACCGTGCCTGAACCACTCGTCCACCGCAGGAGCTTTGGTCTGTCTCGGAGTCCACGGATCAAGGGCTGGCTGATAACCCAGAACACACGGGAAGGGAGTCAGCCCGGTGGAGGAGTGTCACAATGAATTCTGGGCGTATTCAGCCCAAGGAAAGAATCGGGCCCACTCCCCTTGCTGGTCCTGGCAACATTTTAACCTAGCCTCACGGCAAAAAAGGTAAAATAGCATTAGCTTATCTATAAAACCGCACATTTTTCTCTCTGCCCCCTTGCTTGGACCATGCGGGGCCCCGTGGAACTGCATTTAACCACCGAACTGGACAACTACAGCATTCTTGCTTTATAATATGATATCTAAAACATCTCAATATGTCTGTCTGTAAAACTGCGTTGAGGAAGGCAGGTTGTCCAACCCAACCCTAGTCCTGAAGGCTGTTCTCAGGGATTAGTGTTTGATTCCGACCATCTTGGAGAGTTACAGTTAAGTCAATATCCAAAGGATTTATTTAATTAAAGATGTGTTATTTAATCAATCAAGTAGAGATAAGAATGCTTGATTAATCCAGAACAAGACACACATTGGTCTAAGGCTTATACCAACACATTTTGAAGGTGAAGCCTCTGGAGCCAATTATACATTAGTCATGATCAGGGCCAGCGTTATGGACAGGCCTGAAGTGTAAACCAGAGTCAACGGATGTTGTTGACGTAGCTATGCGGCTCTGAGACCACAATCTGCGGGTGACACACAGCCCAAATTCCCAACAAACGCGGCTCTGGTACTCATCCTCTAGTCATTTGAATGTGTTGACAGTTGGAGAAATTGCTTGAGCTGCGCTGATTCAAAATGTATGAAAGCCAACTGTCCAATATTCTAGAACACAGCTGTGCATACACTTACATGCACACCACTGGCACGCGCTGTTGAGTTTTGGCCCATTCAATTTATTTAGACTATTTAGCTAACCATCCTATACATCTCATGAGAAATTAGGTGGTGTTTTAGTGTAACAACAGTGAAGTTATACTATGCTATTGTATTTGATTATGTTATGTAGAATACAAATGAATCATTATGTGATCTTCCAAGACATGGATTCCGCTTTGATGCAACTTTAGGCCTACTTTGTGAGGAATGGGTGGCTCTGGCAGCAATACACCGCTGTTGTCCATTGCACTGAACAAGCAATTGAAGTGCACCTATAGCCTACTCTTTTGCCTTGTGCAAAATTTGGGGATGTAGAAATGAGAGACCACATGTGTGGCCTTATGAAAATATTTGGCCAATGAAACATTTCTGGTTGGTCTCAGGGAATGTAAAACAGTTAGGGAGACTTTTAAAATGGGATTCAATGAGGTAGCAGCAAATACTGTATGTTGAATGAGCAACTAATAAGCATGGAAAGCCTCACATTTGATGAAAGGACGTTATAGGCTCTCCTTCAGTATAATACACCAATTTACTTTTGTAGCTCTTCATCAGAAGCGTGCTTTTTGTAAGTAGTTAGGCCTACTGCCCTTTTCAAGTTTAGCTGGAATTTAGCCCTAAATTATTTGAGAAATAGGATTGGTTGACAATTGCCTATGAAATTGGTCTTTCTCTGCTCTGCGCAGATTATCAGATCTCAACAACAATTGGAGAAGTGTTTAATATGACCAGTAGGCTTAGCTACCACATCCTTATAATATATATTTTATCATAAGCGCAACCTGACTGCAAGAGACAGGTTGGAATGTCTGGCTGAAATACAGGACACATCAATATTTTTTGGGTGTTTGAATTTGTTGAGGTACATGATTGTTTGGTTGTGGGGAAAAGGGACAAAATGCGGGACTGTCCCACACAATCAGGGACATGTGGTCACCCCTAGACCTGGCATGCCCTACCGTACCTCCTTGCCCATTGATCATTTATTTAACAGAGATGCGCACAGAATAAAATAAAGCATCCCAGCGAGTGAAACAGTGGCCCTTTGTCTCAGTATGTGTAGTCCATGTATCTGATGCTGTCTGGCCAAAAAGAGCAAGGCATGTCATACATAAAGTAAGACAGAGGGGTGCTGTTTTGCTCACTCGGATGCTCTCTCCGAGATAGTTTCAGCCCATTCCAAATTGAAGGACAGTTGGTAACATAGCCGCAGGAAGTAGGGGTGCTCAGGGTGCTGCAGCAACACCAGAAAAAAATTAATTAAAACAAAATTTAAATACATTTATTTTTTAACATGGTTGGTGGGTTCACACTGTTCGACTGCTGGAATTATTTTGTACGATTGTTTGAAGGTAACCGACTTTTTAAAGTGATTCGCTTGACAATCAGATGAAAACTTCATTACTGGCTGTAACTTCAGGAAAATGTTATGTTTGTGCTTTTCTAATAACCAATTCGACTGGGTTCATGCAAGTGACTGATTGATCGTGCCTGGGAGGAATCCTCGTTATCAGTGTCTGCAATTTGGCATTTGTTTTGAGAATGGAAAGGGATATCTGTCACATTGTATAAATGATTGGAGACAGGCGCAGGAATTTGTAAATGGGGGTGGGGGGTTTAATACTCCACCCAAAATATACAACATGCCATGAAAAAGCACGGGGACGAAGCCCAAAACAAACACATATACAAAAACACAGGGATGTAACGCGAACAAAAGAGCGAGGTAAAACCTCGAATAAATACACAGGATGAGACCCGCAATACACTACACAGGGCGAGACCTATAATAACAAATGCACAACAATTCACGGGATGAGACCCGTAATAACACCATACACGCAGCACAAAAGCAGAAATAACAAAGCACAGGTACTCACAGAGCTAAACGGACATGGGAACAATAACCAACAAAACAATGGTGCACAGAGGGCACATATATACAATTACTAATCAAGGGAAAGGGAATCAGGTGTGCGTAATGAGACAGTTAAGTGATGCCTAGAGGCCGGTGACGTAGACCTCCGGAGCTGGTGCACTGATTGAGCAGGGGTACCAGGGGAATCTGTGACAATACCCCAAACTATAGTTTTGGCAAGTTGGTTAGGACATTTACTTTGTGCATGACACAAGTAATTTTTCCAACAATTGTTTACAGACAGATTATTTCACTTATAATTAACTGTATCACAATTCCAGTGGGTCAGAAGTTTACACACAGTAAGTTGACTGTGCCTTTAAACAGCTTGGAAAATTCCAGAAAATTATGTCATGGCTTTAGAAGCTTCTGATTGGCTAATTGACATAATTTGAGTCAATTGAAGGTGTACCTGTGGATGTATTTCAAGGCCTACCTTCAAACTCAGTGCCTCTTTGCTTGACATCATGGGACAATCAACAGAAATCAGCAAAGACCTCAGAAAATAATTGTAGAACTCCACAAGTCTGGTTCATCCTTGGGAGCAATTTCCAAACACCTGAAGGTACCACGTTCATCTGTACAATCAATAGTATGCAAGTATAAACGCCGGACTACGGTTTGCAACTGCACATGGGGACAAAGATCGTCGTCTTCTGGTCTGATGAAACAAAAATAGAACTGTTTGGCCATAATGACCATTGTTATGGTTGGAGGAAAAAAGAGGGAGGCTTGCAAGCCGGTGAACACCATCCCAACCGTGAAGCACAGGGGTGGCAGCATCATGTTGTGGGGGTGCTTTGCTGCAGGAGGGACTGGTGCACTTCACAAAATAGATGGCTTCATGAGGACAGAAAATTATGTGAATATATTGAAGCAAAATCTCAAGACATCAGTCAGGAAGTTAAAGCTTGGTCGCAAAATGGTCTTCAAAATGGACAATGACCCCAAGCATACTTCCAATATCGTGGCAAAATGGCTGAAGGACAACAAAGTCAAGGTATTGGAGTGGCCATCACAAAGCCCTGACCTCAATCCCATCGAACATTTTTGGGCAGAACTGAAAAAGTGTGTGCAAGCAAGGAGGCCTACAAATCTGACTCAGTTACACCAGCTCTGTCAGGAGGAATGGGCCAAAATTCACCCAACTTATTGTGGGAAGCTTGTGGATGGCTACCCGACACATTTGACCCAAGTTAAACAATTTAAAGGCAATGCTACCAAATACTAATTGAGTGTATGTAAACTTCTGACCCACTGGGAATGTGATGAAAGAAAAGCTGAAATAAATCACTCTCTACTATTATTCTGACATTCTTAAAATAAAGTGGTGATCCTAACTGACCTAAGACAGGGAATTTGTACTAGGATCAAATGTCAGGAATTGTGAAAAACTGAGTTAAAATGTATTTGGCTAAGGTGTATGTAAACTTCTGACTTCAACTGTATATACAATTACTAATCAGGGGAATAGGAATCAGGTGTGTGTAATGAGACAGTTCACTGATGCCTAGAGGCCGGTGACGTAGACCTCCGGAACTGGTGCATGGAAGGGCAGCAGTACCGGGGGAATCCGCGACAATATTTCAGTTTCAAGGTCTCAGCTTGGAGAGAAGAAGCCTTGTGCAGTTTTGATCAATCACATACACGAAACAAACGTTAATGATGAATTAATTATGAATAATGAATAAGCTAAGTCATGCAAATATAACTTGTCAGTGTAGGCATTATATAAGAGAACTAACAGGACTGCCCCGGTGGAGCTCACTTCAGACTGGTATTTTATGCATCTGTTTGACTGTGACCTCTCCAGCTTGTTAATAAACAATGATTCATTTAGTATTGACTTCAGGTGTCCCTGGTGGTAATTTCTACAACATTTCTACAGTTAAATTACGTCTTTATTTTAAAACCCATGAAAAAATTGTGTAGCAGGTCCTGTGGAAAAAAAACGTGCCCCCTATGGAAATCAAATGCCTGTCCAATTGATTTGTTTTGGCACTCCGTCCCTTGGTCAGGGTTACAATTCTGATACATAGTATCTTGCTTGAGAAAGTTTGTCTCGGCTGTCTGAAGTCCATGTCACTGTGTCCTGTTGAGATGTCACTGAAGCCAGATATAAAACCAAATCCTTTGGGTGTCTCTACCCAGAGCAGCAATCAGAAATGTGTGTTGAAGGTTATCTTCACTCACACCAATTGTTATATCATTAGAATAATATTTGCCTCTTGGCAGATGCTTTTATCTAAACTTTAAACTTTAGCTTTAGTGAAAGATCATTTATTTAACTTATTTATTACAACATTAAGCCAAACATAATAACCAAGCTTATCTTGTATGCCAAAAAAAAAAGTAAAATATTGGGTGACAGCGTTTACATTGATCCAGGCCAACCCAGGTGTGAAATTGATCATTTAAGTATTTTCCTCTCTTCATGTCCTGCTGAGTCAATCGGTAAGTCTAAGGAGAGGTAATGAGGTGTGTCTGGTATGTGGTGATAAAACAGCAGATGTCCTTTGGCAGGATGAGACAGATATAACCCAGCTAGCGCATAACATTCTGAGACCCATATGTTCCTCAGAACGTTCTACGGTGGGAATTTCAGTACTTCAGCATAACGTTTCTTACAGGTTTTCTCATGGTTATATTTAAATTAATGTTCGCATATGTGTGTGTTGTATGTCAGGTTGGACACTGTGACAGGATTTATGTGCAAATTACCAATAAAGCAAGTATGGTAAAATGAAGGCCAGATTATCTATGGTAGCTGTGCATGTAATGTACCTAGTCCCAAAGTGGCTGCATGGTTCTAAGAGGCTCTGGTGAAGTTAAGTGTAAATGAGGACTTGGTGGACTGTATATTCTTTAGGTTAGGTTTTACTTTGTGCTTGCTCCTATGTGCTGGTAAGGGCACAGATGACAGACAGGTAGGATTCCAGTTGAGGTGGCTTAATAATGCTGAAGATGCACAGGCACGGAACAGCACCACAGAGAGTATGTAGTATAGATGGGCTAAGACACTTGGTCGTCTGGCAACTTGCTTCAACCAAAGTGTGTGTGTGGTCTGCAAGTAAGGAGATAAATAAGATACAATAGATAAAGATACAATGATTGAATACAATCTCCAATTCACATCACATATAAACAATATGCATGGCTATAACATGACTATAGTTACTTAATGATATGCAGGACCATACAGAGCAATAAAACGTGACCGTGACTACACTAATTTGAGATCATAGGGGTGCCGCCGCAGGTGTACTACAAAGCATAGCACTATCATTTTCAGTACAGGGCTACAATTGCACAATGAACTTGAATACCTCTAAACACTGAAATACAATGTAATACCATACACGTATACAATTACAGAGCATATAAACAATGCACTGGGGGATATTATCCTATACAAATACAGGGTTAAATGTCCGAAGTGATATGACAACCAAAACAGAGCTAGCCAGCATACAATAGTAAGCTCACAGAATAACCTACTAATTAGCATAACCATAAATATGACATAACTGTTGCAGAGTGCATGTTAAGACATAAACTACCTGAAAGATATGAAATACAGTATCAGTGAAAAGTTTGGACACACCTACTCATTCAAGGGTTGTTCTTTATTTTTTTTACTATTTTCTACATTTTAGATTAATAGTGAAGACATCCAAACTATGAAATAACACATATGGAATCAGTAACCAAAAAAGTGTTAAACTAAGAAAAATATATTTTAGATTTTATATTCTTCAAGGTAGCCACAGCTTTGCAAACTCTTAGCATTCTCTCAACCAGCTTCATGATGTAGTCACCTGGAATGCATTTCAATTAACAGGTGTGCCAAACTTTTTTGCTAAAAGTTTGTTTGTGGAATTTCTTTCCTTCTTAATGCTTTTGAGCCAATCAGTTGTGTTGTGACAAGGTAGGGGTAGTATACAGAAGATAGCCCTATTTGGTAAAAGACCAAGTCCATATTATGGCAAGAGCAGATCAAATAAGCAAAGAGAAATGACAGTCCATCATTACTTTAAGACATGAAAGTCAGTCAATGCGGAACATGTCAAGATCTTTCAAAGTTTCTTCAAGTGCAGTCGCAACAACAATCAAGCGCTATGATGAAACTGTCTCTCACGAGGACCACCACAGGAAAGGAAGAACCAGAGTTACCTCTGCTGCAAAGGATGAGTTCCTTAGAGATACCAGCCTCAGAAATTGCAGCCCAAATAAATGCTTCACAGAGTTCAAGTAACAGACACATCTCAACTGTTCAGAGGAGACTGTGTGAATCAGGCCTTCATGTTCAAATTGCTGTACAGAAATCACTACTAAAAGACACCAAAAAGAAGAAGAGACTTGCATCGGCCAAGAAACACAAGCAATGGACATTAGACAGGTGGAAATATGTCCTTTGGTGTGATGAGTTCAAATTTGAGATTTTTGGTTCCAACCGTCTGTCTATGTGAGACACAGAGCAGGTGAACAGATGATCTCGGCATGTGTGGTTCCCACCATGCACCATGGAGAAGGAGGTGTGATGGTGTGGGGTGCTTTGCTGGTGACACTGTCAGTGATTTATTTAGAATTCAAGGCACACTTAACCAGCATGGCTACCACAGCATTCTGCAGCGATACACCATCTCATCTGGTTTGTGCTTTGTAAAACTACCATTTGTTTTTCAAATGGACAATGACCCAAAACACCTCCAGGCTGTGTTAGGGCTATTTGACCAAGGAGAGTGACAGAGTGCTGCCTCAGATGACCTGGCCTCCACAATCACCCGACCTCAACCCAATTGAGATGGTCGGACCGCAGAGTGAAGGAAAAGCCACCAACAAGTGCTAAGCATATGTGGGAACTCCTTCAAGACTGTTGGAAAAGCATTCCTCATGAAGCCGGTTGAGAGAATACCAAGAGTGTGCAAAGCTGTCATCAAGGCAATGGGTGGCTACTTTTATGAATCTCAAATAATAAATAAATATATTTTGATTTAACACTTTTTTTGGTTCCTGCATGATTCCATGTCTTCACTATTGTTATTCAATGTAGAAAAGAGTAAAAATTAAAGAAACTCTTGAATGAGTAGGTGTGTCCAAACTTTTGACTGGTACTGTATGTACTTACATATCAACAAGGACGCACACTGGCCTTGGCTAACACAATGAAAGCTAACTGGTGGGAAAACACAAGGATGGCTGGAACTTCTCTCACTTGACTTCTCTCGAGCTGATCTTCTTCTCTGAGCTGGAGATCGCCCAGCATGCTCTGCTCCACTTCACCGGTGGGCGGAGCTACAGTGCCTTGCGAAAGTATTCGGCCCCCTTGAACTTTGCGACCTTTTGCCACATTTCAGGCTTCAAACATAAAGATATAAAACTGTATTTTTTTGTGAAGAATCAACAACAAGTGGGACACAATCATGAAGTGGAAAGACAACTTTTTTAACAAATCAAAAACTGAAAAATTGGGCGTGCAAAATTATTCAGCCCCCTTAAGTTAATACTTTGTAGCGCCACCTTTTGCTGCGATTACAGCTGTAAGTCGCTTGGGGTATGTCTCTATCAGTTTTGCACATCGAGAGACTGACATTTTTTTCCCATTCCTCCTTGCAAAACAGCTCGAGCTCAGTGAGGTTGGATGGAGAGCATTTGTGAACAGCAGTTTTCAGTTCTTTCCACAGATTCTCGATTGGATTCATGTCTGGACTTTGACTTGGCCATTCTAACACCTGGATATGTTTATTTTTGAACCATTCCATTGTAGATTTTGCTTTATGTTTTGGATCATTGTCTTGTTGGAAGACAAATCTCCGTCCCAGTCTCAGGTCTTTTGCAGACTCCATCAGGTTTTCTTCCAGAATGGTCCTGTATTTGGCTCCATCCATCTTCCCATCAATTTTAACCATCTTCCCTGTCCTTGCTGAAGAAAAGCAGGCCCAAACCATGATGCTGCCACCACCATGTTTGACAGTGGGGATGGTGTGTTCAGGGTGATGAGCTGTGTTGCTTTTACGCCAAACATAACGTTTTGCATTGTTGCCAAAAAGTTCAATTTTGGTTTCATCTGACCAAAGCACTTTCTTCCACGTGTTTGGTGTGTCTCCCAGGTGGCTTGTGGCAAACTTTAAACAACACTTTTTATGGATATCTTTAAGAAATGGCTTTCTTCTTGCCACTCTTCCATAATGGCCAGATTTGTGCAATATACGACTGATTGTTGTCCTATGGACAGAGTCTCCCACCTCAGCTGTAGATCTCTGCAGTTCATCCAGAGTGATCATGGGCCTCTTGGCTGCATCTCTGATCAGTCTTCTCCTTGTATGAGCTGAAAGTTTAGAGGGACGGCCAGGTCTTGGTAGATTTGCAGTGGTCTGATACTCTTTCCATTTCAATATTATCGCTTGCACAGTGCTCCTTGGGATGTTTAAAGCTTGGGAAATCTTTTTGTATCCAAATCCGGCTTTAAACTTCTTCACAACAGTATCTCGGACCTGCCTGGTGTGTTCCTTGTTCTTCATGATGCTCTCTGCGCTTTTAACGGACCTCTGAGACTATCACAGTGCAGGTGCATTTATACGGAGACTTGATTACACACAGGTGGATTGTATTTATCATCATTAGTCATTTAGGTCAACATTGGATCATTCAGAGATCCTCACTGAACTTCTGGAGAGAGTTTTGCTGCACTGAAAGTAAAGGGGCTGAATAATTTTGCACGCCCAATTTTTCAGTTTTTGATTTGTTAAAAAAGTTTGAAATATCCAATAAATGTCATTCCACTTCATGATTGTGTCCCACTTGTTGTTGATTCTTCACAAAAAAATACAGTTTTATATCTTTATGTTTGAAGCCTGAAATGGGGCAAAAGTTCGCAAAGTTCAAGGGGGCCGAATACTTTCGCAAGGCACTGTATGTGATGTGAATTGGAGATTGTATTCAATCATTGTATCTTTATCTATTGTATCTTATTTATCTCCTTACTTGCAGACCACACACACACTTTGGTTGAAGCAAATTGCCAGATGACCAAGTGTCTTAGCCCATCTATACTACATACTCTCTGTGGTGCTGTTCCGTGCCTGTGCATCTTCAGAATTATTAAGCCACCTCAACTGGAATCCTACCTGTCTGTCATCTGTGCCCTTACCAGCACATAGGAGCAAGCACAAAGTAAAACCTAACCTAAAGAATATACAGTCCACCAAGTCCTCATTTACACTTAACTTCACCAGAGCCTCTTAGAACCATGCAGCCACTTTGGGACTAGGTACATTACATGCACAGCTACCATAGATAATCTGGCCTTCATTTTACCATACTTGCTTTATTGGTAATTTGCACAGAAATCCTGTCACGGTGTCCAACCTGACATACAACACACATCACAGGCTGGGAGCAGCTCATGGGCACTAAGCGGTAAAGTGCCTTGCTCAAGTGCACAACAGCAGCAGATAGTATACAGAAATATTGTAGCTGGTAACCCTTTGGCTGATGGATCACTCCCTGCAGATTTCCCCGCAGGCATCTCGGGGGTTCGAATCGGCCTGCCTCGAAGCTACTTCCGCCCCTGTTCATTTTACACTTTCCCCCTTTTCATTGAGATCGTTCCTCACTCACTTTCCTTTGCTCAATCATTTGACCTGGCTTATCAACCCTTTTCCTCAAAGTATTTAATTTAGAAATGTGGGTGAAACTATTCCTTTATTCTCCCCGTTAGCAGTTAAGCCTAGCGGTTAAGAGTGTTGGCCCAGTAACTGATAGGTCCCTGGTTCAAATCCCTGAGCCAGCAAGGTGGAAAAATATGCCGTTCTGCTCTTGAGCAAGGCAGTTAACCTCCAACAACAACTGCTCACTGGATGTTGATTAAGGCATCCCCCCGGGACCTCTCTGATTCAGAGGGGTTGCGTTGAGGTCAGAAGACACATTTTGGTTTAATGCATTCTGTTATGCAACTGACTATGTACCCCTTTTACCCTCTCTTTCATAGCGGAAGAGATGGACCAGGAAACACACTTGCTTTTGGACGGCTTGACTATATCCTAAAGTTAAATAACATAAAAGCCTTACACACAGTGAGTAGTCTGTAAACGGCACCTTTATTATACACAAGAGGAGGTCCTTGGGACACACACATGAATACATAGGACTGTGGACACACCAAGCTGGAGCAGTAGTCGGGTCTTGCCAGGTGCACGTTGAAAGATGTGCATTTTGAAAACGTTGTTAAAAATGATTGATAATTCATTGAATAGTTTGTGCTCCCAACAGTCATATTTGAGAAGGCAGCCCAGAGGACCATGTGGCTGAACAACATCTGGTCGGCAGTACATGAAGGAGACCGCGATCCAGAGGGCTCAGTGGACCGGACTGAATGTGGCCAAGACAGTCCGAGATAGTCCAAGAGTATCGGCTTCTGCTGGATACTCAATGCATGGTGGGTTAAATTTTGTACAAAAACATTAGACTTGAATTTGATTCTGTTTGTTGTGATTAACTAGCCTGGTTGGCACGACCCACATGACTCACAGCGCAGGGGGAGCTGTAACCACACTAGTCTGGAAAGGAGGTTGTTTGTTAATTAATGCAATATTCGCTAATAAATTGTGCAATGGGGTTTGATTGGTTCTCTCAAAAGTTTATTTTTTTCAGGGTTGAGATCTCTCATTGTTTGAATTTGAAAATCCTACCATTGTAATAGAAGGGGATGGCACTCAGGGGCTACAGTATGTGTGGCTGTGGGTGTTTGAGTGAGAAAAACACAGAGGAGCACCAACCTGTAAAAGTACAGCCCCCTTCATTATCAACGCATTGTGCAGACAACCTAAAAGAGCCATTCCAGACTATGAAGTCAGGAGTTTTGGGAACATGTGGATCTGAGCAACTGTGATGCCATTACTGTTTGTAGATATGTATATGTTATCTGTTGTAAAATATATTTTAAATTAATTGTCTGCTTTACTACAGATTGCTCAGGACTTCTACATTTTAAACCCGGACTTCTCGGGGAAACTCACTGGATCGGTCTTCAAGGACAAAAATCGTAGCTTTGCCAGCCCAGAGAGAAGCAGGCACAAGAAGTGCAGGTATATTTCGAAATGATCCTGCTGGTGGTGCCTCAGAGGCTCATTCATTTTTAGTCTGAAACAATCAAGTTATTCACTAAACATTCTTCTCTCCAGATACACAAGCTGACATCGCTTTAAGACTTCAGCCAGTGGTCATCCCAACACCAGTTTACAAGAGGAAGACATTCCGACCCAGCTTCAATGAGACCAGAAAGTCCTTTATTAACTTGCAGCCCTTAAGTTTAAATAGTGGATGGTCATAGTGAGATTGATGTGGAGATTAGAATGTCATTTTGTAAACCTTGAATAAAACACTATTCCAAAATATGTTACTCATATCTGCACACTCCAAGACATTAGGAACATTTCCATCCAATTTGCGACATTCTAAAATCTGCATAAAACCATAAGCACATTTTCCCACCGGAGATGATTCCATGATTTTTGCAGAGAAAAGGCTGTGCGTGATGACGTTAAAAAATACAAGTTAAATGGGTTTCAATTGCATTTTCAGCTCTACTGTTTTGTTATATAGCAAATGTACCCACTCTGGTCTTGGCACATGCACTCTAGCCAACAGATCACACATACTGTATAGTGGGGGTAGGCTATCTATACTGATCAAAAATATAAACGCAACATGCAACACGCAATATGCAACAAGCAACACTTTCAACAATTTTACTGAGTTACAGTATATAAGGAAATCAGTCAACTGAAATAAATTCATTAGGCCTTAATCTATCACGACTGAGCAGGGGCATAGCCATAGGTGGGCCTGGGAGGGCATAGGGTCACCCACTTGGGAGCCAGGCCCACCCACTGGGGAGCCAGGCCCAGCCAAACAGAATACGTTTCTCCCCCCAAAAATACTTTATTACAGACAGAAATACTCCTCAGTTTCATCAGCTGTCTGGGTGGATGGTCTCAGACAATGCCACAGGTAAAGAAGCCAGATGTGGAGGTCCTGGGCTGGCGTGGGTACACATGGTCTGCGGTTATGAGGCTGATTGGACATACTGCCAAATTCTCTAAAACAACAGAAGCGGCTTATGGTAGAGAAATGTACATTAAATTATCTGGCAACAGCTTTGGTGGACATTCCTGCAGTCAGCATAAGAATTGCACGCTCCCTCAACTTGACACATCTGTGGCATTGTGTTGTGACAAAACTGCACATTTTAGAGTGGCCTTTTATTGTCCCCAGCACAAGGTGAAACCTGTGTAATCATGCTGTTTAATCAGCTTCTTGATATGCCACACCTGTCAGGTGGATGGGTTATCTTGGCAAAGGAGAAGTGCTCACTAACAGGGATGTAAAGAAATGTGTGCACAACATTTCACAGAGAAAAGCTTTTTGTGTGTATGGAAATTTTCGGTGAATATTTTATTTCATCTCATGACACACGGGACCAATATTTTACATGTTGCGTTTATATTTTGGTTCAGTATACATTATGAGATTATTATGGATAAGACTGATATTATTTGCAATCTGAGCACATCAAGTTCAACTGACACTTTAGTCGGATGTTTGGACTGTTTGATTCGTTAAATAATATAAATACATTCTAATAATCATCTTATGAAATCTTATCTTGTAAAATAAGAAATATTTGGACAATAGGGCTTTTTTAGATGTGCTATTTAAAATATATATATATATATTCTTGTACATTATCTGACGTGATGTATGTTTCTGAAATGCAGGCAATAATGAAGTATTTGAAATTCAACATTGTATTTTGATTGTCTGTGTAGAAAAGGGAGGGGGTGAAATAGTAGAAAGGCAAAAATATGCAAGCAAATTGAAATTATGATGGCACTGAAAATAAACCAAGGATTACATACATTAATCAACTGCTGTGTTTGTCCAATATTGACCCAACGATGGGTTGTCAATATTAACAAAATGTGGTTCTTTTTTACCCAGCATTTTTTTAAATACTTTTTTTCAACAATAATTAATTTTGCAAAATAGTATGAATTGCCATAACTACAGGACATTTCTATATTTTATTTATTTATCTTCTCCCCAATTTCGTGGTATCTCATTGCTACAACTCCCGTACAGGCTCGGGAGAGATGAAGGTCGAGAGCCATGCGTCCTCCAAAACACAACCCAGCCAAGCCGCACTGCTTCTTAACACAGCGCGCACCCAACCCGGAAGCCAGCCACACCAATGTGTCAGAGGAAACACTGTACACCAAGCGAACTGGTCAGCGTGCACTGCACCCGGCCCATCACAGGAGTCACTAGTGCGCAATGAGACAAGGATATCCCTACCGGCCAAACCCTCCCTAACACGGACGACGCTAGGCCAATTGTGCATCGCCCCATGGACCTCCCGGTCGCGGCTGCGACAGAGCCTGGGCTCAGACCCAGAGTCTCTGGTGGCACAGCTAGCACTGCGCCACCTGGGAGGCTTATTTCTACATATTTAAGATGCCAAAATATAAATTATTTTCAGTAATTGCTTTCGGTATCCTAATTGTGTTTTGCTTTCTGATTGTTTCATGCATGCATTCAACAAGCTTTGGATAAAGGACTTCCACAGGGCGCCATATCCAAAGTTCACTCAAAAAGGCAATAGTTCTGAACTGGTTTACATTTTTTCGTTTTTTTGTTTTAATTATAAAAATTGTGTTCATTATCTTTTAAACTTCCATTGGTTAATCTATTTCTCAGAAATCACTTTGCTCATGAAAATAGTTCGTAGTCCCTTTAAAGGAGCCTAAGGTCAACATCCCCATAGTGTCCACATTTCTCTCATGTAAATATTATAGCTACACATAAATATTAAATAAACAATTTATTTGGGAAATATCCAGTCTTTGCTATGTTCTTTATTACCATGCTGATGATTTCAAGTTGTATTGGATTTATGTTTTATTTGTTAAAAATGTTGAATACATCTTTAGTTAATTTATTAAATGTAATATGTATAGTTTTTTTCTCTGTGAAGTAAGTTCATTTAAAGTTATGTGATTTGGTTTGTGTAGATACATGTCACTGTTTAAAACACAGTAACCAAAAACCTGCTCCAATTTGCATATTCATTAACTGCAACAGTTGCCACAAAACGAATTTGCATGTGAAAATATTGGCTTGCTGCAAATTTCTGTTTGCCAGAAGCCTGTTTTTTCGATAAAGGTTGCCAAATAATGACATTATCAAATATTGCTAAGAATGTGAGAGTAGTGTATATCCGCTAGCAGGTCTCCAAACCGTACTACGAGCACCAATAACGAGTGCCCTAACCACTGTCCCAATAACGGCTATCCGTAGGGTATGTGCTTTAAAGAATTAGTTCTTAACTGACGTTCCTAGTAAAATCTAATTAAAATTTAAATTGGGCCAGTATTGTTAGGGCCTGTCCAGAAGCATACCCTAGTCCGTTGTGTAGATCTGAAACAACCAGATAAATGAAAATTCACCCTATTGCTTACATCTAACTAGGCAAGTCAGGTAAGAACAAATGCTTATTTACAATGACAGCCTAGGAACAGTGGGTTAACTGTTAATGTATTCAATATATTATGATAACAGTATTTTACAGTTCTCATTGTGCAGACATGTTCGTAGAGCGAACAACCTAGGCTACACTTGTGAGAAACAAGTTTTGGTTTATTTAATTCCATTTACAAGTTGTTAATTTATTCATTGTGTTTTGTTTGGAGAGCTCCTGTCAATGTTGAGTAAGGACATGCACCTGATTACGCATAGAAGTAGGCCCAGGCTACCTGGCCTGGGCGCAAATGTAGGCTTATAAATGTGCCCATTTTGGGGATCTGACTGTCTTAACTCACCACCACTAACATGCTGACCAGACCGGACACGTCGCGTGCGCGAGCGTCGCAAAATAAATGTAGAAATCCATGTTATTCAATTATTGCAACCACACTGCTCGCGTGCGCCAACGAGCGTCTGCGATGCCAAGGGCTAAAATATAAGTAATTCCTATTTTTGACACAGATCGCACTGAAAGTTCTGCCTCTCCCATCTCCTCATGGTTAATAGAAGCAGGTACCCACATGCCATCTCCTCATTGAAAGACTAACTGTTTTGCCGGTTGTCGTCGTAATACTATGAAAGTGTAGATGCCGATCACCATATAGGTTCACTAGATGAAAAAGCCTGGAAGGAGGAGAGATGACTAGAAATGAATCGGTTTAGCCGTTTATTGTGTGGATTAATTGTGTGGATTATTTAATTGAGTAGATTAATTTAATTGAGTAGAGGAACTTGTGCATTTCAGGTAAAATAACAACTCAATGTTTATATCCCAGGACAAATTAGCTAGCAACAGCAAGCTAGCTAAATAGGACAAATTAGCTAGCAAGTGCAAGCTAACAAGCTAAATTGCCATACATGTTTAATGCTTTTCGACCTGTCCCTAAATTAATGTCATTGGTTCAGAGTTTGTTTTGATATTTTAACCTGCGTGTCTAGATCGCGTTTGTTGTAGGGGGACAAAATACGATAGCGCAGGATGGCACACGCGCGCAGCCGGTTTGGGTTCCGTGTAATGAGCTGTGGAGCTTCTCAAAGTAATTGTCTTCACCTCAAACAGCAAGTAAACAAAGTCTGTTTTTACATCCATTGAGAATGACAATAGTTCCTCAATGTAGCCTATTTTAAAAATCTTTCCAGCTCTCTCCCTTTCGAACTTTTTTAACAAATCAAAAACTGAAAAATTGGGCGTGCAAAATTATTCAGCCCCTTTACTTTCAGTGCAGCAAACTCTCTCCAGAAGTTCAGTGAGGATCTCTGAATGATCCAATGTTGACCTAAATGACTAATGATGATAAATACAATCCACCTGTGTGTAATCAAGCCTCCGTATAAATGCACCTGCACTGTGATAGTCTCAGTGGTCCGTTAAAAGCGCAGAGAGCATCATGAAGAACAAGGAACACACCAGGCAGGTCCGAGATACTGTTGTGAAGAAGTTTAAAGCCGGATTTGGATACAAAAAGATTTCCCAAGCTTTAAACATCCCAAGGAGCACTGTGCAAGTGATAATATTGAAATGGAAGGAGTATCAGACCACTGCAAATCTACCAAGACCTGGCCATCCCTCTAAACTTTCAGCTCATACAAGGAGAAGACTGATCAGAGATGCAGCCAAGAGGCCCATGATCACTCTGGATGAACTGCAGAGATCTACAGCTGAGGTGGGAGACTCTGTCCATAGGACAACAATCAGTCGTATATTGCACAAATCTGGCCTTTATGGAAGAGTGGCAAGAAGAAAGCCATTTCTTAAAGATATCCATAAAAAGTGTCGTTTAAAGTTTGCCACAAGCCACCTGGTAGACACACCAAACATGTGGAAGAAGGTGCTCTGGTCAGATGAAACCAAAATTGAACCTTTTGGCAACAATGCAAAACGTTATGTTTGGCATAAAAGCAACACAGGTCATCACCCTGAACACCATATCCCCACTGTCAAACATGGTGGTGGCAGCAACATGGTTTGGGCCTGCTTTTCTTCAGCAGGGACAGGGAAGATGGTTAAAATTGATGGGAAGATGGATGGAGCCAAATACAGGACCATTCTGGAAGAAAACCTGATGGAGTCTGCAAAAGACATGAGACTGGGACGGAGATTTGTCTTCCAACAAGACAATGATCCAAAACATAAAGCAAAATCTACAATGGAATGGTTCAAAAATAAACATATCCAGGTGTTAGAATTGCCAAGTCAAAGTCCAGACCTGAATCCAATCGAGAATCTGTGGAAAGAACTGAAAAATGCTGTTCACAAATGCTCTCCATCCAACCTCACTGAGCTCGAGCTGTTTTGCAAGGAGGAATGGGAAAGAATTTCAGTCTCTCGATGTGCAAAACTGATAGAGACATACCCCAAGCGACTTACAGCTGTAATCGCAGCAAAAGGTGGCGCTACAAGGTATTAACTTAAGGGGGCTGAATAATTTTGCACACCCAATTTTTCAGTTTTTGATATGTTAAAAAAGTTTGAAATGTCCAATAAATGTCGTTCCACTTCATGATTGTGTGCCACTTGTTGTTGATTCTTCACAAAAAAATAAAGTTTTATATCTTTATGTTTGAAGCCTGAAATGTGGCAAAAGGTCACAAAGTTCAAGGGGGCCGAATACTTTCGCAAGGCACTGTACATGTTGCTGTCCATATCATCTCTTGTATTTATCTAGCGGCATAATATTAGCCTCGCTGTCCGACCTAGGAAACAATGTTTCACTTTGGCATTTTGATCTCTGTGTCATACAGAGAGTGGTCTCTGTACCATACAGAGAGTGAACGGTGCCCAGACGAGACAACGTTTTCAGAGCTAGGCGAAATCACACATTACAGATTCACTGTATCACCGACTGGTACGGCAACTGCACCACCCGCATAGCAACTATGCAAAAATAATTAAAGACTGGGTCACATTTGTAGCAAGATGATCAAAAGAATTAACAACCAGATTTTTGTCTGGATTATTTCTTCTTGTGGAAGAATGAAATTGTATTAATTAATTTACTATCAAAATAACGCTTGAATTAAAATATGTAATTCATCATTATTGTAATATGTTGGTAACAGTTTTATTTAAGTGATAATGCCTGACAATCCGGTGTTTGGAGGATATATTGGCACGTGCCAGACTTCGAGGACATTATCACTTTTATACAACTGGTTACCAACATATTCAAATAATGACTGACATATTTTCATTAAAAACATTATTTTTATGAATTTATTCATACTATTTATTCCTTCCACAAGATATTAGGTGCGTTCATAAATTCAATCTGGTGTGCCAGAGTGCGCCCCTCTGGGCGTTTGTAAATTCAGAGCGTTGTCAGATTGTCCTTTCGTAAATTCAGAGCGTTTCGTTCTCAGAGCTTTCAGAGCGCACGTTGGACGCTCTGGCCGAGGAGTAGGGTTGATCAGAGAGTTCTGGCCTCACAACGGCAGTCACGCTAACTGGCTAACGTTGGCTAGCTACTGTTTTCATGTTATCCAGAGCGTTGGGGACTGTATCTGTGCTGCTGACAACAATGTAATTTAGTTTTTTTGCCAACGTTTACTGACACCGGTCATATTTAACGGGTGTTGGTTGCCCTTTCGTAAATTCATCAGTTATTCTGCACTCTGGCACACTTGGACGAGAGTGCTCTGAAATCGGAGTGGATGGCCAGAGTGAATTTACGAACACACCCATAGTCCCGACACAAATCTAGTGTTGCTACCTCAGCCGGCTGGTCATTCCTTCTATTGGCTCGGTTGCTAGAGACGGGACCCAGTCGTTCAGTCTTTTTGTTCTGTGCCTATAAACATGACCCAGTCGTTCGTTCTAAATGTTCCATTGCCATACTGGCTGGCAACGTTCTTATCCCTTGCTTACACGTCAAAAAGTGCAGCCAGGATTTGGAAACATCTATGACATTGAGCTAATATGGCACGATTTCGCCTGGCATAGAAAATGTGCTCACTCATCAGTACACTGTTTTTCAGAGGAGGTAGCCAACAACACAGCTAACACAATAACTGAAGCTGGAAAGACTGCAAACTAGCCGCACTTCGTTTCGTTTTTACCTTTTTTCTGTTGACATTTCTTTGTATACATACATACAAATTATGCCAGCTGATTCATGATTGCCTGTCTGTCTCGTCCCAACTCGTTCATTACTACCGGACAGCAGGAGATCGAATTTATATATTGAAACAATGTTGCAAATGCCGGAGAGACAGACAGCAAGGTTTATACAAATATCCACTGTTGAAAACAAAATCTTATTCTAAAAGAAATGTGAGATAATGTCTAGATGCTTTTTAGAGTAGAGATCAAGTTCATAAATTGACTGGCTGGGCTGATGAGACAGTGGATTGCGCAGTAAAATGGAACAGAGTAAATAGGCATTTAAAAAAAATCAGATTTAACCTGTGGTAAATTGTGGAAGAGACACCGGCTGGAATGCGGTTTTAACCAATCAGCATTCAGGATTAGACCCACCCGTGTATAAAAAGAAGCAATAACGCACGGGAAGCAGTGCTGTATCATGAATAGAGTGACAGGTAAATGTGTTGGGCTGCGGTACGCCATTTACCTGTGACCGTATTCATGATACAGCACTGCCTTGCATGTCTTATTGCTTAATTCATATTTTATATTCTGACAACATGGCATTTCACTGTTTGTCCACACCTACAATTTGATTTGAACCATGTTCTGTGTATTTTTGGTGTGACGTTGATGGAATATTCTCCAAACCCTCAGAAAACTGGACACATGAATGTTCTTGCAAAGTTCCCATGAAAAATGCCTAGAAGATTATTATGTTCTAAATAGGTTCTCAGGTGGTTTTTGCTAACATACATTGAATGTTCTCCTAACTAACGGGAAACTGGACACACAAACATCTGGGGAACATTCTCCCTTGAATTGTTAGCTGGGATTTCTTCCTTCATTCCTGCTGTGTTAGTAGTCTACAGTAGTCAAGCACTGGAACAAAGTTATGTCCTGACCTAGCCAATGTCTCAACACTCTCTCAGTACACTAGTCTAGTGAGACCGCTGATGGGGCCTCCCCTCTACCAGAGGTTGAAACGTGTTTAGCTGCTTTCTGGGGGCATACAGTATGAGTCTTTTATCCTTGCACATAAATTAGCTAACACCCATGTCCTCCTTTAAGGTACTACACATACTATTGGCTACTAGTTACCTAAAAAAAAATCACATTCTTATCATACTAATCTATCATCCTAGTTTAACATTTTATTCAAATGTTGTGATCATAAGATACCAGTGTATTATAATTATTCATAGTTTCACACCGTATGATGATGCCTATTTTCTGCTGTAGGGAGTGGCAACAATCTCCTCCTGCTCTCTGTCTGTCAGTTTCTAGCAGTCGGTTGGATTTATGATAAATCCTCCAGATTCTCTGGTGATAACAAATGCAGGACAATTAGGTAATGTGTCTCTTCAGGAGTAAGTTATTTGCCCCAAGCGACAGTTCAGTTCATGTTTTGAGTTGTGATATATCCTGAGTGAGAAATTACTATGTTGAAATATTTAGACCTTCTAAGATGGGTCTGAATCATTTTGGATGAATGCGGTTGTGGATACATCCACTTAAATGTGTGCCACACCTAAACATGTGCCTTTTTTTGTCTTTTGCATTTTTTGTCACATTCTAAAATGGATTAAATTGTTTTTTTTCCTCATCAATCTGAACACAATATCCCATAATGACAAAGCAAAAACAGGTTTACACATTTTTGCAAATGTATAAAAAAAAACGGAAATATCACATTTACATAAGTATTCAGACCCTCTCCGCTGCTGTCTCTCTCCCTTTTCCTCCACTGAGACTGACGATCAAATGCAGGCGCCATCAGTACAGAAAAAAAACTGCTAATGATTTAAATGTGTGGTTCACAAGTAATACCACTAATTATACATTACCAGTGTGATCATATACCTCACGTTTTGAGGTATAATTTTTAAATGGTCTGAGAAGAACAACATTGGCAGGGCAATTCAAGAATAGCCAATATACAGTGTTAATGTAATGAGCCTATAGCCTCTGCACAAACCTCATTGCTACAGAACAGTTTTTTAGGTTAATGCTTCATAAGTCATGTTGAATAAAAACATTTTGCTCTGAATTTGATCTCGGCTCAGAAAAGGTTGGTGACCAATGCCCAAGGGCTATGAGAGTGTGTGTCATGAAATGATTTTCATGTCAGATGTACTGAAATCCTGTCAAAAGGTGTTATCACCCTCTGGGTGCTGTCTAGTTTAAATTCTTTCTTCTCAGGGATCTTTGATTTATGATGGGAATATAATTGACTTGTGGCACCCGTCCTTGCAGACGGTAAATCATTGGAAATTATTCTTTTGATTTAATGCAATTCCTCCCTCCTGCAAATATATATATTTTATTATCCGTTCAGCTTTTTGGTAACTGGATATATATACCAATATTCTCGACTCCGGAGCATTTAAAGCTCCAATATGTAACTTTTATGGCAACCTGACCAAATTCACAAAGAAAAGTGAGTTATAGATCTGTGATTTTAATTGAAAGTGAGTCTAAGAAGTAAGTGGTAAATATGTTCTATGCACCTTATTTCTACGCTTCCCTTTCCTAAGTTTCGTGTTTGAGTCTTTTACTTTCGGTTTTGTACACCAGCGTCAAACAACTGAAAATACAATATTTTTTCATATTATAATTTAAAATGTATTTCACAGCAGTTTAGAATGATCCTCTAGTGCTTGTTTTGTCACATAAACTGAAGTTGGGCAAACTATTTTAATTTTGGCAACCAGGAAATGGCAGAGTGATTTCAGCATATTGCACCTTTAAAATCATTGACTCTATTGACACACCTCTGCCTCATTATAAGTAACATAATAAAAGTATGTGGTCACCTGCTCGTCGAACATCTCATTCCAAAATCATGGAGTTGGTCCCCCCTTTGCTGCTATATATATATATATATATATATATATAGGAACAGTGGGTTAACTGCCTTGTTTAGGGGCTGAACAACAGATTTTTACCTTGTCAGCTCGGGAATTTGATCTAGTAACCTTTCAGTTACTGGCAACCTTTCAGTTACTGGCTATAACAGCCTCCACTCTTCTGGGAAGGCTTTCCACTAGATGTTAAAATATTGCAATGGGGACTTGCTTCCATTCAGCCACAAGAGCATTAGTGAGGTCGGGCACTGAAGTTGGGTGATTAGGCCTGGCTCGCATTCCGCGTTCTAATTCATCCCAAAGGTGTTTGACGCTCTGTGTAGGCCAGTCAAGTTTTCCACAACAATCTCAACAAACCATTTCTGTATGGAACTTGCTTTGTGCACGGGGGCATTGTCATGCTGAAACAGGAAAGGGCATTCCCCAAACTGTTGCCGCAATGTTGGAAGCACAGAATCGTCTAGAATGTCATTGTATGCTGAAGCGTTAAGATTTCCCTTCACTGGAACTAAGGGGCCTAGCCCAAACCAAGAAAAACAGCCACAGACCATTATTACTCCACAAAACTTTACAGTTGGCACTATGCATTCGGGCAAGTAGCGTGATCCTGGCATCTGCCAGGTGGTGAAGTGTGATTCAGAGTCCAATTGTGGCGAGCTTTACACCACTACAGCCAATGCTTGGCATTGCGCATGGTGATCTTAGGATTGTGTGCAGCTGATTCATGAAGCTCCCAACAAACAGTTATTGTGCTGATGTTGCTTCCAGAGTCAGTTTGGAACTCAGTAGTGAGTTTTGCAAGTGAGGACAGATGATTTTTACGCGCTATGTGCTTCAGGACTTGCCAGTCCCATTCTGTGAGCTTGTGTGGCCTACCACTTCATGGCTGAGCCGTTGCTGCTCCTAGACATTTCCACTTCACAATAACAGCACTTAAAGTTGACTGGGGCAGTTCTATCAGGGCAGAAATTTGACAAACTGACTTGTTAGAAAAATGGCATCCTATGACATGCCACTGCAGGGTAGTCTAGTGGTTAGCGCATTAGACTAGTAACTGGAAGGTTGCAAGTTCAAACCCCTGAGCTGACAAGGTACAAACTTGTCCTTCTGCCCCTGACCAGGCAGTTAGCCCACTGTTCCTAGGCAGTCGTTGAAAATAAGAATTTGTTCTTAACTGACTTGCCTAGTTAAATGAAGGTACAATTAAAATTTAATTTACTGAGCTCTTCAATAAGGACACTCTAATGCCAATGTTTGTTTATGTAGATTGCATGGCTGTGTGCTCAATTGTATACATCTGTCAGCAACAGGTGTGGCTGAAATAGCCGAATCCACAAATTTTAAGGGGTGTCCACATACTTTTGTATATATAGTGTTTCTCCTCTGGATCTGCCCCTCTTGGTCTTTACTCTGTAAAATAGACAATCTCTCCTGTGAGGTTTCATCTTTTTGTGCTATTTGGCTAGATATATCTTTGTTCTCTTCATCACTGTTGTCAGCTGTGTATAATAGTATATTTGACTTTCCCATTGAGGATATAAGCTTGATGGATGTCAGGATCCCTTGATAAAGTAAGGGAACACCCCCCTGAAATGGACAAAAATGAATGGGAAGTCATTGGCACTGGACAAACCATATACACGGTGTCCAATACCACTCAATTCGGCGTCGTTTCGTTCAAAGTTGATTGCAAATGCCATATGGCAAATGCCAGGTGTAACACTTTAAAAATCCAACTGGCGCTCCACCGTAGTTTTTCATATTGCAAATGCAACACAAGTCAACATCCAAAAGCAACATTTTGAAAAAGTGAAAAAAAAAAAAAAACGTATCACCCCCTTAAAAAAATGCTTTCTGGACCGTTTTCCGAAAATTCTTTCGATTTTGTTTTGTCAATTACACATGTGTAAGAACTGTATCATTTTTTTTTTTTAAATTGCGCATAAGGCATATGTTTTGTCCATTTGCAATATGATTTCATAGGAAGTCAAAAGTCAAAGTCAAAAGTCACTGTTTTGGGGGCCAAATGCCATAAGTAATTTGACATGCTCAAAAATACTGCAGAAATGCAAAATTGACTGGCCTGATGAACTCGGGATGACCGGGCAGTGATAGTTGTTCCTTTCCATCACTCGTTGTGTAGATTTCAACATGTCCATTTGGTGATGTTTTTTTCACTATTGAATCATATTGCAAATGTACGTGCATTTGCAATATGTTTCAATGGGCATTTACCATCACGAATTTGTCATGCTCAAAAGTCAAACTATACTTTGCTCAAACTATACTTTTGTCAACTTTTATAATCAGGATGGCCGGGCATTGATAGTGGTTCTTCTCCATCGCTCGTTGTGTTGATTTCATTATGTCCATTTGTTTATGTTTTCTCACTTTTGCAAATTCACTGTGCATTTGCAATGTGGTTCAATGGGCATTTACCATCACAAATTTGTCATGCTCAAAAATCTTGCAGGAATGCGAAATTGACTGGCCCGATGAACTCAGGATGGCTGGGCAGTGATTTTGGTTCCTCTCCATCGCTCGTTGGGGTTGATTTCAGAAGTGTCACTTTGGTGATGGTACCTCACTGTTTAAACACATTGCAAATGGACAAAAGTCACCAGCAAGTCACCGTCCATCAGTCAATTAGATATCATTCTGACACTAAACTGATACAAACTGACACCAAACCCACTTTTTCCAACTTGTTTAGTAGCCAACTATCACATACTACAGAGCTGGCCCAAAATTCACAACGCCTTCTATTCAAACCATAATAAAAACATAAAACACGTAGTTACGTTCCAGCTGCGGGTCCAGTTCTGATGTTATGTGTAGGCCTAGCTGAGCCGTCCCCGAATCCCAAGTTTCGGCTCGATAGGTAATTTGGTGCCCGAGCAAGACCCTAATTGGTGCTGAAAATCCACTTTTTTCCATGACTTGCTACGGGGTCCTTGAATGAGCTATCGGACAGAAATGTTGGGGTTCGTCTATATGGGCCGAGGCGGTCGCAATGCACCTAGTCTTGTGACTCTGGGACATTTCTAAATGTCGTCATTTTCGTGATGCAAAAATGAATTGAAGTCATTGCAAATGTACGAGGCTGTTTCTCGGTCCGAGAACCTTCTAGAGCCACGTAACACACCACGCACTATCGACCTGAGGTATAGAACAGGTTTTTAAAGTTTCGGAACTCTAGGTCTGACGGTTCTTTAATAGTTCCAACAAGGTTAACTAATGCAGGCAGTGTATGTCTCTACACACCCCAATATGTCCCTCCTTCCAAGCTGTGTGTGTGTGTGTGATTTAGTTTTTATTTTAAATTTTATGGGAAAAATGACTGATTTACAGTTCATGGGGGTTGCCTAATCACACATATGAAGTTTTGGAAAGATCTGACTTTTTTAACCCTTCGAAACAGCCCCTGAGACACCTATTATGGCACTTCCAGTTGGCACAGGAAGCTATAGGTAGACACATATCCTCATTGGGCTATGCTTTTACAGAAGTCTTTACGTTAAGAACTGACAGATTTACACAGGGTTGAATGCACTATTTCTATCGAACTGCAGATTGGGTATGGATATACACTTTTAGGATGATTTTAACCACTTCCGGTTGGTCCAGGAAGCTTAGAATCAACACAGGTAGACCTCATAGTGGCCTGATGGACTGTCATCGAAAACAGGTTCATACGGCATTCATAACCCACATAGGCTTCAGGTTGAATTTAGGAGTGCAGGCAATTTATTCCTTTGGGGAGAGAAGTCATTGTAATCTGTGAGATAAAAAAAACGGATTTACTGTTAAGGGTTAATACCACATGGTCATGGTTAGGCTTGCACGGATCGGGAGGACCTCATGAACGTACCTGAGGTCGAATTGTGCTTCTCACCCTAACGGTTCTCTCACTGTCACCCAAAAGCAAATGACGTTGTGGGGCAGGCTTCATTTTGGGCCTACTTTTCTCATGGTCGCTGCGCTTAGACCGAGCGAGCTACGGTCAAGCGGGATATCTCGTTGAACTCGGCATGGCCTAGAGATTATGGTAATGCCATTGCCTGCTCTCTGTGTCTTTAAACACAGCACTTTGTCACTCCATCCTTGCTGTGTGTGTGTGTGAGAGCTTTTCTTTGACATCTGTTGGGAGAAATTACTGATTTACAGTTCAGGAGGGTTACCTAGGCACACATATGAAGTTTTGGAAAGATGTGACTTTTTTAACCCTTCAAAACAGACACTGTGACCCAATTAAAGGCACTTCCGGTTGGCACAGGAAGCTATAAGTAAACACATGTCTTGATTGAGGTAGCCTCTTACAGAATCCTGAGTTTTAAGTCTTTAAGTTAAGAATTGACTGATCTACACAGGGTTGAATGCAGTGATTTTCATAATAACAGGTTATGTGTTTCAAAACACTTTTAGGGTGAATTTAACCACTTCCGGTTGCTCCAGGAAGCTTAGAATCAACACACATAGACCTCATAGTAGCCTGATGGATTGTCATCGAAGACAGGTTCATACAGCCTTCATAACCCACATAGGCTTCAGGTTGGATTTAGGGGTGCAGGCAATGTATTCCTATGGGGAGAGAAGTCAATGCAAACTGTTTGATGTAAACCCCTTCTTTTAACTGGTAAGGGTTAATGCCACACGGTCAAGGTTAGGCTTGCACAGATCGGGTGCTTCTCACCCTAACGGTTCTCTCACTGTCACCCAAAAGCAAATGACATTTGGGCCAGGCTTCATTTTGGGCCTACTTTTTTTCACGGTCGCTGCACTCAGAGCGAGCTACGGTCAAGCGGGGCATCTCGTTGAACTCGGCACGGCCTAGAGAATATGGAAATGCCATTGCAGGCTCTGTGAGTCTTTAAGCACCGCACTTTGTCACTCCATCCTTGCTGTGTGTGTGTGTATGTGTTTGTGAGAGAGCTTTTCTTTGACATCTGTTGGGAGAAATGACTGACTTACAGTTCATGGGGGTTGCCTAATCACACATATGAAGTTTTGAAAAGATCTGACCTTTTTAACCCTTGGAAACAGCACCTATGACACCATTTTAAGGCACTTCCGGTTTACACAGGAAGCTGAAAGTGAACACATATCCTCCTTGGGGTAGGCAATTACAGAATCCTGAGTTTTAAGTCTTTACATTAAGACCTGAGTTATTTACGGAGGGTTTAGTGAGTGTGTGTTATTTCAGAAAATCACAGAAATCTCGCAGAGCTCCGCAGCACACATTAAAAAGATTCGTATGAACACCCTGCAACTGGATCTGTAGCTGTTTAAAAAAAAAACATCACCAATTTAACATTGTACGATTTCTCTTAAACGACGATAGATAAATGTCTGGTTCTTTTTTTATTGACACCGTAGGTCCCTTTACTTTGACGTGAAGCAGAAAAAGTATTGCTCTATTTTCATTTTGGACCTTTAATCCCAGAAAAATGGCCATAACTCAAAAAACGTTGAGACCTAGACGCCATCTTGTTCAGGGCCAACTGCCCATTATGCCAAATCTACGCTCACCAAGTTTCGTCTTCGAAAGTCTTTTCCGTTTTGGAGATAAGGCCACGTCGTGATTCGTGATGTTTTGTACATTTGCAATATGATTCCATTCGCCCTCTTTTGGGATTTATCGGGACAGCGAAAAAATGACCAAAATTGGATTCTTTTATAAAACGGAAACCGAATGTCCAAGAGAGTTCGTTTGATGACTTCCCGGTAGATCCGGCCCTGCCGCACGGCCCGGCGTGGTCCGCAAATTTTACAAACGTTTTCGGACGTCTGGTAAGGGACCGTACATTTGCAATATGGACTTTCTCACTAACCATATGGCGAATGTCAAAATGTTCCCTTAAGGTATGGAAGTCTGCCGTCACAGCCACTTCGGCTTTGATTGCAAACCAGAAAGGCTGTTCCCATTGACAGACCAAGGGCAAGTGCATGTGAAAACTTTAGATCCAAATGGGTTTACCATAAGGTTTCATAATGTTTTCATAAGGATCCATTTTCACTCATGTGCAGAATGATGCTGTTTTACTATGTCATCTTGAACACTTTCATAAGGTAATATGTTTAAGATAAACCTGGCATGTTTTTGGAAATGGTGGCTGTTTGACTACCTTTGCAAATGTTTATTGTTTTATGGAAATAAACTGTCATCGGTTGTAAAACATAGATAGCCACTCTCCCTAGGGCAGTGGTCACCAACCTGTCAATCGCGATCCAAGGCTTTCCTCCTCGATCACCAAACATTTATGTGAAAAGCCCAACGATAAAGCCTTGCATTCCTATTTTTTAAATTTGTTTCACGCTGCTTGCGGTAGGTGCACTTGATTCAGCTGCCCTACGTTCCGTGTAGTCAAGGTTTTACAACTTTTAACCATTTCACGTGTCTGAAGGTGCAAACTTTGCCTATTTGGGCCCGGAGACCACATTAAGTTCACCTATAGGCCTACCGCTGGCCAATCAGATAGCGCAGATCACTGTGTCTGAAGTAACCAAGGGGCCAGGGTCCTAAAACTCCTACAGTTTTGCTTCAGTACTGCCGTTTAACTGACGTCTGGCACAGAAAGACAATTTCCATAGAGGGCCACATAGAGAAGTCAAATTTGAAAAGTCAGAATAAGACACTTTAGTCATCACCTTTTTGCACCAAACATCCACTGAATTATTCAAATAATTGTTGCTCACGCCAAACTTTTTTCCATCACTCACAGCTGAAGATAATAATAATATTTTATATTCATCCTATGTCTGCCATGTTTTTGGAGCAGGTGATGATGTCGTCGCTGCTCTCGCTGCTCCCTGTGCGCATAATGTTGCTAGTGTGCATGTGATGTTGGATAAACACTGAGTGTACAAAACTTTAAATCAAATCAAATCAAATTTTATTTGTCACATACACATGGTTAGCAGATGTTAATGCGAGTGTAGCGAAATGCTTGTGCTTCTAGTTCCGCCAATGCAGTAATAACCAACAAGTTATCTAACCTAACAATTCCACAACTACTCCCTTCTACACACAAGTGTAAAGGGATAAAGAATATGTACATAAAGGGCCTCCCGGGTGGCGCAGTGGTTAAGGGCTGACTCTGGGTTCGCGCCCAGGCTCTGTCGTAACCGGCCGCGACCGGGAGGTCCGTGGGGCGACGCACAATTGGCCTAGCGTCGTCCGGGTTAGGGAGGATTTGGCCGGTAGGGAAATCCTTGTCTCATCGCGCACCAGCGACTCCTGTGGCAGGCCGGGTGCAGTGCTTGCCAGGTGCACGGTGTTTCCTCCGACACATTGGTGTGACTGGCTTCCGGGTTGGATGCGCGCTGTGTTAAGAAGCAGTGCGGCTTGGTTGGGTTGTGTATCGGAGGACGCATGACTTTCAACCTTCGTCTCTCCCGAGCCCGTACGGGAGTTGTAGCGATGAGACATGATAGTAGCTACTAAAAACAATTGGATACCATGAAATTGGGGAGAAAAAGGGGTAAAAAAAAAAAATGTACAGAAAGATATATGAATGAGTGATGGTACAGAACGGAGTAGGCAAGATGCAGTAGATGGTATAGAATACAGTATATACATATGAGATGAGTGATGTAGGGTATATAAACATAAAGTTACATAGTTTAAAGTGGCTAGTGAAACATGTATTACATAAAGATGGCAAGATGCAGTAGATGATATAGAGTACAGTATATACATATACATATGAGATGAGTAATGTAGGGTATGTAAACATTATATTAAGTTGCATTGTTTAAAGTGGAAAGTGATACATTTTTACATCAAACTCATCAATTTCCATTATTAAAGTGGCTGGAGTTGAGTCAGTATGTTGGCAGCAGCCACTCAATGTTAGTGGTGGCTGTTTAACAGTAAGATGACCATGAGATAGAAGCTGTTTTTCAGTCTCTCGGTCCTTGCTTTGATGCACCTGTACTGACCTCACCTTCTGGATGATAGCGGGGTGAACAGGCAGTGGCTCAGGTGGTTGTTGTCCTTGATGATCTTTATGGCTTTCCTGGGACATCGGGTGGTGTAGGTGTCCTGGAGGGCACGTTGTCTGCCCACGGTGATGCGTTGTGCAGTCCTCACTACCCTCTGGAGAGCCTTACGGTTGTGGGCGGAGCAGGTGCCCTACCAGGCGGTGATACAGCCCGACAGGATGCTCTCGATCGTGCATCTGTAGAAGTTTGTGAGTGCTTTTGGTGACTAGCCGAATTTCTTCAGCCTCCTGAGGTTGAAGAGGCACTGCTGCGCCTTCTTCACAACGCTGTCTGTGAGGGTGGACCAATTCAGTTTGTCCATGATGTGTACGCCGAGGAACTTAAAACTTACTACCCTCTCCACTACTGTCCCGTCGATGTGGATAGGGGGGTGCTCCCTCTGCTGTTTCCTGAAGCCCACAATAATCTCCTTTGTTTTGTTGACGTTGAGTGTGAGGTTATTTTCCTGACACCACACTCCGAGGGCCCTCACCTCCTCCTTGTAGGCCGTCTCGTCGTTGTTGGTAATCAAGCCTACCACTGCAGTGTCGTCTGCAAACTTGATGATTGAGTTGGATGCGTGCATGGCCACGCAGTCATGGGTGAACAGGGAGTACAGGATAGGGATAGGATAGGATAGGGCCCTTGTGTTGAGGATCAGCGGGGTGGAGATGTTGTTACCTACCCTCACCACCTGGGGGCGACCCGTCAGAAAGTCCAGTACCCAGTTGCACAGGGCGGGGTCGAGCTCACTCGAGCTTGATTACGAGTTTGGAGGGTACTATGGTGTTAAATGCTGAGCTGTAGTCGATGAACAGCATTCTCACATAGGTATTCCTCTTGTCCAGGTGGGTTAGGGCAGTGTGCAGTGTGGTTGCGATTGCGTCATCTGGGGACCTATTGGGGCGGTAAGCAAATTGGAGTAGGTCTAGGGTGTCAGGTAGGGTGGAGGTGATATGGTCCTTGACAAGTCTCTCAAAGCACTTCATGATGACGGAAGTGAGTGCTTCGGGGCGGTAGTCGTTTAGCTCAGTTACCTTAGCTTTCTTGGGAACAGGAACAATGGTGGTCCTCTTGAAGCATGTGGGAACAGCAGACTGGGATAAGGATTGATTGAATATGTCCGTAAACACACCAGCCAGCTGGTCTGCGTATGCTCTGAGGACGCGGCTGGGGATGCCGTCTGGGCCTGCAGCCTTGCGAGGGTTAACACGTTTAAATGTTTTACTCACGTTGGCTGCAGTGAAGGAGAGTCCACGGGTTTTGGTAGCGGGCCGTGTCAGTGGCACTGTATTGTCCTCAAAGCGTACCAAAAAGTTATTTAGTCTGTCTGGGAGCAAGACATCCTGGTCTGCGACGGCTGCGATTATAATCACAGCCGTATATATCCCCCCCCCCAAGCAGACACATCGATGGCTCTGAACGAACTTTATTTAACTCTCTGCAAACTGGAAACGATTTATCCGGAGGCTGCATTCATTGTAGCTGGGGATTTTAACAAGGCTAATCTGAAAACAAGACTCCCTAAATTTTATCAGCATATCGATTGCGCAACCAGGGGTGGAAAGACCCTGGATCATTGTTACTCTAACTTCCGCGACGCATATAAGGCCCTGCCCCGCCCCCCTTTCGGAAAAGCTGACCACGACTCCATTTTGTTGATCCCTGCCTACAGACAGAAACTAAAACAAGAAGCTCCCACGCTGAGGTCTGTCCAACGCTGGTCCGACCAAGCTGACTCCACACTCCAAGACTGCTTCCATCACGTGGACTGGGAGATGTTTCGTATTGCGTCAGCCAACAACATTGACGAATACGCTGATTCGGTGTGCGAGTTCATTAGAACGTGCGTTGAAGATGTCGTTCCCATAGCAACGATTAAAACATTCCCCAACCAGAAACCGTGGATTGATGGCAGCATTCGTGTGGAACTGAAGGCGCGAACCACTGCTTTTAATCAGGGCAAGGTGTCTGGTAACATGACTGAATACAAACAGTGCAGCTATTCCCTCCGCAAGGCTATCAAACAAGCTAAGCGTCAGTACAGAGACAAAGTAGAATCTCAATTCAACGGCTCAGACACAAGAGGCATGTGGCAGGGTCTACAGTCAATCACGGACTACAGGAAGAAACCCAGCCCAGTCACGGACCAGGATGTCTTGCTCCCAGGCAGACTAAACAACTTTTTTGCCCGCTTTGAGGACAATACAGTGCCACTGACACGGCCTGCAACGAAAACATGCGGTCTCTCCTTCACTGCAGCCGAAGTGAGTAAGACATTTAAACGTGTTAACCCTCGCAAGGCTGCAGGCCCAGACAGCATCCCCAGCCGCGCCCTCAGAGCATGCGCAGTCCAGCTGGCCGGTGTGTTTACGGACATATTCAACCAATCCCTATACCAGTCTGCTGTTCCCACATGCTTCAAGAGGGCCACCATTGTTCCTGTTCCCAAGAAAGCTAAGGTAACTGAGCTAAACGACTACCGCCCCGTAGCACTCACATCCGTCATCATGAAGTGCTTTGAGAGACTAGTCAAGGACCATATCACCTCCACCCTACCTGACACCCTTGACCCACTCCAATTTGCTTACCGCCCAAATAGGTCCACAGACGATGCAATCTCAACCACACTGCACACTGCCCTAACCCATCTGGACAAGAGGAATACCTATGTGAGAATGCTGTTCATCGACTACAGCTTGGCATTCAACACCATAGTACCCTCCAAGCTCGTCATCAAGCTCGAGACCCTGGGTCTCGACCCCGCCCTGTGCAACTGGGTACTGGACTTCCTGACGGGCCGCCCCCAGGTGGTGAGGGTAGGCAACAACATCTCCTCCCCGCTGATCCTCAACACTGGGGCCCCACAAGGGTGCGTTCTGAGCCCTCTCCTGTACTCCCTGTTCACCCACGACTGCGTGGCCACGCACGCCTCCAACTCAATCATCAAGTTTGCGGACGACACAACAGTGGTAGGCTTGATTACCAACAACGACGAGACGGCCTACAGGGAGGAGGTGAGGGCCCTCGGAGTGTGGTGTCAGGAAAATAACCTCACACTCAACGTCAACAAAACTAAGGAGATGATTGTGGACTTCAGGAAACAGCAGAGGGAACACCCCCCCATCCACATCGATGGAACAGTAGTGGAGAGGGCAGCAAGTTTTAAGTTCCTCGGCATACACATCACAGACAAACTGAATTGGTCCACTCACACAGACAGCATCGTGAGGAAGGCGCAGCAGCGCCTCTTCAACCTCAGGAGGCTGAAGAAATTCGGCTTGTCACCAAAAGCACTCACAAACTTCTACAGATGCACAATCGAGAGCATCCTGGCGGGCTGTATCACCGCCTGGTATGGCAACTGCACCGCCCTCAACCGTAAGGCTCTCCAGAGGGTAGTGAGGTCTGCACAACGCATCACCGGGGGCAAACTACCTGCCCTCCAGGACACCTACACCACCCGATGCTACAGGAAGGCCATAAAGATCATCAAGGACATCAACCACCCGAGCCACTGCCTGTTCACCCCGCTGTCATCCAGAAGGCGAGGTCAGTACAGGTGCATCAAAGCTGGGACCGAGAGACTGAAAAACAGCTTCTATCTCAAGGCCATCAGACTGTTAAACAGCCACCACTAACATTGAGTGGCTACTGCCAACACACTGTCAATGCCACTGACTCTACTCCAGCCACTTTAATCATGGGAATTGATGGGAAATGATGTAAATATATCACTAGCCACTTTAAACAATGCTACCTTATATAATGTTACTTACCCTACATTATTCATCTCATATGCATACGTAGATACTGTACTCTATATCATCGACTGCATCCTTATGTAATACATGTATCACTAGCCACTTTAACTATGCCACTTGGTTTACATACTCATCTCATATGTATATACTGTACTCGATATCATCTACTGTATCTTGCCTATGCTGCTCTGTACCATCACTCATTCATATATCCTTATGTACATATTCTTTATCCCCTTACATTGTGTATAAGACAGTAGTTTTTGGGGGAATTGTTAGTTAGATTACTTGTTCGTTATTACTGCATTGTCGGAACTAGAAGCACAAGCATTTCGCTACACTCGCATTAACATCTGCTAACCATGTGTATGTGACAAATAAATTTGATTTGATTTGATTTGATTTTCTTTTTGTAATCCGTGATTGATTGTAGACCCTGCCACATACCTCTTGTGTCTGAGCCGTTGAATTGTGAATCTACTTTCCTAAAATTGAGGTGAATGTACAAAATATTAAAACATAATGGAGTGGGGGTTCACCTCAATATTAGGAAATTAGATTCACAGCATTGAAGGTCCCCAAGAACACAGTGGCCTCCATCATTCTTAAATGGAAGAAGTTGGAACCACCAAGACTCTTCCTAGAGCTAGCAGCCCAGCGGAGATGGGAGAATCTTCCAGAAGGACAACCATCTCTGCAGCACTCCACCAATCAGGCCTTTACAGTAGATTGGCCAGACGGAAGGCACTCTTCAGTAAAGGCACATGAAGGCCCACTTGGAGTTTGCCAAAAGGACCTAAAGGACTCTCAGACCATGAAAAAACAAGATTCTCTGGTCTGATGAAACCAAGATTGCACTCTTTGGCCTGAATGCCAAGTGTCACGTCTTGAGGAAATCTGGCACCATCCCTACGGTGAAGCATGGTGGTGGCAGCATCATGGGGATGTTTTTCAGCGGCAGGGACTGGGAAACTAGTCAGGATCGGGGGAAAGATTAACGGAGCCAAGTTGAGAGAGATTCTTGATAATAACCTACTCCTGAGTGCTCTGGACCTCACACTTGGGCGAAGGTTCACCTTCAAACAGGACAACAACCTTAAGCACATAGCCAAGACAATGCAGGAGTGGCTTCAGGACAAGTCTCTGAATGTCCCTGAGTGGCCCAGTCAGATCTTGGACTTGAACCTGATCGAACATGTCTGGAAAGACCTGAAAATAGCTGTGCAGTGACGTTCCCCATCCAACCTGACAGAGCTTGAGAGGATCTGCAGAAAATAAATGGGAGAAACTCCCCAAATACAGGTGTGCCAAGCTTGTAGCGTCATACCCAAGAAGACTCATGGCTGTAATCGTGACCAAAGGTGCATCAACAAAGTACTGAGTAAAGGCTCTGAATATTGAGGTAAATGTGACATCAGTTTTTTGTTTTTAATACATTTTCAGAAATATATATTTTTTTAACTGTTTTTGCTTTGTCATTATGGGGTGTTGTGTGTAGATTGATGAGGGAAAAAACTATTTAAGTCTGTAATGTAATTTTTTTTTAAAGCCAAGGGATCTGAATACTTTCCTAATGCACTGTATCTGTATTATTTTATTCTTGTTTGTTTTGCTTTTTTTTTTACATGGTTTGAGATTATTATTGTAATGAAAAGTACCATAGAAGTTGAATAAATAATAATTATTAATAATATTATTATACTTCAGTGCAGCTTTTGATGTCATCATTCGTAACTGCTGAAATGTTTTCATTGTTATGGATTTGTGTAACGGTTGTCGTTGGTGGAAGAAGGAGAGGACCAAGGTGGAGCGTGGTACGTGTTCATGATCTTTTAATTACACTGAACACCAGAACAAAAAAAACAAAACGGATGTCGTGGAAATTTCCTTAATTACCAAATGATGAGAGAGCAAATCACACACCAGTCAGAGTTATGCTTAATCTTCACCTTTAATAATAAGAAAGCTTTTGCAATAGCATTTTCACTTTCAACAGTTCAGTATCTCTAATGAAAAGTTGAGAGTGGTCAACATAATGGCAACTGAGATCTTTTATAGCAAAGATCCATCCCCCCTAGACGACATGACAAACCACAGGTCTTAGGAACTTACACAAAGAAAGATTTTACTTCAGAGAGGAGTATCCCCTAGCCAGACAGCATTGGCTATAAATTATCGTTCAGTTTGGTCTCCTAAACAAAGCTCTTATCTCGTTCTTGGTACAGAATGGTACCAAGACATTACCCCCACCCAATGATATATATCAATTGTCATTTTAGACACTCCCATCCCAAATACAACCAATTCTGGACAAGCTCACAGAGAGGAAAAGAGGTCAAGATAAGGGCAACGAGAGAGGGAACATAGAATGGTTCCAGACACTGCCATCCTCCCATCCCCGATGGGAAAAGTAGGGAGTGACTGGCACACAGACATTGTGGAGCCAAGAGATAATTGGTTCCCCATCAATCATCCTTCACATGGTTTAAAATATACGTTTACACATGACGACAAGCTTGATCTCTCCCCTCTCTGTGGCCCAAGTAACTGAACCCTGACAGAGAACAGATAACTGCAAATGGCCACCACTATAGAACAACAAGATATATTCTGATGAGAAGTAACTCACAAGCATATAATGAAAAGAAAACATCTTATCTATGTTACCCAACTAATTCTGATTTATTCCCAACATGGAACAAACGAAACAGTCCTGTTTGGTACAGAGACAGAGACAGAAAACAACTACCCACAACTCAAGGGCGAAAACAGGCTGCCTAAGTATGGTTCTCAATCAGAGACAACGATTGACAGCTGCCTCTGATTGGGAACCATACCAGGCCAAACACCTAGAAATACAAACATAGAATGCCCACCCCAACTCACGCCCTGACCAACCTAAAATAGAGACATAAAAAAGGAACTAAGGTCAGGACGTGACAATATGCATCTTCTGCCTTATTATGGATTGATTGGATTGATGGATTGATTCATGCAAATTCAGTTGAGTGTGGTGTACTGCAAGGCAGCCGGCTAGGGCCATTATTGTTTTCTGTTTTTACAGAAACCCAGCCTAAAACCCCAAACAGCAAGCAATGCAGGTGTAGAAGCACGGTGGCTAGGAAAAACTCCCTAGAAAGGCCAAAACCTAGGAAGAAACCTAGAGAGGAATCAGACTATGTGGGGTGGCCAGTCCTCTTCTGGCTGTGCCGGGTGGAGATTATAACAGAACATGGCCAAGATGTTCAAATGTTCATAAATGACCAGCATGGTCAAATAATAATAATCACAGGCAGAACAGTTGAAACTGGAGCAGCAGCACAGCCAGGTGGACTGGGAACAGCAAGGAGTCATCATGTCAGGTAGTCCTGAGGCATGGTCCTAGGGCTCAGGTCCTCTGAGAGAGAGAGAAAGAAAGAGACAAAGAGAGAATTAGAGAGAGCATACTTAAATTCACACAGGACACCGGATAGGACAGGAGAAGTACTCCAGATATAACAAACTGACCCTAGACCCCCGACACTACTGCAGCATAAATACTGGAGGCTGAGACAGGAGGGGTCAGGAGACACTGTGGCCCCATCTGATGACACCCCTGGACAGGGCCAAACAGGAAGGATATAACCCCACCCACTTTGCCAAAGCACAGCCCCCACACCACTAGAGGGATTTCTTCAACCACCAACTTACCATCCTGAGACAAGGCCGGGTATAGCCCACAAAGACCTCCGCCACGGCACAACCCAAGGGGGGGCGCCAACCCAGACAGGAAGATCACATCAGTGACTCAACCCACTCAAGTGACGCACCCCTCCTAGGGACGGTATGAAAGAGCCCTAGTAAGCCAGTGACTAAGCCCCTGTAATAGGGTTAGAGGCAGAGAATCCCAGTGGAAAGAGGGGAACCGGCCAGGCAGAGACAGTAAGGGCGGTTCGTTGCTCCAGAGCCTCTCCGTTCACCTTCACACTCCTGGGCCAGACTACACTCAATCGTATGACCCACTGAAGAGATGAGTCTTCAGTAAAGACTTAAAGGTTGAGACCGAGTTTGCGTCTCTCACATGGGTAGGCAGACCATTCCATAAAAATGGAGCTCTATAGGAGAAAGCCCTGCCTCTGGCTATTTGCTTAGAAATTCTAGGGACAATTAGGAGGCCTGCGTCTTGTGACCGTAGCGTACGTGTAGGTATGTATGGCAGGACCAAATCAGAGAGATAGGTAGGAGCAAGCCCATGTAATGCTTTGTAGGTTAGCAGTAAAACCTTGAAATCAGCCCTCACCTTGACAGGAAGCCAGTGTAGGGAGGCTAGCACTGGAGTAATATGATCACATTTTTTGGTTCTAGTCAGGATTCTAGCAGCCATATTTAGCACTAACTGAAGTTTATTTAGTGCTTTATCCGGGTAGCCGGAAAGTAGAGCATTGCAGTAGTCTAACCTAGAAGTGACAAAAGCATGGATTCATTTTTCAGCATAATTTTTGGACAGAAAGTTTCAGATTTTTGCAATGTTACGTAGATGGAAAAAAGCTGTCCTTGAAACAGTTTTCAAGGACTCTCTTTCAAAAGAGAGATCAGGGTCCAGTGTAACGCCGAGGTCCTTCAGTTTTATTTGAGACGACTGTACAACCATTAAGATTAATTGTCAGATTCAACAGAAAATCTCTTTGTTGCTTGGGACCTAGAACAAGCATCTCTGTTTTGTCCGAGTTTAAAAGTAGAAAGTTTGCAGCCATCCACCACCTTATGTCTGAAACACATGCTTCTACCTAGGTCCAATTTTGGGGCTTCACCATGTTTCATTGAAATGTACAGCTGTGTGTCATCGGCATAGCAGTGAAAGTTAACATTATGTTTTGAATGACATCCCCAAGAGGTCAAATATATAGTGAAAACAATAGTTGTCCTAAAATGGAACCAGGAGGAACACCGAAATTTACAGTTGATTTGTCAGGGGACAAACCATTCATAGAGACAAACTGATATCTTTCCGACAGATAAGATCTAAACCAGGCCAGAACTTGTCCGTGTGGACCAATTTGGGTTTCCAATCTCTCCAAAAGAATGTGGTGATCGATGGTATCAAAAGCAGCACTAAGGTCTAGTAGCACGAGGACAGATGCAGAGCCTCGGTCTGATGCCATTAAAAGGCAAATGATCTTCCACTGACCTTGAATAAAGCCTGTGTGTCTATGTATGATTACGACTCAACAGTATACACTTCGGCGGCAACAGTAAAATAAATAACTGAGACACTTAACATAGAGCTCCAGTCAGTTTTTGAATGGGTAACTAGCAAAAGGCTGGTTCTAAATTTCAAATAAACTAAAAGGATAATTTTGGGGACAAATCACTCACTCAACACTAAACCTTGTTTAGATCTATTACTGAATAATGTGGCTTTTGATCAAGTTGAGGAGACTTAACCTCTGGATGTAACTCTAATTACCAAGTTGTCATGGTCCAAATATATAGACTCAATAGTTTCTAAAAATGGGACGAGATCTGTCCATGCTAGGGCGTTGCTCTGCCTCTTTGACATCTCAGTCGACCAGACAGGTCCTAAAGGCCCTAGTTTTGTCGCACCTGGAATACTTACCAGCTGTGTGTTTTTTTTTTACATTCATATTTTAATCATTTAGCAGATGCTCCTATCCAGAGTGACTTACAGTAGTGAGTGCATACATTTTCATACTGAATTTGTCCCAGTACTTTTAATCCCCTAAAATGGGAGGACTATGTACAAAATGTGCTGTAATTTCTAAACATTCACCCGATGTGGATGAAAATACCCTCAACTTAAAGCTGACAGTCTACACTTTAACTTCATAGTCATTGTTTGATTTCAAAAGCAAACTTTTGGGGTAAAGAGCCAAAAGAAGAAAATATGCTTCACTGTCCCAATAATTACGGAGGACACTGTAATTCAACCCTATATGTTCTTACTCAACCTAGCTGAACCTTTTGGTTGAACATTTTGGGGGTCATAAAACACTTTGTTTTTAAACCTTTAAAAGCATCCCTCTGAGTGAATTCAGTGCAAGAATGTAATAATTCACAGACCGAAAATCATATAAATACATTTCCTGAATTTGCTGGTGTAAAGTTAGTAGACCCAGACTCTGTATTATACTGTTTACTTACAGGAGCAGATCGTCTCTATGGCAACATAGAAGATATGACTGGGTATCGCCCCTGGCCGGTGATGAAGTACTGCTGGCTTTACATCTCCCTGCAGCCTGTTTGGTGAGTGGTTCTCTGCCTTTTCTAAATCTTTCTTCAATTAAAATATCTTTGGTGTAAAATACTTAAGTAAAAAATACTTTAAAGTGCTACTTAATTGGGCTATCTGTACCAATTCACCCGACCTAGAATACCTCACAATCAAATGCCAACCGTATTACCTCCCAAGATAATTATTTTCGGTTATAGTCACAGCCGTGTATTTACCCCTCAAGCCGATACCACGACAGCCCTCAAAGAACTGCACTGGACTTTATGCGAACTGGAAACCACATATCCAGAGGCAACATTTATTGTAGCTGGGGATTTTAACAAAGCAAATTTGGGGAAAACACTACCGAAATGATAACAACACATTGACTGTAGTACTCACTCTGGAAGAACTTTGAACCACTACTACTCAACTATTTCGAAATGCCTACAAATGCCCACCCTTCAGCAAATCTAATCACAACTCCATTTTGCTACTCCCTTCCTAAAGGCAGAAACTCAAAAAGGAAGTACACGTTATAAGGTCTACTCAACGCTGGTCTGACCAATCAGGATCCATGCTTCAAGATTGTTTTGATCACTTGGACTGAGATATGTTACGGGTAGCCTCTGAGAATAACATCGACAAAGACACGTATACAGTGACGGAGTTCATCAGGAAGTGTTTCGGAGATGTTATACCCACTGTGACTATTAAAACCTACCCAAACCAGAAACCAGAAGCATTCACACAAAACTGAAAGCGCGAACCACCACATTTTACCATGGCAAGGTGACAAGGAATATGGATGAATACAAAGAGTGTAGTTATTCCCTCCATCAGACAATCAAACAGGCAAAATGTCAGTGCAGAGACAAAGTGGAGTTGCAATTCAACAGCTCAGACACAAGACGTATGTTTTTTACATTTTATTTATTTAACCAGGCAAGTAATTTAAGAACAAATTCTTATTTACAATGATAGTCTACATCGGCCAAATGCTGGGCCAATTAAGCACTGCCCTATTGGACTCTCAATCATGGCCGGTTGTGATACAGCCTGGATTCAAACCAGGGTGTCTGTAGTGACGCCTCAAGCACTGAGATGCAGTGCCTTAGACCACTGCGCAAATCAGGAGCCCCATGTGCCAGGGTCTACAGATAATCACGGACTACAAAGGGAAAACCAGTCACTTCACGGACACCGACATCTTGCTTCCGAACAAGCTAAACACCTTCTTCGCCCACTTTGAGGATAATACAGTGAGGATAACACAGTGCCACCGAAGCAGCCCGCTGCCAAGGACTGTGGGCTCTCCTTCTCCGTGGCCGACGTGAGTAAGACGTTTAAACGTGTTAACCCTCGCAGGGCTGCTGGCCCAGATGGCATCCCTAGGCGCGTCCTCAGAGCATGCGCAGACCAGCTGGCTGGAGTATTTACAGACATATTCAATCTCTCCCCTATCTCAGTCTGCTGTCACTACTTGCTTCAAGATGTACACCATTGTTCCTGTACCCAAGAAAGCAAAGCTAACTGAACTAAATTACTATCATGCTGTAGCACTCACTTCTGTCATCATTAAGTGCTTTGAGAGGCTAGTTAAGGATCATATCACCTCTACCTTACCTGACACCCTAGACCCACTTCAATATGCTTACCACCCCAATAGATCCACAGACGATGCAATCACCATCGCACTGCACACTGCCCTATCCCATCTGGACAAGAGGAATACCTATGTTAGAATGCTGTTCATTGACTATAGCTCAGCATTCAACACCATAGTACCCTCCAAGCTCATCATCAAGCACATCATTAAGCTTGGGCGCTGGGTCTAACCCAGGTGGTGAAGGTAGGAAACAACACCTCCAATTCGCTGATCCTCAACACAGGGGTCCCACAAGGATGCGTGCTCAGCCCCCTCCTGTACTCCCTGTTCACCCATGACTGCGTATCCACGCACACCTTCAACTCAATCATCACGTTTGCAGACAACACAACAGTACTAGACCTGATTACCAATAATTACGCAACAGCCTACAGGGAGGAGGTGAGGGCCTTGGGAGAGTGGTGCCAGGAAAATAACCTCTCACTCAATGTCAACAAAACAAAGGAGCTGATCGTGGACTTCAGGAAACAGCAGAGGGAGCACGCCCCTATCCATATCGACAGGACCGCAGCGGAGAAGGTGGAAAGCTTCAAGTTCCTCTGCATACACATCACTGATGATCTGAAATGGTCCACCCACACAAACAGTGTGGTGAAGAAGGCTCAACAGTGCCTCTTCAAACATAGGAAGCTGAAGAAATGTTGCTTGTCCACCCAAATGCAGCTGTAACACTGCATTGTACGAAAACTGCACCGCCCGCAACCACAGGAATCTCCTGAGGATGGTGCGGTCTGCCCAATGCATCACCGGAGGCACACAACCTGCCCTCCACGACACCTACAGGAAGGCCAAAAAGATCATCAAGGATGTCAACCATCTGAACCCAGGCCTGTTCACTCCGCTATCATCCAGAAGGCGAGGTCAGTACATGTGCATCAAAGCTGGGACCGAGAGACTGAAAAACAGCTTCTATCTCAAGACTGTTAAATAGCCATCACTAGCTGGCTTCCACCCGGTTACGCAACCCTGCACCTTAGAGGCTGCTGCCCTATATAGTACATAGACTTGGACTCACTGGTGACTTTGATAATGGAAGACTAGTAATTTTAATAATGTTTACATACTGCTTTACTCATCTCATATCTATATACTGTATTCTATTCTACTGTTTTAGTCAATGCTACTCTGACATTGCTCTATCTAATATTTATATATTTCTTTATTCCATTCTTTTACTTTTAGAATTGTTTGCATTGTTGTGAATTGTTAGATACTACTGCACTGTTGGAGCAAGGAACATAAGCATCTCGCTACACCCACAATAACATCTGCTAAATATGTGTATGTGACCAATAACATTTGAGTTGATTTGTACTTTACTATACTATTTATATTTTTGACAACTTTTACTTTTAATTCACTACATTCCTAAAGAAAATAATGTACTTTTTACTCCATACATTTTCAATGCTTAGCGGGACATTAAAATGGTCCAATTCACACACTTTTCAAGAGAATATCCCAAGTCATCCCTACTGCCTCTGATTTGGTGGACTCACTAAACACAAATGCTTCGCTTGCAAATGATGTGGAGCGTGCCCATGGCTATCCATAAATTAATAAAAAACAAGAAAATGCGTCTGTCTGGTTTGCTTAATATAAGGAATTTGAAAGGATTTCTACTTTAAATTTTATTTTTGATACTTAAGTATATTTGATCAATTACATTTACTTTGATACTTAAGTATATTTAAAACCAAATACTTTTAGACTTTTACTCAAGTAGTATGTTACTGGGTGACTCACTTTTACTTGGGTCATTTACTATTAAGATATCGTTACTTATACTCAAGTACGACAATTAGGTACTTTTTCCAACACAGGAAAATATACATAAAAAACATCAACTGTAATATTATTAAGTTTTTAATATGAATGATATCTCATGCAACATGCCTGCAAAAAAACTCTGACTACTATTTATGATGACATGGTATGCCTATAACCATAATATTTTGATATTAATATTGAATAATATTATCTCATGCATCATGCCTACAAAAACAATAAAAATCCTCAACAATATATGATATAATGACATGCCTATGTTATTGTGTGTTTCTCTTCAGGGTGGGTACCTTGGTACAGTACAAGACAAAATATGTGTACCCTGACTGGGTGTATGACTGGCGCCTCTGTGGATTATCTGGAAGGTTTATCGGTTCAAATTGACAGTCTGGCAGGTAAGGCTACTGTTGTTGATTGTGCCAAAGGCCCATAAAAAGCTTTCCATTTCTCTGCCCCATCCGCTTGGTACAAGCTTCAAAAGAATCCTGAAATTACAGGAGTTCATCGCTTTAAATAAGTTTAAAGCTATGTTAAACACTATGATGGAAAATGAAGTGGGGGCTGTAAATGTTTTGATCCCCAGTTACCATCTTGCTTTGATCCCCAAACCATCTTGCTGTTCAATATGTAAATTGTAGTGATTTGTGTTTTGTTGTAGATGTGTCTGCAACTTTGTGGGATGCTATTTTGGCCTGGTCTCTCTTGTAAGAGAGTGTTAATGTCAATGAGACTAACCTGGTAAAATAAAGGTAAATGTATTTATTTTTATAATTTAATGACGAGATGACATTTTCAAGAGAATACAAAAGTGGTGAGGAGATGCCATCTTCCTGGGCCCATGGCATACATTGCTTGGTAAATTACACTGTACAAAAATCTAAACTCAACATGGTCCCATGTTTCATTAGCTGAAATAAAAGATCCCAGAAATGTTCCATATGCAGAGCAAGCTTATTTCTCTCAAATGTTTGTGCACAAATGTGTTTATATCCCTGTTTGTGAGCATTTCTCCTTTGCCAAGATTAACCATCCACCTGACAGGCGTGGCATATCACGAAGCTGATTAAACAGCAATGTCATTAGACAGATGCACCTTGTGCTGGGGACAATAAAAGGCCTCTCTAAAATGTGCAATTTTGTCACACAACACAATGCCACAGATGTCTCAAGTATTGAGAGAGCGTGCAATTGGCATGCTGACTGCAGGAACCAACAACCAGAGTTGTTGCCAGATACTTAAATGTTAATTTCTCTACCATAAGCCGCCTCCAACGTTGTTTTAGAGAATTTGGCCTAACAACCACGTGTAACCAGACCAACCCAGGACCTCCACATCCATCACCTGCAGGATTGTCTGAGACCAGCCACCCAGACAGCTGATGAAGCTGAAGAATTTTGCCTTTAAACCAACAACGCCTTTAAACAGGAGCAGCACACTCCTGAACAGTGTCCTCAGAACCCAGATTCCACTCTTAATCCAACCGCAAATCAAGAGTACAAGGGAAGTGTGTAACGGCGTTCTTCGATTGTTGAAGGAGAGGACCGAAATGCAGCGTAGTGGTTACTCATGATTTTAATGAATGAAAGTGACGATACATGAAATAACTAATGAATACAAAAAACAACAAACGGAACGTGAAACCTAATTACAGCCTATCTGGTGAAACTACACAGAGACAGGAACAATCACCCACGAAAGACAAAGCGAAACTCAGGCTACCTAAATACGGTTCCCAATCAGAGGCAACGAGAATCACCTGACTGCTGATTGAGAACCGCCTCAGGCAGCCAAGCCTATACAACACCCCTAATCAGCCGCGATCCCAAATACTACAAACCCCAATACGAAATACAATAACATAAACCCCTGTCACACCCTGGCCTGACCGAATATATAACGAAAACACAAAATACAATGACCAAGGCGTGACAGAACCCCCCCCCCCCCAAGGTGCGGACTCCCGGACGCACCTCAAAACCATAGGGAGGGTCCGGGTGGGCGTCTGTCCATGGTGGCGGCTCGGCTCGGGACGTGGACCCCACTCCATAAATGTCATAGTTCCTCCCCTTCGCGTCCTGGGATAATCCACCCTCGCCGCCGACCATGGCCTAACAGTCCTCACCCAGAACCCCACAGAACTGAGGAGCAGCTCGTGACTGAGGGGCATCTCGGGACTGAGGGACAGCTCGTGACTGAGGGGCATCTCGGGACTGAGGGACAGCTCGGGACTGAGGGGCAGCTCGGGACTGAGGGGCAGCTCGGGACTGAGGGGCAACTCGGGACTGAGGGGCAGCTCGGGACTGAGGCAGCTCGGGACTGAGGGGCAGCCCGGAACTGAGGGGCAGCCCGGAACTGAGGGGAAGCCCAGTACTGAGAGGAAGCCCAGTACTGAGAGGAAGCCCAGTACTGAGAGGAAGCAGGAGGCTCCGGCAGCGCAGGAGAGGAGGAAAACGCTGGCTGCGCTGAACAGGCGGGAGACTCCGACAGCGCAGGAGAGGAGGAAAACGCTGGCTGCGCTGAACAGGCGGGAGACTCCGACAGCGCAGGAGGGAAGGAAGGCTCTGGCTGTGCTGAACAGGCGGGAGACTCCGACAGAGCAGGAGAGGCGAGGCGCACTGTAGGCCTGATGCGTGGTGCGGGCACTGGTGATACTGGAGCGAGGACACGCACAGGAAGCCTGGTGCGGGGAGCTGCTACCGGAGGACTGGTGTGTGGAGGTGGCTCTGGATAGACCAGACCGTGCAGGCGCACTGGAGCTCTTGAGCACCGAGCCTGCCCAAGCTTACCTGGCTCGATGCCCACTCTAGCCCGGCCAATACGAAGGGCTGGTATGAACCGTACCGGGCTATGCACCCGCACTGGAGACACCGTGCGCTCACTAGCATAACACGGTGCCTGCCCGGTCTCTTTAGCCCCCCGGTAAGCACAGGGAGTTTGCGCAGGTCTCCTACCTGGCATAGCCATACTCCCTGTAAGCCCCCCCCCCAATACATTTTTGGGGCCGACTCTCAGGCTTCCATCCGCGTCGCCGTGCTGCCTCTTCATACCAGCGCCTCTCTGCTTTAGCCGCCTCTAGTTCTTCCTTGGGACGGCGATATTCTCCAGGCTGAGCCCAGGGTCCTTTTCCGTCCAGTTCCTCCTCCCATGTCCAATTCTCCAAGTGATGCAGCCTCTCCCACTGCAACTGCTCTTCACGATTAGCAGGGAGAGTTGGCTCAGGTCTGACACCCGACTCAGCCACTCTCCCTCTGAACCCCCCCCCAATAAATTTTTGGGGCTGCTTTTCGGGTTTCCTTGCCAACCGTGTTCCCTCGTATCGTCGGCTCTTATCTCCGGCTGCCTCTGCCCTCCTAAGTGCCTCCACCTGTTCCCATGGGAGGCGATCTCTTCCAGCCAGTATCTCCTCCCAACTTTTGCCATCCAATACGTCTTCCCATGTCCATTCCTCCTTTCGCTTTTCCTGCGGTCGCTGCCTGTAACCACGCCGCTCGGTCCGTGTGTGGTGGGTGATTCTGTAACGGCGTTCTTCGTTTGTTGAAGGAGAGGACCGAAATGCAGCGTAGTGGTTACTCATGATTTTAATGAATGAAAGTGACGATACATGAAATAACTAATGAATACAAAAAACAACAAACGGAAAGTGAAAATGAATTACAGCCTATTTAAAAAAGAAATTAAAAAAATTATTATCTTCAATACCATTCATTCTTTACAACTCATAATTTTCATACATACTCAAATAATGGTATTTTAATTTAATTAATTTAACTAAACATAAACCCCAAACAAAACCTCAGGGGAGCATCTTCCCTCCCGTCACCCTACAAAATACCTTTCCCTATCTCTCCGTCCCTAATCTATCCCCTTACAAATCTAAATGACACCCAGGCCTAAACCCCCCTTCCACCTCTCCCGAGCAGCATGCTGCCCCCACTTCCTCTCCTCCCTCTTCATCCTCCCCCTCAAATCTCCTTCCACCCTCCTCACTATCCCTTCCACCCCCCAATCTCTCCCTGTCTTCACCATGTTCTGCCTGGCTTCCCACAGCCCCCGTTTAAAGAGACTCCAGAGCCAGAGCAGAAACCTGTCCCTATCCGTCCCTCTCGCTCTCCCTACACCTCTCTCTAACCTGGCCCACGTCAATACAAAATCCCCCCTTACCAAACCTAACAACACCCGTGCCCTAGACCATACTACTCCGGCAAAGGCACAGTCCCAAAAGACATGGCGCACAGTCTCCTACCTGCCACAAGAGGATCTTGGACAGGTGGGGGATTGCACCAAACTATACCGGTACATGATGGAACGTACCGGCAAGCACCTATGGAGGCTCAACCAATTCAGGTCCTTGAGCCTGTTGTCCAGACCCCGCGCCTGCACTCCCTCCCAGACCACTTCCGAGATGCCCACTACAGGCACCGGACTCCCTGCCTTTCTGGCCTCCTCGTACAGGTGCCTGTGATCTAAACCTACTCGGGCAACTTCAACCTCAGGGTGCGCACGCAGCCACTTGGCCGCATGACCAAAATGCCACGGCAGCTGTTCTGCCCGAGGACCCGTGTTAGACCACACCATTACGCTTCTCGCCTGATACGAGAAGAACACCCGCAGGAGGCAACCGGATGGGTGTATCACTGGATGAGCAAGCTCCGTTAACAAGAAAGAAACAAAAATTGTGTCCAGCTTGAGGGGGAAATGTGGTACCCCCCTACCTCCCTCCCCGATGGGACAGATCATGCGTGCCCTGGCGACCCACTCGCACCTGCCACTCCACATGAACTGAAACACAAGCCTCACTAGAGGCCTCCTCAGACAAGCCGGCAATGGGTAGATGTACGCCAAATACAAAAGAGACGGCAACACATCCACCTTTAGGACCAGGACTTTGCCCATAAAAGACAAATACCTAGCCTTCCACATTGCTAGCTTCCTCTGTACCACTGCGATACGCATGTTCCAGTTCAGCGTCGCTGAGCCGGAGGTCTCAAAATGGACCCCGAGAATCCTCAGGGCCCCCTCACAGAGAGATAACCCCCCGGGCACATCCGTTCTACCGCGCCATCTACCGAAAAACTTGACGGAAGACTTTGCATGGTTCAGAACCGCTCCCGACGCTCGGGTGAAATCCCCAAAGATGGCAAGGGACCTTGTCAGGCACGAGTCCTTGCACAGCAGCAAGGAAGTGTCGTCGGCGTACTGCGTCATCTTAACACGCAGCCCACCACTTCCAGGGATCAACAAGCCTTCCACCCCTGTGTCTGCCCTAATGGCAGCCCCCAGAGGCTCCATGTACAGAACGAAGAGGAGAGCCGAGAGTGGGCACCCCTGCCTGACCCCAGACGAGAGGTCAAAAACGTCACCCAAGTGACTATTTACACTAACTCGGCACCCCGCTCCGACATATAATGTACGAATCCATCCTATGAACTTCTCCCCAAATCCTAATCGACCTAACACTCTGAATAAAAAGGATCTATTCACGCGATCAAAGGCTTTCGCCTGATCTAGCGCTGCTACCATTAAAGGCAGTCCTCTATCTTCAACCCAAGCGATGGAGTCCCTGATTAACTGTAGGTTCCATCTAATAGAGCGGCCCTCTACCCCGCACGTCTGATCCTCATGAACGACGTAGGGAAGGGCTGTGCGCAACCGGTCTGCTAAAACCTTTGCAAGTAGCTTGTAATCTACGCACAGCATGGTCAATGGCCGCCAGTTGCCAAGGTCTGTTACTTCCCCCTTCTTATATAAAAGTGACAGCACACCAACAGCCATTGATCCCCCCGGGACCCCCGTCTCAAGGATGGCCTTCAAGACTTCGAGGACCACTGGTCCAAGTATACCCCAAAACTTGAGATAAAACTCAGCCGGCAGCCCATCCATCCCAGGCACCTTCCCTTTTCCCATCCTCCTAAGAGCGCTCTCAACCTCTTCTAGTGAAATCTGGGCCTCCATCACTTCTCTAATGTCCTCCGGCAACCGCCTGGACAAGTGTTCTAAAAACACATTTCCCTGCTCTACATCTATTTCCCTTTCCTTAAATAAACCTTGGAAATGATCAGTTGTCACCCTGACCATATCCTCTGGTTCTCTAACTATACTACCATTTTCTTCCCTAATGCCATATGCATTACCTTCCTACTCTGTCTGGCCCTAACCGACTTAAAGAACATAGCGGAACAAGTCTCATTTGGTTCTAGAAAGCCACTATGCGCACGCTCCAGGAAAGCTCCTGCAACTCCCTGAGCTGCGCCTTTAGGGTAGCGGATCTCTCCCAGTCAAACAACCCGCCGAGGTTGCCTGCCTCATACTCGAGTTCAATTAACCTTTGGATACGATCCACCTCCCTCCTCTCCTCCCTTTTTTCCTCTTGCAATACCCTATTATAAAAGCCCTAATCCTCACCTTAACTAATTCCCACCACTCTAACACCCCCTCGCACATGGACCGGAGGCCTTCAAGCCTCCAAAAGAAATCATAAAACCCGTCAACAAAAGCCTGCTCCTCCAGCACATCCCGATCTAACTTCCAGTACCCCCTACCAAAGAGGCAGACTGGCGACCCCACCTGCAGGAGCACCCCGTCGTGATCCGAAAAGAAAACAGGCAACAGCCGCCCAGACAACTTACCCAAAGACCTGGGTACAAAAATATAGTCGAGCCTCCGCTCAACCCCCCTGGAGTTGCGCCATGTAGGACCGGCCATTTTCGGAGTAGTGTGCAGACCACCATCAACCAGACCATGGCAAGCCATTAGCCTGGTAATGGCGCCTGCACTGCTATCCCCCCCTATTCCTAAATCTGTATTAAAATCCCCCCTATCACTAATTTCCTATTTGTGACACACAGGGGCGTCAGACAGTCCACCATCTCCCTCCTGTCTGCCACCACCTGTGGCCCATACACCACCACTAATCTAAATTTACAATCCCTTATCGTGACATCCACCCCTATAACCCTCCCCTGCATTACCACAAAAGAATCCTCCACTTTTACCTCCCTGTGCCCACACAAAATCCCTACCCCCGATGAGTGCACCCCCCCAATACCCCAAACCGACTCCCCCTTGTCCCACTCCCTCTTAAACCTACTAACATCCCCTCCATCCCTCAGGTGAACCTCCTGTAAAAAACAAAAATCAAACCCCACACCCTCCAAATAACTAAAAACCGCCCTCCTCTTAACAAAATCCCTTAAACCCCTTACATTTAAACTAACAAAAGTAAAATTAGACCCCATGAAAGAATCAAATAAAAACATGTAATACACTCAAATTCTAAACCCAGACAGAAAAAAAACAAAAACAGGAGACTCACCCGATGCTCCCCTGCTCCATATCTACCGGTGAAAACACCATCCGTACTCCCGACATCCCCCCCACTTCCTCCATCTCACCAACCCAGGATGCAGGAATAGTGTTTGGCTCCGGGGTGCCCTGCACCCTGGGTCTACCCCCACAATCCTCCCCCTCCCCAGTGCTGCAGGTGGATTGGAAAAAAATCGGGGAGGCTGAGTCCCCAAACAAAAAACTCCCCACCTCCTCCTGTACCCAGTCCTGAGTCTTGTTAGGTGTGTCCCCACCCAACAGAAGTTGAGGGCCTGGGGAAACCAGCAGCAACCCAGAGGTTTCTCCCACCCCCATCACTCTCTTGGCCATCCCCTCCCTCTCACTGTCGGCCAATCGCACCCTCCTCTTCATTCTCTTCTTTGGTGATGGCGGCAGTGGAGAGATACCACCCTCCCCCCCCACCAGCTCCTCCACCATAACCCTCATCTCTTCCACCAGGGCACTTTCCCCCCAGTCCACTTGCTCTTCCACCGTCTCCTTCTCCAACACTCCTCCCTCGCTTTCTTCTCTCTCATGCTCCTCCACTCGGTTGCCTTCTTCCGCCGCTTTTCCTGGTTCTCCTACTCCCGTGCCTTCCGTTTCCTTCTCTCTTCCATCCGCCGCTTCTTGCTCCTCCTCCTTCCTTGCGGCCTTCCCCTCTGGACCTGTACTCTGGTCATGAGGCTTGCTTCCTTCCCCTCCTCTTCTTCCCCCATCCCCCGCCCCTGCTCCCCCCCAGCCGCAGACGCATTTGACCTCTGACGAGCCGGGCACCCCCGCCACAGGTGTGCTGACGAGCCACACCCGTGGCACGCCTTAGGCTTGTCACAATCCTTCGCCTCGAATATGTGGCCGTATGCCATACAGCGCCTGCAAAACGGGGGCTGACGTGCATAAAACAACGTCCCCCTGTCTGCCCCTATGGAGAACATAGCAGGAGGATGGAGGTAGCCACCATGTCCCTTTGGGTCCTCTCTGAGGAGGGCCTGGAAGCCTCTCCTCCCATTCCAAAACCCAAGGGAGTCTTTGAGGTGCCTTGCTGAGGAGACGTTATCCATGTATCTCCCCAGAAAGGCCCTCACCTCTTCATCCTTAACGTATGGGTTGTAAATGTTGACAGTTACAACCCGAAAGTTATTCTTCGCCAGGCTTGTTATTTCATAGTGGCTCATCGGCCTCTCGCCTCCCACTGCTCTTGCCCTTCTCAGGATATCATCGTGTTTCTCCTCTGTATATAGTGCCACGTCGTATGCTCCCTCCAACGAGTTGCCTAGGAAACAAAACACGTCCTTCACCGTCAGCTTTAGAATCCCCATCAATATTATCCTTCCAAAAGTTTCCCGTCCTAAAGGCTCCAACTCCTTTTCCTTCCAAGCAAACCGAATCGTGTTGGCCAGCCCAATCCCAGGGACCGACCGTGTTGATGTATTTAGCACCATCTCCGCAAGGAGAATGGCGCTCGTTCTCTTCTCTTCCAAAACAATGAAAAAAGAAAATCCAAAGTGACTGAGGCTATCTGGTGCAAACTAACACAGAGACAGGAACAATCACCCACGAAAGACAAAGCGAAACTCAGGCTACCTAAATACGGTTCCCAATCAGAGGCAACGAGAATCACCTGACTGCTGATTGAGAACCGCCTCAGGCAGCCAAGCCTATACAACACCCCTAATCAGCCGCGATCCCAAATACTACAAACCCCAATACGAAATACAATAACATAAACCCCTGTCACACCCTGGCCTGACCAAATATATAACGAAAACACAAAATACAATGACCAAGGCGTGACAAAGTGGCATAGTTGAGATAGAGATGCACACATGACATCTTGCTAATTTCAAAACATGATGCATAGTATTTTGATACAATATTTTCAGTGCCTAATGAAACAGTCCGTACATATGTAATATTTTAGGAATATATGCAAATATTAAAATGTACTCATGATTTATTTTCTTTCATCACATCTCATATTTTGTGTTGAGGTAGTTTATTTCTTACCTCAGAGATACTACCTATAATGTATATAGGACCCACTTTAGGAGTGGATGGCAGACATTTTTGTGATGGGGCTTTTATAAAGGTTACTGGGAGTTTTCTGCTACTTCTATCTTTTCAGATAATTTTAAGATGTTAATTTACTACTATGTACTGTAGATGGTGATGCTATAATGAAGGGGTTTCAATAGACTTGGTGGAACACTAACTTTTTCCAAATATATTAAGAATGATATGTACAGCAGTAGATATATTAGAGTGAGCTATGCCAAGAATCCATGATATCAATAAACATGATGTGTGTATAAACAGTGTAACTAAAATGCAATGTACAGTAGTAGAAATAATAGAATGAAATATGTCAAGAATACAGTATTTAAATACACAGTACAAAACCCCATGGCAAAATGGATAGAATTGCAGGAATTTAGCATATAAATATATATGTATGTGAATGGTGTGTATAGACAGTATGTAAATAGAAAAGGTGGGTACAGCAGTAGTTATTTAGGGTGAGCCATGACTAGAATACAGTATACACAGTGCATTCAGAAAGTTTTCAGACCCCTTGACTCTTTGCACATTTCGATACGTTACAGCTTTATTAATTCTTAAGGCCAGGATATTTTCACGTCAGGATGAAAAGTGTGCCCAAAGTAAACTGCCTGCAACTCAGGCCCAGAAGCTAGGATCTGCATATAATTGATAGATTTGGATGGAAAACACTCTTAACTTTATGAAACTGTTACCATTATGTCTGTGAGTATAACATAACTTATTTGGCAGACAAACCATCCAGGCATTTTGTTTTTGAGGTCACTCTCTTTTCAATGTGGTTTCTACATGGATCTAGATTTCTAAGGCACTTGCTTGCATTTCCTATCGCTTCCACTAGATGTCAACAGTCTTTAGAAATTGGTTGATGTTTTTCCTTTGAGTAATGAAGAAGTATGGCTGTTCAGAACAAGGGTCGAGTCTAGTGTACTGTTGTGGCTCGCTCCACTTTGTTTTTGTCCTGTATTGAACACAGTTTAATCTGTCTTAAATGTTATCGATTATTTACGTTTAAAAATACCTAAAGTTGGATTAGGAAAGTTGTTTGAAATGTTTGGATAAAGCTTACAGGTAACTATATTAGATACTTTGTAGTCATGTTGAGCGAGTTGGAACCTGTGTATTTTCTGAATCAAACGTGCCAAATAAATTGACATTTTGGAGATATAACGATGGAATTTATTGAACAAAAGGACCATTTGTGATGTTTCATGGACATAGTGGAGTGCCAACAGAAGAACATCTTCAAAGGTAAGGCATGAATTATATAGTTATTTCTGACTTTGGTGTCGCGCCTGGCGGGTTGAAATGTGATTTGCATGTGTTTGTTTGATGGGGTGCTGTCCTCAGATAATAGCATGATTTGCTTTCGCCGTAAAGCCTTTTTGAAATCTGACTGTGGCTGGATTAACAAGAAGTTCATCTTTAAACCGATGTATAACACTTGTATGATTCATTAATTATTATTATAAGTATTTCTGTTTTTTAATTTGACTCGCTGCTATTTCACTGGGTGTTGTCAAATCAATCCCGTTAACGGGATTGGCGTGCGAAGGGATCACTAAGAAGTTTTTTTTTAAAGTTTCCTCATCAATCTACACACAATACCCTATAATGACAAAGCAAAAACTGTTTTTCAGAAATTTATTAAAATTAAAATAAATGGGACTATCAAATGTACATAAGTATTCAGACCCTTTACTCAGTACTTTGTTGAAGCCACTTTTGCAGCAATTACAGCCTTGAGTCTGACACTATAAGCTTGGCACACCCATATTTGTCGAGTTTCTCCCATTCTTCTCTGCATATCCTCTCAAGCTCTGTCATGTTAGATGGGCGTCGCTGCACAGCTATTTTCAGGTCTCTCCAGAGACATTAGATCGGGTTGAAGTCTGGGCTCTGGCTGGGCCGTAGGGATGGTGCCAGGTTTCTTCCAGATGTGACACTTGGCATTCAGGCTAAAGAGTTCAATCTTGGTTTCATCAGACCAGATAATCTTGTTTCTCATGTTCTGAGACTCTTTAGGTGCCTTTTGGCAAACTCCAAGTGGGCATTCATGTGCCTTTTACTGTGGAGTGGCTTCCGTCTGGCCACTCTACTAAAAAGGCCTGATTGGTGGAGTGCTGCAGAGATGGTTCTCCTCCTGTAAAGATTATCCTATCTCCACAGAGGAACTCTGGAGCTCTGTCATCAGGTTCTTGGTCACCTCCCTGACTAAGGCCCTTCTCCCCCGATTGCTCAGTTTGGCAGGGTGGCCAGCTCGAGGAATAATCTTGGTGGTTCCAACTTCTTCCATTTAGGAATGATAGAGGCCACTGTGTTATTGGTGACATTCAATGCTGCAGAAATTTTTTGGTACCCTTCCCCAGATCTGTGCATTGACACAATCTTGTCTCGTAGCTCTACGGACAACTCCTTCGACCTCAAGGCTTGGTTTTTGCTCTGACTTGCACTGTCAACTGTGGGACCTTATATAGACAGGTGTGTGCCTTTCCAAATAATTTCCAATCAATTGAATTTACCACAGGTGGACTCCAATCAAGTTGTAGAAACATCTCAAGCATGATCAAGGGAAACAGATTCACCTGTGCTCAATTTTAAGTCTAATTGCAAAGGGTCTGAATACTTATGTAAATAAGGTATTTCTGTTTTTTATTTTTAATACATTTGTAAAATTGTCTAAAAACCTGTTTTCACTTCCTCATTTTGGGGTATTGTGTGTAAATTGAAGTGGATGTTTTATTTACTTAATCCATTAATTACATTAGTCTGTAATGTAACAGAATGTGGAAAAATGGAAGGGGTCTGAATACTTTCCGAATGCACTGTACACTATCGGTCAAATGTTTTACAACACCTACTCATTCAAAGGTTTTTCTTTATTTTTACTCTTTTCTACATTGTAGAATAATAGTGAAGGCATCAAAACTATGAAATAACACATATGGAATCATGTAGGTAACAAAAAAGTGTAAACAAATCTAAATATTTGAGATTCATCAAATAGCCACCCTTTGCCTTGATGACAGCTTTGCACACTCATTCTCTCAACAAGCTTCACCTGGAATGCTTTTCCAACAGTCTTGAAGGAGTTCCCACGTATGCTGAGCACTTGTGTGCTGCTTTTCTTTCACTCTGTGGTCCAACTCACCCCAAACCATCTCAATTGTGTAGAGGTTGGGTGATTGTGGAGGCCAGGTCATCTGATGAATCACTCCATTATTCTCCTTTTTGGTAAAATAGCCCTTACACAGCGTGGAGGTTTGTTGGGTCATTGTCCTGTTGAAAAACAAATGATTGTCCCACTAAGCCCAAACCAGATGGGATGGTGTATCGCTGTGATAGCCATGCTGGTTAAGTGTGCCTTGAATTCTAAATAAATAACTGACAGTGTCACCAGCAAAACACCCTCACACAATCACACCTCCTCCTCCATGCTTTATGGTGGGAAATACACATGCAGACATCATCCGTTCACCCACACGGAATCTCACAAAGACACAGCTTTCTAAGGTCTTCGAAAGCCAAGTCAATGAACAGATTATCGACCATTTTGAATCCCACCGCACCTTCTCCGCTATGCTATCTGGTTTCAGAACTGGTCATGGGTTCATCTCAGCCACGCTCAAGGTCCTAAATTATATCTTTACCGCCATCCCTAAGAAACAATACTGGGCAGCCGTATCAATTGACCTGGCCAAGGCTTTCGACTCTGTCAATCACCACATCCTCATCGGCAGACTCGATAGCCTTGGTTTTTCAAATGATTGCCTCCCTGGTTCACCAACTACTGCTCTGATAGAGTTCAGTGTGTCAAATCGGAGGGCCTGTTGTCCTGGCCGCTGGCAGTCTCTATGGGGGTGCCACAGGGTTCAATTCTTGGACTGACTCGCTTCTCTGTACACATCAATGATGTCGCTCTTGCTGCTGGTGAGTCTCTGATCCACCTCTACGCAGACGACACCATTCTGTATACCTCTGGCCCTTCTTTGTACACTGTGTTAACAACCCTCCAGACGAGCTTCAATTCCATACAACACTCCTTCCGTGGCCTCCAATTGCTCTTAAATACAAGTAAAACTAAATGCATGCTCTTCAACCGATCGCTGCCTGCACCTGCCCGCCCGTCCAACATCACTATTCTGAGTGGTTCTGACGTAGAATATGTGGACAACTACAAATACCTAGGTGTCTGGTTAGACTGTAAACTCTCCTTCCAGCCTCACATCAAACATCTCCAATCCAAAGTTAAATCTAGAATTGGCTTCCTATTTCGCAACAAAGCATCCTTCACTCATGCTGCCAAACATACCCTTGTAAAACTGACCATCCTACCGATCCTCGACTTTGGCGATGTCATTTACAAAATAGCCTCCAATAGCCTACTCAATAAACTGGATGCAGTCTATCACAGTGCCATCTGTTTTGTCACCAAAACCCCATATACTGCCCACCACTGCGACCTGTACGCTCTTGTTGGCTGGCCCTAGCGTCATACTCGTCACCAAACCCACTGGCTCCAGGTCATCTACAAGACCCTGCTAGGTAAAGTCCCCCCTTAACTCAGCTCGCTGGTCACCGTAGCAGCACCCACCTGTAGCACGCGCTCCAGCAGGTATATCTCTCTGGTCACCCCCAAAACCAATTCTTCCTTTGGCTGCCTCTCCTTCCAGTTCTCTGCTGCCAATGACTGGAACGAACTACAAAAATCTCTGAAACTGGAAACACTTATCTCGCTCACTAGCTTTAAGCACCAGCTGCCCGAGCAACCCACAGATTACTGCACCTATACATAGCCCATCCATAATTTATCCCAAAAAGCTACCTCTTCCCCTACTGTATTTATTTATTTTGCTCCTTTGCACCCCATTATTTCTATCTCTACTTCTCTACATTCTTCCACTGTAAATCTACCATTCCAGTGTTTTACTTGCTATATTGTATTTACTTCACCAACATGGCCTTTTGTTTACCTTTACCTCCCTTATCTCACCTCATTTGCTCACATTGTATATAGACTTATTTTTGTACTGTATGTTTGTTTTACTCCATGTGTAATTCTGTGTTGTTGTATGTGTCGAACTGCTTTTCTTTATCTTGGCCAGGTCGCAATTGCAAATGGGAACTTGTTCTCAACTTGCCTACCTGGTTAAATAAAGGTGAAATAAAAATAAATAAAACTCCCACTCTGAGCCATTCAGTGTTGTTGTTTACAGTTGAAGTCGGAAGTTTACCCACACCATAGCCAAATACATTTAAACTCAGTTTGAAGTGAGCTCCACCGGGGCAGTCCTGTTAGTTCTCGTATATATACTGCTTACAAATTATATTTGCATGACTTATATTATTCATTAATCATAATAAATTCATCATTAACATTTGTTTCATGTAAGTTATTGATCAATACCGCATGAGGCTTCTTCTCTCCAAGCTGAGACCTTGAAACTGAGATATTGTCACGGATTCTTCCGGGCTTTGTGATGGCCACTCCAATACCATGTTGTCCTTAAGCCATATTTCCAAACTTTGGAAGTATGCTTGGGGTCATTGTCCATTTGAAAGAACCATTTGCGACCAAGCTTTAACTTCCTGACTGATGTCTTGAGATGTTGCTTCAATATATCCACATCATTTTCCTCCCCATGAAGCCATCTATTTTGTGAAGTGCACCAGTCCATCCTGCAGCAAAGCACCACCACAACATGATGCTGCCACACCTGTGCTTCAAGTTTGGGATGGTGTTCTCCGGCATGCAAGCCTCCTCCTTTTTTCCTCCAAACATAATGATGGTCATTATGGCCAAACAGTTCTATTTTTGTTTCATCAGAGCAGAGGCCATTTCTCGAAAAAGTACGATCTTTGTCCCTATGTGCAGTTGCAAAACATAGTCTGGCTTTTTTACGGCAGTTTTGGAGCAGTGGCTTCTTCCTTGCTGAGCGGCCTTTCAGGTTATGTCGATATAGGTTTTGTTTTGCTGTGAATATAGATACTTTTGTATTTGTTTCTTTCAGAATCTTCACAAGGTCCTTTGCTGTTGTTCTGGGATTGATATGCACTTTTCGCACCAAAGTACATTCATCTCTAGGAGACAGAACACGTCTCCTTCCTGACTGGCATGACGGCAGCGTTGGCCCATGGTGTTTATACTTGCATACTATTATTTGTACAGATGAAAGTGGTACCTTCAGGCGTTTGGAATTTGCTCCTAAGGATGAACCAGACTTGTGGAGGTCTACAATGTTTTTTCTTGGCTGATTTATTTTGGTTTTCCTGTGATATCAAGCAAAGAGGCACTGAGTTTGAAGGTAGGCCTTGAAATACATCCACAGTTACACCTCCAATTGACTCAAATTATGTCAATTAGTCTATCAATTAGCCTATCAAATGATGTCAATTAGCCTATCTGGAAATTTCCAAGCTGTTTAAAGGTAGTCAACTTAGTGTATGTAAACTTCTGACCCACTGGAATTGTGATACAGTGAATTATAAGTGAAATAATCTGTCTGTAGACAATTGTTGGAAAAATTACTTGTGTCATGCACAAAGTAGATTTCCTAACTGACTTGCCAAAACTATAGTTTGTTAACAAGAAATTTGTGGAGTGGTTGAAAATGAGTTTTAATGACTCCAATCTAAGTGTATGTAAACTTTCGACTTCAACTGGATGTATGTAGCTAGTGAGCTAAGCTGTAGCATTAGCAATGTCTTTCAAAAGGAAATAACTCACAAATGCGGAAATTCTGGATTTTTAAAAAAAAATTCTGACAATGAGTCTAAAAATCAGGAATCAGATTCTGACAGTGACAGTGAGGAACTGCCCCCAACCTTTCAGCCATTGAGAACCCTGAATCTGAGGACCACTTGTCCACTGACGAAGTCCCAGGTCCCTTTAAAGATGCTGGTGGTGATGGAGGCAGACCGATAGTGGATGAAGTACAGGAGTTCTGTGGTAGCTGGAAGGCCGCCAGCCATTTCACCCCTCCTGGCCCTGCTGTTTGCTTTGATGAGTCCCAGTCTGGAGTGCAACGCCCCTTGCCATTTCCATCTGAGGCAGAGTGATTCAAGTTGTTTCTGACAGAGGAGCTGGTGGGAGACATAGTAGAGGAGACCAATCGCTATACCTTGGAGCTACAGGAGAAGAGAGAGCCAGGAGTGAGGGGGAAACTCGCTAAATGGGTGACAACCACAATTAGTGAAATGTATACCTTACTGGTGACAGTCCTTCTCATGGGGATAGTAAAGAAGAACTCCCTAAGAGAATACTGGAGCACAGATCCTATGTTTGCAACTCCCTTCTTTGCCACCCTCTATTCCCAAGACTGCTTCCCAGTTCTGCTGCGATGCCTGCATTTTGTCAACAATGCTACTGCCCATTATACAAAATAAGAAATGTTCCTACCAGCCTGACGTCAGCATTCGGTCATGCCATACAAGGACCTATGCATTGATGAGTCCCCAAAAGGCACAGGTTTGGGGTCATGTTCTTTATCATGTGCGACGTGAAGACAGGATTTGTCCAGGACATTATAGTTTACACAGGATCCACCACTGACATCCAACATTATGAGGGGCTTGGGGTATCCAGTCCGTGGTGATGACCATGCTGGCTCCTCATCTCGGCAAGGGACACACTTTGCATGTGGACAATTGGTACAGCAGTCCCACACTCTTCCAGCATCTGCTCTCAAACATCACAGGGGCCTGTGGCAGAGTCAGGTCAAACAGGAAGGGGATACCGGCTTTCGGATGCAGGAAGATGCAGAGGGGAGGTGGAGTTCAAGGAGAACGGTCAACAGCTGGCAGTAAAGTGCCATGACAAACGAGACGTCCGTGTCCTCTCCACTGTCCATACAGCAACCATGTCGGCCACAGGGAAGGTGGACCAGCTGACGGGAGAAAGAAACATCAAACCAGACTGGGTGCTTGACTATAACCTCAAAACGGGGGCAGTGGATAATTTGGACATGATAAACAGCTTTGTGGAATGCACATGGAAAACGACCTCATGAGCGAGCTGCTGGAGGAGGACCACACCCCTCAGGCGCCAATCCTGCTGCGGAGAGGGGGGGCAGTTATTGTTCAGTCACAGCATGCATATGGAATATGGGTTATGCATATGTAACAGTATAACTTTAGTCCGTCCCCTCGCCGGGCTCGAACCAGGGACCCTCTGCACACATCAACAACTGACACCCACGAAGCATCGTTACCCATCGCTCCACAAAAGCCGCAGTCCTTGCAGAGCAAGGGGAACCACTACTTCAAGTTCTCAGAGCGAGTGACGTCACCGATTGAAACGCTATTAGCTCGCACCACCGCTAACTAGCTAGCCATTTCACATCGGTTACACACATTCCGTTTTTTTCCTCTAGTCAAACAAGTTTTTTTTTTGTTCAACCAACCACCGCCAATACTGCAATAAAATAGACGACTATTACATATTGGCATACGGTATGTGTTTTGTTTCTGTGTTTTCATCCAGGTAAACTGTTCAGGAGTGTACACTAGCATACAAAAGCTGGCCTCAATCTTCAGCTTGAAAGATGTCCAGCTGCAGCTCCAGTTATGATATTGGCAAATACTGTCTGTGGTTTCTGAAAGTACAGAATAAAGAGGAATTATTCACTAGAATACAATATAAGGATATAGCAATAAAACAATATTACAAGGAAGTAGCATAATGAACACTGCTATAAAAATAGTATATTGCATTGACAAAATCACTAATTTGAGGTACAACAGTAAGAAAGAGCAACTTTTGAGCTCCACAGGGGGGCAAGGCAGGGCATGGAAGGGCAGCGCTGTGCTAAGTAGGCCAAATGAGAAAAAAAACATGGTCATATATTTTTTATTTAACTAGGTAAGTCACTTAACATCAAGTTATTATTTACAATTACGCTAGGCCAATTGTGCACCGACCTATGGGACTCCCAGTCGCAGCCAGTTGTGATAAAGCCTGGATTTGAACCAGGGTGTCTGTAGTGACGCCTCGAGCAATGCGATGCAGTGCCGTAGACCGCTGCGCCACTTGGGAGTCGCAAGGCCAGGGTAACTTCAAAATACAACACAAGCTAATACTTCTCTGACGCAATTAGCATTGTTTTACAGAGCTAATAGAAGAATGTAGCTAGCTAACGTTTCATAAGCACGATTGAATATAACACCATAAAGGTTATGAAATGATTAACGTTGCCTTGCGTGTATAAGGAATATATATATATATACACAAATATATTATGCTCCATACATACAGTGAGCTACAGTAGAAACAACATACAAAAACTATTATAACGTAATAAGGCACTTACTTTGATAGAAATGCACACATTTCCAAAGTTATTAGTAATGAAAACAACAATGACCGCGATGCGGGCAACAGACGGCAAATGTGAACACGTGTGTGCAGATCCTGCTCTAACGCGAGATAGGCAAACGTCTACAGACTTAAAGTGCGCAAACAATTGGGAAGTGCTTGGGGAATTTTGCTGGTCAGAAATGTCAAAAAAATGAATCGTCCACAAAAGTAGAAAGGAATATTGTTATGTGAATGAATGAAGAGGCAGAACACACCTCAATTCAAACTATTCTTAGAAAATAAAAACGTATTAGAAAATTATTTGGAATTGACAAGTTGAAACAACCGATAAATAAAAACAGGCTGCGTGCTTTGGTTTGTGGGGGCAGCACAGGTTAAAGGGGTGGCAGGTAGCCTAGTGAGCGTTGGGCCAGCAACCGAAAGGTTGCCAGATCGATCCCTGAGCAGACAAGGTAAAAATCTGATGTTATGCCTCTCAACAGGGCAGTTAATGAGTTAAGCCTCATTGTAAAGAAGAATTTGTTCTTAATAGCCTAGATAAATAAATAAAAAAGTACTGTTGTGTAACAATCACATTCTGGAATGGAGAGGACATTCTAACATCACGTGCATGAAAAACTCATGCTGGGGCAACCATTAGAGATATTTGGAAGGTTAAAAAGGCACACCTGTTAATTTAAATGCATTTCAGGTGACTACCTCATGAAGCTGGTTGAGAGAATGAGGCAAAGGGTGGCTGTTTGAAGAATCTCAAATATACTTACATTTGTTGAATACTTTTTTGATTACTACATACATACACATATACATATGTGTTATTTCACAGTTTTGATGTCTTCACTATTATTCTACAATGTAGAAAATAGTAAAAAAATATATTAAAAAAACCTGAATTAGAAGGTGTTTTAAAACTTTTGATGGGTAGTGTACATATAAAGTGGTAAGAACAGTATCTAACATTATTAAAGTGACCCGTGTTCAATGACTCTATGTGCATAGGTCTTCAATCTCTAAGATGCAGCGTAGTGGTATCTGGCTAGTTCATTCTAAATTGTTTTCAAGGTACTTACAGCAAGAATAATTACTTGTCGGCTGACTCTTCTTATCTTCCTTCCTCAGCTGAAATTGATGAGCAATTTACATAAGCTAAGCAGGAAAGAAAATAGCAGGAATTCAGCAAATGAGCTGAAATTGATGAGCGAACGTATACTTGCAAGAAAAATAGACAAGCAGCAGGAATTGAGCAACCAATGCAGTAGACTGTTTCTGGGAATCTGAAGGAAACAGTGACAGGGTTTTTCTCAGAGGTGTCAAGCCAGTAATTAACAGGACAGTCATTCTGGGGGTAATTCTTCAGGAATTCACCAAAAGCGCAAAAGCAGTACATCATCCCTTAAATACAAGGTAAGAGTGATTACTTATCGGCTGACTCTTCTTATCTTCCTCAGCTCAAATTGATATGCAATTTATATAAGCTAAGCAGAAAGAAAATAGCAGGAATTGAGCAACCGAGCTGAAATTGGTGAGAGAACGTCGACACGCAAGAAAAACAAGCAGCCGGAATTGAGCAGACTGTTTCTGGACATCTGAAGGAAATATTGACAGGATTGGCAGGTGTCAAGACCTTGCTTAACAGGACAGTCATTCTGGAGCTAATTCTTCAGGAATTCACCAAAGGCGCAAAAGATGTTCCACTTCTTATGGAACTTCATGTATGGAACTCCACGTCTCTTATTGAACTCCAGAAGCACATCAAGTTCATTTCAATTCCCTGTAGGACACATAAATTATCCAACCATTAACACCTTGGATTCAACTGATAAAGATAATTATCCAAATAACGCCCTATTCATTCACTTACTGTATTAAATGACAGACTTGATATGATAAGTGGAAAGGTGTGAAATTATCTTGTTAAACTGTCATTTACAGTTATCTTGAAACTGATCTGTTCAAGCTCTTTAGTAATACTCTTTTGTAACGCTGCTATGATACATAACAACATGTTTTTTTTAAAACAGTTTTATAACACCAGCCTATAAATCAGTTCTTTCCATTCTAAATATCGTTGATGATATTAAAATCACCAAAAGTTGTTAATCATTGGCCAACTTTAAAACGTTTACAATTGTATAGTTCAGTAATAATTAGCCTTCTCCATGCTGTATGGCTGCACTCATCCTGACAATGTGTCACAACTTATATGTCCACACGAGTCCACATTCCTTACAGAAAGCCTTTGTTGAACTGAACTGAACTGAACTGAAAGGGGAACTTAATGCAGGTAAAATAAAGTATATGTTATTTTCAAAGTCACGTAAAAATGTATCTGATTGATTGTGTCCCTACTCATAAATATCAAGGCATCTGGATTGATGACAGCTTGACTTCAAAAAGCATGTTGATGAGTTAGTTAAGAAGTTAAGAATTAAAATGTGCTAATTTTATAGGAATAGGCAGAGGCCTCATGCCCATAGGGGTCCCAAGGGAACGTTTTTTAAAATACCTTGCAAAATAAAATGTTCAGATGTTAAATGAATTACTCAACTTAATTTTTAAGCCTACGTTATATCAGAATTATTTATAAAAATATCTTTCAGCTGTATTTTACGAAGGGGGCACACTGACTGGACCAGGCAAATAGTGCCCCTCCTATTCTCCCTAGTAAGTGGTTCCTTCCTAGGTGCACCACATAGCAAAGATATGCTTGTCAGGATGCTAGAAACTTTAGTGTACATGCAGATCGTATCGTCAATGGAGGAGGAGAGAGAGTGTCAAGTGACGCACACAGCATTTGATTTGATTTTAACTGCCAGTGATGGGCAGGAGTCGCAGGAAGTATGTTTGTTCGTGAATTTGATCAAGCTATGTGGCATATTGATTCCATCTTGACAGATAAATACAACTAACATGTTTTGTTGTTTCTCTGTAACCTAGCAATATTATGAAGTTGGCTTTAGCTAGCCAGCTAGATATGTTCCCAATTTCCATTCAGGTGTTTAAAAATGCAAAATTCTCTATATTCCAGCCACCCCTACTCATCCTTATGTACATTGTGCCCCATTTAAAATAATGGGTGCATGACGCCCCCTGACTCTCAAACACATTTCTTCCTTAATTGTTTTTTAATTATTTCGTGTTTTTATTATTTTATTTGAAATTTGAATGTACATTTGAAATGTATGTTTATTATGACATGAACAATTATGGTTCAAGTAGGATTAGGGTAGGAGTTAAGGTTAGGGAGAGGGAGAGGGTCAGTGTATAGATAGTTGAAATGTTGTTGACAGTTAGTTGAACATCTACAAACCATCTATTTGGGACTATCCAAATAAAGTGCTAGCATTTAATCTATACAGTCTCTATGGTATAACCATATTGTAGTTCAAGGTCTAATTAGACAAGGCAAGCCACTCTCTTCAATCACACTGGTAACATGACATGATGCCTTCAGCTATTGAGGAAGACGGACATGATGCAAGAAAAACATTCTATGAATAAGGCCACCCAGGAACATTCAATGTCATCTTGGTAAGCAACTCCAGTGTATATTTGGCCTTGTGTTTTAGGTTATTGTCTTGCTGAAAGGTGAATTTGTCTCCTAGTGTCTGTTGGAAAGCAGACTGAACCAGGATTTTTGTCTGTGTTTAGCTCTATTCCGTTTCTAATTATCAACAACAACAAAATCCCTAGTCCTTGCCGATGACAAGCATAGCCACCACCATGCTTGAAAATATGAAGAGTGGCACTCAGTGATGTGCTGTGTTGGATTTGCCCTAAACATAACGCTTGGTATTCAGGACATGAAGTTAATTTCTTAGCTAATTTTATTCTTTTTTTTCTTTTTTACCTTAGTGCCTTATTGCAAATAGGATGCTTTTTTAAATTTTATTTTCCTGTACAGTCTTCCTTCTTTTCACTCTGTCATTTTGGTTAGTATTGTGGAGTAACTACAATATTGTTGATCCAACCTCAGTTTTCTCCTATCACAGCCATTAAACTCTGTAACTGTTTTAAAGTCACCTTTGGCCTCGTGGTGAAATCCCTGAGTGGTTTCCTTTCTGTCCGGCAACTGAGTTAGGAAGGACGCCTGTATCTTTGTAGTAACTGGGTGTATTGACACATCATCCAAAGTGTGATTAATAACGTCACCATGCTCAAAGAGATATTAAATGTCTGCAATAGGTGCTCCAGGTCTTTGTGGTCGAATCTGTGTTGGAAACCCACTGCTCGACTGAGGAACCTTACAGATAATTGTATGTGTGGGGTACAGAGATGAGGTAGTCATTAAAAAATCATGTTAAACACTGTAATTACACACAGAGCGAGTCCATGGAACATATTATGTGACTTAAGCACATTTTTACTCCTGAACTTATTTAGGCTTGCCATAACAAAGGGATGGAATACTTATTGACAGTTCAGCTTTTCATTTTTGTATTAATATGCAATAATACAAAGTTTATTCCACTTTGACATTATGGGGTATTGTTCGTAGGCCAGTGACACAAAATCGCGAAAAATCTATTCTAAATTCAGGTTGTAACACAACAAGATGTGGAAAAAGTCTAAGGGTGTGAATACTTTCTGAAGGCACTGTACGTATCATCTCCATCTTTTCATTCAGATTTCATGTCTCATAATAACAATAATCATTATCGTCATCTTCACATTGAAGCTTACTCAACCCCTGAGTCATTTGAAACAAATTCAAAACCTTCTGTAGTCTAGCCTGTCAAATTCCTTTTGCCGCTGTTCACCTGTTCACCTGTTTGAAAGAACTCATGTTCGCCTACACTAAAATGAAAAGGAGACATCCCTCATAGCATGAAAGGACAAATACTTTTGACTCTGTGCTCATTCGCTCTCCTCAGCTGTCTTGAGGCTCATTATTTACTAATGGGACACTAGCTTAGGTGTGCCCAGTTTAAAGGTGATCGGTCAGTGATCGGGGCCCACACTTGACCCGTCAGCGCACTTACAGTACCATCACTAATACTGTACACACCCAAAGCACATGAGACACACGATAAAAACCCTTTTTCATCTATTGTAAAAGAGTATCACTGTATTTCCAAGAATACTGTACTGTATGTAATACAGGAAATCCAAAGGCTCCTGGTTAGCCTTAAGCCTCGTGCCCTAACCCCTATCCTCTCTGTCTGCACTTCTAGGAGTCACCATATGCTGCCTGTCACTCACAGAGCTACGAAGTCAGCAGCCCTATATACATAAATACCAACCGTATTTCAGGTTGGCCTCCCCATTGCGCTGGTATCTGGGACCTCAAGATGTACGCCCTTGATGAACTCAAACCCAGAAGTATAATGATGGACTTAAGGCCCAACCAAGGTCAAGGCTTCAGGAATGATGTGTTTTCAGTTTGATGTTCCATATTTTTCCATAGTAGGACTGACATACAGAGGCGGACTTAGTTCTATGTTTTTCCAGTTTCTAATGTAATGGGCCCCGACCGATTCTGAATGCAAATCTAATGATTAAACTGTTTTATAGGGTGTATACACTGTGTAATTGCCTAAAATGAAACACTTATATATAATAGGTATTTTTTAATTGTGGGATAATAATAATCATAGCAGTTCATTTACAAGGGGAAAAGGCCCTTATGAGGGTCCTCATCTGTTGAAATGTGTTAAATGGATCTGTGAGATCCATGTAAAGGTTGGGCCCCCCAGATAGAATATGAAGACTTCAAGAAATTAGCTTTAAAACAGCAACATTTTCTCTCAGCCTCATGGCAAAATGTGTAGAATAGCATGAGATTAGCTTTAAAACGGCAAATTCTTCTCTTTGCCCAATGGCAAAAATAAATACCCCCCCCTCACCACAAAAAAAGTACTTGTCATTCTGTGTAGCTCTGCTGAAACATCAATCTCTTCCATTCCTGCTAAAAGAATCACAGTCCTGCAGGCATTATTTTGGACCGTGTCAAATGACAAGTTAGTCACACTAAAGGTGCAGCTCTCATTCAACTATCTAGTCCACATGTCTTTGGGTCCCCCCTCGGGCAGAAGCAGCTGGCATCTTGACAGTGCTGTTATCCATAAAAGCTCCAGCAGCAGCAGACAATTGCACCAACCATTGACTCCACCAGCAGAACTTGCCTCCCGAACCCTTTCTCTCTCACTCGCAGGATGGCTGCTTCTCTCTCTGCAGGCAAGCATGAGACTCTCACAGGGCCGGTGCAGGACACCCAACAAAGTGTGAAGGAGCGCGGCCAGTGGGATAGCAAAATGGAGTTTATTCTAACTGTGGCTGGCGCTATTATTGGACTTGGAAATATATGGAGATTTCCCTATCTTTGTTACAAGAACGGTGGGGGTGAGTCAACAAAGTCTTATTGGTTAACATACAAATCATTCAAACCCAGACAGAAAATATTTACACAAGAAGCAATCTAATATCACACAGTCACACAGTCAACAGTGGCTTGTTGGTTAAACATGTGCATACATTTCTACGTACTTTTAGTGGGGTCGGTAGGGGGTAAGGAAGTCAGTCCCTTGAAAAATGTTCTTTAGAACTTCCAAAATCTTCTTTAGAACTTCCAAAAGACTTACCATATTTATGGGTCAGTTTAGTGAAAATAAGAAATAGGTGTGTGAGGTATGTTGCAGCTGATCTAGTCTTTCATAACAGCTATTCTTACATTGAACCAGTCTGCTAGCTCAAGAGTTGGTTATGGCTCATGAAAATACTGTAAATATAGTCATCAGTTCTTTCCTTGTTTTTTTATTTAACAGTTACAGTTGTATACTTTGTGACTCACAGGCAAGTCCTAAATGTATCGTCGTGTTGTACCTAAATATCTTTCAGTGTCACATCAGAGAACACGAAAATTAACCCAAAATATATTTGATCTTATTTTATATTTCTCCCTGTGGGGGTGTGGTATATGGTCAATATACCACAGCTAAGGGCTGTTCTTAGGCACAAACCAAACCACAAACCACCAAGGTGCCTTATTGCTATTAGAAACTGGTTACCAATGTAATTAGAACAGTAAAAATAAATGTTTTTTTCAAACCCGTGGTATACGGTCTGATATACCACGGCTGTTAGCCAATCAGCATTCAGGGCTCAAAACACCCAGTTTATAATACAGTTTATAATACAGTGTATTCTACAGGCTTAACTTGTGTGTCATTATACAATAGATAATAGAAAATATAATGTTGTATAACACATATACCATTCCTAATAACATTACATCCAATTTTTTTATAAAAAGTGTGGTTGTGAGAGCATAATTATAATAATATGATGATGCAATTATCATATCCTATTCCACATTTTCTCATTCTTGTTTACAAATGTGTTGTTGATTTGTTCCCTGGTCAGATTTTATATCAGGCAAAAAGAGGAAAGAGGAGGATTGTTTTTTTGTTTAGCTGATATAAAGCTCATTGAAATGACACAAAAAAACATATCTGCATCCAAATACTTTAGTGAAACCCCCTGAGAACTGTGTGAACCCAGATGACCCCATGGTCATAGTGCTGGTTTCTCATTCCCATCACTATGTGATAACTAAGTACACATTCCTTCACCTTGCATGGTCACAATTTAAAATAATTTATTTATCCATCATTTTCCACACTGCACTTTCAGTAGTTTTCTTGGTTTGCTTGGTGTCTCTCAGATGGAGGGAGTTAGTTGACACTAGACTTAGATATCAGTGGCGTGACCTTTATCAGTATTGACGGAGGTTGAACCCCTCTGAGAGGACATCTGTCGCAGGCAACGGGAATGTGATTACTAAAACCGCGTATATTCCGAGAGCCACATTGAGGGTGTGATCCACGAGAGCCAGATCAAAATGGGATTGTTCAGATGTGTAATGGTGAAAGATACAGAGAACTATGTATGCTGTCAGTGTCAACTAATCTCAGCACCCAGAACCAAGTCAGCTATATTAAGGCTGTCACAAAAGATTTGTGTCAACTAAAGTTTAACGTTTGAAAGTAGAATTAACATTAGGCATTGTATAGAGGCCTAATATATATGACTCCTTCCTGTACTATAGGGGCGTTCTTCATCCCATACATCCTGTACCTGGTGACCTGTGGCATCCCTCTGTTCATCCTGGAAACGGCTCTGGGCCAGTACACTAGCCAGGGTGGCATCACCTGCTGGAGAAAGATCTGCCCGGTGTTTGAAGGTGAGTTTCTCTGTCCAGTCCTGTACACTTAAGTTAAAAGTTACTTTTTCAAATGCCTTTGCCGCAGCACAGGTAAGTTACATTGTTATCATTGTGACAAACACTGGTAGGATGAGCCTTTATTATCTGCTTCACAGATAACGTCATAATGTAGATGTGCGTAGCACGGTCTTGTTACAGCAGAAGTGAAGTTAAAAGATGATGCTACATCTATGTATAGTTGAAATGTTATTTAAGTTAAATAAGGCACACAGCAATGAAGAGTAGAGTGAGACTTACAGTAGAGTGAGTAGGCTCTATGATAGGGTGTGCGTTCGTTAAGATGTCTGTGCAGTTATATAGGGCCTCTCCCATTCTGAGAATATGTTTAAAACACTAACTCATATATCTAACTCATATTACAACAGTGTCCCTTTCTGAAGACCCAGTCTGCATTACATTTTCATTAAAAATGTTGAATTCAAAATAATATATGCCATTTAGCAGACACTTGGAATTGAACCCATGACCCTGGCGTTGCTAGAGCCACACTATTACCAACTGAGTCTGAGTCACAGCTGAAGCAAGCACACTAACTTTCAAGGAATAAAAAAAGTTATTTCCAAAAATGCAAATCAAACAGCATTCAGAAACGGTACTTGTAACACAAATTTATTTGGATTTTAGACATTTTTTCAGAATGAATGGGGCCCTGTGGTAAATCTGACTCATGGGGAATCAAATACAACCAAGGTAAATGGGAAAATCATGTTAGGTTGTTGATTTTTATCAGCATGTTGATATGTTTCTCTTCTTGTCTTCATCAGGAATGGGCTATGCCGCCCAAGTGATTACTATATATGGATGTATGACCTACATTGTGATTCTGGCGTGGGCTTTCCTCTACCTGTTCTCATCCTTCAGTGTTGACCTGCCATGGGCCAACTGCAACAATGCCTGGAACACAGGTATTTACAGTACTGGTGACTCTACTGAAACTTGGTGCAGAGACGGACTGCTATGTTTCATAGGTTTCGATTGAAACGGGCCCCAGCTGCCCACTGACTGACTGATAAAATCCTTTAAAAAACATTATATGGTCTACGTATTAAAAAATATATTGAAATTAAAAACATATATGAAATAAATATTTTCAGTTGTGGGATAATAATAATCGTTGCAGGTAATGTCCGTGAGAAAGTGTCCCTTTTGGGGGAAATCAAACAGTGCATTTGATAATCATTGCAGAAGCAACTACCTTCGTAGCTTAGTTGTAAAACACAGAGTGCTGCAAACAAGTAACATCCATCACAAAAGTTCAACCAGTCCTAACCACCCACAATTCTAAATTGCTTGCAGGCACAATAGTTCAGTGGAGATCATGAACAGTCAGTGTGTTCAGGTGAACACCTTCTGACAGTTTAAGAGAAGACAGTGAAGACAGACAAAACAGTGAGAATAGTGGGGGAGGGGTGCTTTCTGCTGTAGGCTGTCTTCTACCTCTCACTACCACTCCCCCCTCCCACATCAACGTTTGTACCTTGTCATCGGACCTCTTTGCTCAGATTGAATTAAGTACATTCAAATGTACTCTGGGCGTTCCACCAATTCGGTGCTTTTTGAGAAGTGTAACTTGGTCAAAAAAACGTTTGATTTCCCAAAATTTTGGCATTCTGTAATAAAGAGCACATGTTCAACTTCATAAACCTCGCATCTCAAGAGGTTACATACAAAAACAAATGTTTATAGTACGTTCATATCAAGTGCCAAATAAATGAACAGGGTAAATTATTTAATCTTAAATCAGTCATAAATCCCCTTGTGACAGGGAGAATGGAAGCTTGTGTGCAACAGGGAGTGGCATTTTATTGATGTTTTTTTAAACATTTCTAGCCTGTCTATCTATGGGTAACCTAACATAGCAGCTGTAAAAGAAATGCCTGAAACTAAATCCCCTACATACTGGTCTTGACAAGAAGAAAAACAACTGTTGGGGGAGGTTCACTTCTGCACTGTTCAACTAAACCAGCAAATTTGATGGAGTTAAGATGGAGTGTTGCCTTGTTATTCTCCAAAAGCTCTTGTTAATGTACACAGGCACTCTTTCCATTTCCCCTGAAAACCGGAACATCCAGTTGTTGTGGACTCAGCAGAGGCTAATCTATGGGCAACAGGGTTGACACGTTGTGCTCAGTTTTCCACCACTAAACACTAGAAAATTGGCAAAAAGAGTAGAACCAGCTCACCTGCTTTTACGTTATGATCTGACTATTAGATGTTGAATGTTACTTTTGAAAAAAATATTTTGAAAGGAGTTGTTTCACGATATTAAATTGAGAAATCAGTTCACGTAATGGGGTTGACCTTAAAATGAGGGACAGATGCAAATTAATCACTAATCACATTAAATAAATAATAATCTTCATAAATTACTTTGTAAACACAACAAGGTAACTAGAGCATTGCAATGATGGTGAAAACTTGGAGAAATGTCGGGATTAAAACTTCTTATGGCTGCAGGGGCAATATTGAGTAGCTTGGATGAACGGTGCCCAGAGGTGCCCAGAGTAAACGGGCTGCTCCTCAGTCTCAGTTGCTAATATATGCATATTATTAGTAGCATTGGATAGAAAACACTCTGACGTTTCTAAAACTGTTTGAATTATGTCTGTGAGTATAACAGAACTCATATGGCAGGCAAAAACCTGAGAAGAAATCCAAACAGGAAGTGAGAAATCTGAGGTTGGTATATTTTCAACCCATGCCCAATTGAAATCAGAATTGGGATATGAATAAAGTTGCACTTCCTAGGGCTTCCACTAGATGTCAACTGTCTTTATAAACTTGAATGAGGCTTCTGCTGTGTTGTGCGACTGGATAAGAGCTGAATGAGTCAGCTTACTGGCAGAGAGCCATTTCCTGGTCACACGCATTCCACATGATATTGACTTGCTTCTGTAGACACAAAGGAATTCTCCGGTTGGAACTTTATTGAAGATTTAAGATAAAAACATCCTAATGATTGATTTTATACTTTTATACTGTTTCTTCGACCTGTAATATAACTTTTTGAAGTTTTTGTCCGAAGTTTTTGTCCAAACGCTCAAGCGTTTGGATATGTGTACCTAACGCTAACAAAAGAAGCTACTTGGACATAAATAACGGACATTATCGAACAAATCAAGCATTTATTGTGGAACTGCGATTCCTGGGAGTGCATTCTGATGAAGATCATCAAAGGTAAGGGAATATTTATCATGTCATTTCTGGTTTCTGTTGATTCCAACATGGCGGCTAATTTGATTAATTTTCTGAGCGCCGTCTCAGATTATTGCATGGTTTGCTTTTTCCGTAAAGTTCTTTTGAAATCTGACACAGCGGTTGCATTAAGGAGAGGTATATTCTGTTGAGTATTTCTGTTGAATCGATGTGGCTATGCAAAATCACTGGATGTTTTTGGAACTAGTGAATGTAACGCTCCAATGTAAAGTCAGATTTTTTGATATAAATATGAACTTTATCAAACAGAACATACATGTATTGTGTAACATGAAGTCCCATGAGTGTCATCTGATGAAGATCATCAAAGGTTAATGATTAATTTTATCTCTATTTGTGCTTTTTGTGACTCCTCTCTTTGGCTGGAAAAATGGCTGTGTTTTTCTGTGGTTTGGTGGTGACCTAACATAATCGTTTGTGGTGCTTTCGTCGTAAAGCCTATTTGAAATCTGACACTGTGGTGGGATTAACTTGTTATGGCTGGGGGGCAGTATTGAGTAGCTTGGATGAATAACTTGCCCAAACTAAAAGGCCTGCTCCTCAGTCTCAGTTGCGAATATATGCATATTATTATTAGTATTGGATAGAAAACACAGTTTTGGAACATAAAGTTTCCAAAACTGTCAAAATATTGTCTGTGAGTATAACAGAACTGATATTGCAGGCGAAACCCTGAGGAAAATCAAACCAGGAAGTGGCTTCTATTTTGAAAACTCCATGTTCCATAGCCTGCCTTTGCTCCATTTAAAGGGATATCAACCAGATGCCCTTTCCTATCGCTTCCTCAAGGTGTCAACAGTCTTTAGACATAGTTTCAGGCTATTATTTTGAAAAATTAGAGAGAAAGATAGCAACGCGTCATTGTATGGCCGGGTGCTAGCAGCATTTTTTATGTGTAACAGAGTTTAGGCAGCCATTGCCTTTCCCTCTCTGACTGAAAAAGACAGTTGCGGTTGATATATTATCGATTATATATTTTAAAAACAACCTGAGGATTGATTATAAAAAACGTTTGACATGTTTCTGTGGACATTATGGATACTATTTGGAATTTGTCTGCGTTGTCATGACCGCTCTTTCCTGTGGATTTCTGAACATTACGCGCCAAACAAACAGAGGTATTTTGGATATAAAAAGAATCTTTATAGAACAAAAGGAACATTTATTGTGTAACTGGGAGTCTCGTGAGTGAAAACATCCGAAGATCATCAAAGGTAAACGATTAATTTTATTGCTTTTCTGATTTTCGTGACCAAGCTACTTGATGCTAGGTGTACATAATGTGATAAACTTACACAAATGCTTGGAAAAGCATATTTTCAAAATCTGACATGACAGGTGGATTAACAAAAGGCTAAACTGTGTTTTGCTATATTGCACTTGTGATTTCATGAATATAAATATTTTTAGTAATATTATTTGAATGTGGTGCTATGCAATTCAGCGGTTGTTGATGACAATTATCCCAATAACGGGATGGCAGCCATAAGAAGTTAACAAAAAGATTACCTTTAAAACGGTATAATATACATGTATGTTTGAGGAATTTTAATTATGAGATTTCTGTTTTTTTTTATTTGGCGCCCTGCACTTTCACTGGCTGTTGTCATATCATCCCGTTAACGGGATTGCAGCCCTAAGAAGTGGGTTAAAATCTTCCTAGAAGTCACAGAGGGTGAAATGTGACACTTTTAATTCTCCATGTGGTCTATATTAAAATGCAATATTGGTGCACTCTTCTCATGGAAAGACCCACTCTCTTTTTAAAAAAGTAAACAGACTCTAAAACTGTCCTATTCAAACCAGGTTTGATATTTCTGCCCCATAGCGTTTAGCATACACAAGTCGCTTTTGAGTCAATCACGTTAAGAGGATCTGGATATTAGCTAGCATATCCACTTAAAGCTGTCAAGTTTATAACATGTTACAACTAGACTTCAATCTATTTCAGATGCTTGTGTGACATTTGGCACCAAGAATGCCAGCAGCAATTGGACTGGTTCTCTCCTGAATTCGTCATCTTCCGTTGTGGAGTTCTGGCAGTAAGTCTATAATTAATGCTATGTTTTTTCACCACTGCATCTTTCATGATTATATGCTTGACTACTTACATGAGAAATGAACAAGGTACCATAGTTTTAAAAAATATTAAAGAGAGTTGTATCATAATGTTTAAATTATTGTTATAAGAATACAATAAACTACAATAGGCTGCAACACATTTACATACAATACATTTTCTTTGGGGATCAAATGTATTGCAGTGTCAGCCATTTCTCCTTACAGGCGGCGAGTGCTGCGGATATCAGATGGGATTGAGTCCTTGGGAGGTATTAGATGGGAGCTGGCTCTGTGTCTTCTACTGTCGTGGATTGTCTGTTACTTCTGTATCTGGAAAGGAGTGAAGTCTACTGGGAAGGTGAGGGTTATAAGATATTGCAGTCAGATAGTAGTTTCATAATTATGCATCATTCCAATCTCAATCAAATTTAAAATCAGAGGTAAAAAATAACAAAAAAACCCGGAAAAAAACCCAGTTATTTTCTGTAGCTGTAAAGTTACTTGGTGAGACAATGGGTCCGTCGTTAGTGTGGTAATACCGGTATGTGTGGCTATGTTGTGTTTTCTGTATTGTACTAACCCTGTACTACTAATTCATAGGCAGCGTACGTCACGGCTACCTTCCCCTATGTCATGCTAGTGGTGTTATTTGTCAGAGGAGTGACCCTTCCAGGAGCTAAAGATGGCATCTTCTACTACTTGTATCCCAATACAACACGGCTAGCTGATCCACAGGTATTATCTGTAGTATAATCTGTAGTATAAATCTATGGGCCAGTTTCCCAGAAAGATTAAGCCTAGTCTTGGACTAAAAAGATCATAGGAACAGGAGCCTACTGTATCTCCTGTCACATGAGGCAGCTTGATGTACGAGTAGACCCCCTAAACAGGATGTTAGTCTATCACAGGGCCTTAGCCCCAATCTATCTCCTCAAAGCTGAGTAGCAAGCAGAAAAACATCAAGTCCCATTTTTACACAGCCAGGGATTGAACTCCCAACCTTCCAATCTTAGGGAGGACTGTCTAACCACAAGGCCATTGAGTCTTAGTCCAGGAGTATGCTTGATCAGTGTCCAAGAAACCAGCCCTCTAAGTCTTTCTCTATTCTCACCACATCTTACTGGTATACATTTCCGTTGTGACATGTTCAGTTTATAACTTTAGTTTAAGTCTTCTTTGTCTGTTTGTTCATCAATAAGGTTTGGATGGATGCAGGAACGCAGATATTCTATTCTTACGCCATAGGCCTGGGCTACCTGACTTCTCTTGGAAGCTACAACAAATACAACAACAACTGTTACAAGTGAGTTTTCAACTAGGCTGTGGGTTTAATAAAACAAGTGACACGTTGAAGATCTCGCATAGTTGGCTTATTTAGCAGTGCCATGAGGATCTATAGCCACAAGATTTCTCCAGCCAGTCTGGAGACAGTAAAAAGGCACATCTGGGTAGGTGAGGTTCTGGCTGGAGGAGTAGAACACTTAGATAAGAAAAGCTGCACAATCTCATGGCTCTGATGCATTCATTCTAGTCACTGAATAATGTTTCGACAGCAAGCTGCGTACATTAGGGTTTCATCTGGTAAACACTGCAGGTCAAGATCTCTTCAGAGCATATAATAAAAGTTGTCTCCATCAAATACAGTACGCCAGGAGGATTCATGGCACAACATGTCATGTCACAACACTACCTCAATTGCCATGAATGTTAATCACCTGTATTGACATCTTATTAGACCCTTGCCAATGACAACACTGCATGTTAAAGAGGGTGACTATATCATGTGTTGAAAATGGTTTCGTGCCTTGCAGAGACTCCTTCTACCTGTGCTTGTTGAACAGTGGGACCAGCTTCGTGTCTGGTTTTGCCATCTTCTCCATACTGGGTCATATGGCTCGAGAACAGGGTGTGGACATCTCTGTGGTTGCTGAGTCAGGTGAGGCTCTAAAGGACATTAATCTACAAGGGTGTGACTCCTTATTGTTCTCCTGATCAACCTAATATTACTGTCTGACAACATAACTGCACACTTTCCTCATCTGAACTTATTCTACCTCTTCTGGTAAAAGCACTGGCTGTGTCCGAAGTACTGTACATCTTGCCTACTACTTACTAAAACAACATACTGTGTACTAATCGTACTGCATACTATTTAGAACATACTGTTTAGTAAAAACGAATGCAGTAAGCAACAAATATCAACATACTAGGCTCATCCTACTGAGAATGTTGCATTTAATCCTCAATTACGTTGATTCCTGACATTCCTTTCATTTTGGTACAGCGCGTCCACTCAGCTGATTGTCAGCTCTTGTCAAACACACGTAGGTCTCGAAAGACGATTCTCTTCCTCAATAGTGTGCAGCAAATTCTACAAGATGAAAAGCCCAAATGTGTATGACATCCTGGCATTTAAAGCATACTTTTTTGAAAAACGTCACATATATGAAAAGTTATATTTTTGCATTCCCAAAATGCCTACTATTTAGAACGAAAGTACGGGTATTTGGACACCCCTGTCTCACCTCTTTTTTTTTTACATACTATTACACATAACTGAACGTTTAGTTCAATTAATTCAATCAAATTATGTTTGGGTACATATATTCTACAACGTTTTCCTTGTTGCCCTGCTGCAGGTCCTGGCCTGGTGTTCATAGTGTACCCCCAGGCAGTGTCCCTGCTCCCCTGCCCTCAGTTCTGGGCTGTCTGTTTCTTCTCCATGATCATCCTATTGGGAGTGGACAGCCAGGTTAGAGCTCACCACGCCCTCCACCAACACCTCCACCTGGGTCTCTTGTCCCTGCTGTCCTTTCCTCTACTTTCCTTTCCCATGTACAGTACATTGCCTTCTCTCATGTTCCCCAGTTTGTCGGCCTTGAGAGCCTAATGACCTCAGTAACGGACGTCTACCCAAACCTCATCAGAAAAGGCTACCGGAGGGAGATGCTGCTGCTGCTCATCTGCTGCTGCTGCTACCTGGTCGGACTCATCATGGTCACAGAGGTGAGAGGTCACAGACGCAGGTCTCCAATGCACACCAGCTTGAAGACTGTTGTTGTTGTTGTTGTTGTTGTGTGACTACAGAGGTGGTTCTCTGATATCTGAACATATAATATCAGGAACATAAATTGAAGCACCTTAGTGAGGTAAGTTAAATAATGGCAATAAAAGGGTGGATCTGGGTAGCACTTTTTGATCCAAGTCTTTTATGGTTGTGTATTACAATAACTATAGTGGACAAAAATATAAATGCAAAATGCAACAATTTCAACGATTTTACTGAGTTACAGTTTATATAAGGAAATCAATCAATTTAAATAAATTCATTAGGCCCTAAAGTATGGATTTCACAAGACTGGGCAAGGGGGGCAGCCATGGGTTTGTCAGGGAGGGCATGGGCCCACCCAATGGGGAGCCAGGGCCAGCCAATCACAATGAGTTTCTCCCCACAAAAGGGCTTTATTGCAAACATAAATACTCCTCAGTTTCATCAGCTGTCCAGGTGGCTGGTCTCAGACGATACCGCAGGTGAAGAAGTCGTATGTGGACGTTACACGTGGTCTGCGGTTGTGACGCTGGTTGGACGTACTGTCAAATTCTCTAAAACGACATTGGATGCAGCTTATGGTAGAGAAATTAACATTCAATTCTCGGGCAACAGCTCTGGTGGACATTCCTGCAGACAGTATGCCAATTGCATGCTCCATCAAAACTTGAGACAGCTGTGGCATTGTGTTGTGTGACAAAACTTCACATTTTAGAGTGTCCTTTTATTGTCCCCAGCACAAGGTGCACCTGTATAATGATCATACTGTTTAATTAGCTTCTTGATTTTCCACACCTGTCACGTTGATGGACTACCTTGGCAAAAGAGAAGTGCTCACTATCAGCGATGTAAACAAATTTGTGCACAAAATTTGAGAGAAATAAGCTTTTTGCGCAAATGGAAAATGTCTGGGATCTTTTATTTCAGCTCATGAAACATGGAACCAACACTTTAAATGTTGCTTTTATATTTTTGTTCAGTGCATTCGGAAAGTATTCAGACCCTTTGACTTTTTCCACATTTTCTTACTTTACAGCCTTATTCTAAAATGGACTAAATTGTTTTTTGCCTCATCAATCTACACACAATACCCCATAATGACAAAGCAAAAACAGGTTCTTAAACATTGTTCTTGGGTATGACGCTACAAGCTTGTCACACCTGTATTTGGGGAGATTCACCCATTCTTGTCTGCAGATCCTCTCAAGCTCTGTCAGGTTGGATGGGGAGTGTTGCTGCACAGCTATTTTCAGTTCTCTCCAGAGATGTTCGATCGGGTTCAAGTCCGGGCTCTGGCTGGACCACTCAAGGACATTCAGAGACTGGTCCCGAAGCCACTCCTGTATTGTCTTGGCTATGTGCTTAAGGTCATTGTCCTGTTGGGAGGTGAACCTTCGCTACAGCTTGAGGTCCTGAGCACTCTGGAGCCGGTTTTAATCGAGGAACTCTCTAAACTTTGCTCCGTTCATCATTGCCTTGATCCTGACTTGTTTCCCAGTCCCTGTCGCTGAAAAACATCCCCACAGCATGATGCTGCCACCACCATTCTTCACCTTAGGGATGGTGCCAGATTTCCTCCAGACGTGACACTTGGCATTCAGGCCAAAGAGTTCAGTCTTGGTTTCATCAGACCACAGATCTTGTTTCTCATGGTCTGAGAGTCATTTAGGTGCCTTTTGGCAAACTCCAAGCGGGCTGTCATGTGCCTTTTACTGAGGAGTTCATTCCGTCTGGCCACTCTACCATAAAGGCCTGATTGGTGGAGTGCTGCAGAGATGGTTGTCCTTATGGAAGGTTCTCCCATCTCCATAGAGGAACTAAGGGAGCTCTGTCAGAATGACTATCGGGTTCTTGGTCACCTCCTTGACCAAGGCCCTTCTCTCCCGATTTCTCAGCCAGCTCCAGGAAGAGTCTTGGTGGTTCCAAACCTCTTCCATTTAAGAATTATGGAGGTCTTGGGGACCTTCAATGCTGCAGAAATGTTTTGGTACCCTTCCCCAGATGTGTGCCTCAATGTGTGCCTCCTGTCTCGGATCTCTACGGACAATTCCTTCAACCTTATGGCTGTCAACTGTGGGACCTTATATAGACAGGTGTGTGAATTTACCACAGGTGGACTCCAAGTTGTAGAAACATCTCAAGGATGATCAAATTAAACAGAATGCACCTGAGCTCAATTTAGATAAATTTCATATATTTTAGAATAAGGCTGTAACATAAAAAAATGTCAATGGGTCTGAATACTTTCTGAACGCACTGTGATCTGTAAACATTGATTGTACTCTATATTGAAGCTTCATTTTTTTCGCAGGGTGGCCTCTACATCATCCAGCTCTTTGACCATTATGTGTGCAGTGGTGCCACTCTGTTGCTCCTCTCCATATGCCAGTCACTCAGTATTGGATGGATATATGGTAAGAATAGAGAAATTACACTATGTAATCATGGGCAAACACATACATATGCAAATCTAGCTTCCTCGCCAGATTTTCTCTCACTATAAAAAATAATAATAATTGAAAGTCCTGAAAGGGTCATGAGTACGCACTGGGCACACACTGATTGAATCAACGTTGTTTCAACGTAATTTGTTAACATATTGTGACATAGAATCAACGTGGAAAATACATTGGATGTTTTTAAAGTCAACCAGTGTTGTAAACATTTAAAGTATGGTAAAATGTCAACTTAAATACATAGAAATAACCTAACTAACAGGTTCTTACATCAATCTTATTTCAACATAATCAACAGAACTATCTATATGTTGAAATTGCATAGAAAATTCCACAAAGAAACCAAAGTATTTTTCATCCAACATTCAATATACTGTATGTGCAATATTCCCTCTAATTGAATATTGTGAGAATTCTGTGCAACTTCCGGCTTGTGTTTCCATGGAAAACTGAGGCTGTACCCACTTTAAGTTACAGTTTTGGACTGTAGCCAATAGGCTATTTGAGCATAACGTAGGTCTATCAGAGTGGCAAATCCTATAGCATTTTCACATGGAAATAGCTTTTGATTTCTATGATATAGCCTACAGCAGCCTATGTGGTGCTCAAAACAGCCAACTGTTTTAGATTATGCAGGGCTTGACATCAATTCATGTTTTTTTTACTTGGTCTGTAACACCATGGGCCAAATAGGTGACTGTAAATAGGTGACTGTAAATAGGTGACTGTAATTATGTGACTGTAATTGTATTGTCTTGCTTGATGCAAGAAACCACTTAAAATTAAGAATGAATTATTATTACCATACAGAGAACAAGACAATGTAGGCTACCCTCTGCCTATTGGCTTATTTGCATAATCAAGCCTATCTCAAAATACAACATTGTCCCTTTAATACAAATAAACAAGCTTTTTTCTCCTGACTCGCTTTTCAAAGACAGTTTGAAATGTACATGTGTTGTGATCTTGTAGGAAGAAGTCATTCCTGGGCTAATAACTCGCTAACTAGCAAAGAACATCAACAAATGTGCACACCCGTGGCTCTGTGCCCTGATCTGAAAAGGGGCATCCACTTGGCGGGTGATTGAAAGGCTGCTCGTGGGCTAGGGTCAATAGATGCACTCTGGCTCTGACTACAACAAAATCACAGGCTCAATCTGGCAAAGTTCAATTTGGTTTGGTTTGTTGCATTGAAAAGAAGCTGATATTATGTCGATTAGATCACATCAGAGAAAACATTGATCTATAGTGCAAACTAATGGGGAGAAGTGTGAAGTTCAATCTCCTGCGTCTTTGCAAGGGCTGGCATTTCTTCTGCGCGGCAGTCCCGGAGGAGGTGTGTGGCCGCTTAGAGGGAACATTGACTGTGTGGCTGAAATACCACTGTTGTTGGTTACCCAAAGAATGTGGACACCTGCATGCCGAACATCTCATTCCAAAATCATGGGCATTCATATGGAGTTGATCCACCCTTTGCTGCTATAACAGCTCCCACTCTTCTGGGAAGGCTTTCCACTAGATGTTGGAAAATTGCTGCGGGGACTTGCTTCCATTCAGCCACAAGAGTATTAGTGAGGTTTGGCACTGATGTTGGGCGATTAGGCCTGGCTCGAGGTCGGTGTTCCACTTCATTGCAAAGGTGTTCGATGGGGTTGAGGTCAGGGCTCTGTGAAGGCCAGTCAAGTTCTTCCACACCAAACTCGCCAAACCATTTCTCTATGGATCTTGCTTTGTACATGGGGGCATTGTCATGCTGAAACAGGAAAGGGCCTTCCCCAAACTGTTGCCACAAAGCTGGAAGCAAAGCATTGTCTAGAATGTCACTGTGTGCTGTAGTGTTAAGATTTCTCTTCACTGGAACTAAGGGGCCTATGCCGAACCATGAAAAACAGCCCCAGATCATTATTTCTCCACCAAACTTTACAGTTGTCACTATGCATTTGGGCAGGTAGCGTTCTCCTGGCAGTGCCAAAACCAGATTTGTCATTTTCTACTGCCAGATGGTGAAGTGTGATTCATCACTCCAGAGAAATGGAAACCCATTTCATGAAGCTCCCGGCCAACAGTTCTCGTACTGACGTTGCTTCCAGAGGCAGTTTGGAAATCAGTAGTGAATGTTGCAACCGAGGACAGACTGTTTTTTTACGTGCTACACACTTCAGCACTCAGCGGTCCCATTCTGTGAGCTTGTGTGTCCTACCACTTCGCGGCTGAGCCACTGTTGCTCCAAAACGTTTCCACTTCACAATAACATCACTTACAGTTGACCGTGGCAGCTCTAGCAGGGCAGACATTTTATGAACTGACTTGTTGACCACCATTTTCGGCATGCAGCACGACACCTCTCCTTCGCATAGAGTTGATCAGGCTGTTGATTGTGGCTTGTGGAATGTTGTCCCACTCCTCTTCAATGGCTGTGCGAAGTTGCTGGATATGGGAGAGAATTGGAACCCACTGTCGTATAAGTCGATCCACAGCATCCCAAACATGCTCAATGGGTGACGTGTCTGGTGAGTATGCAGGCCATGGAAGAACTGGGAAATGTTCAGCTTCCAGGAATTGTGTACCAATCCTTGCAAGATGGGGCCATGCATTGTCATGCTGAAAAATGAGATGAAGGCGACGGATAAATGGAACAATAATGGGCCTCAGGATCTCATCACGGTATCTCTGGGCATTCAAATTGCTTTTTATAAAATTCAATTGTCTTTGTTGTCTGTAGCATATGCCTGCCCATACCATAACCCCACTGCTACCATGGGGCACGTCAGTACGAGAACTCGTTGACATCAGCAAATTGCTCGCCCACACAATGCAATACACACTGTCTACCATCTGCCTGGTACAGTTGAAACCGGGATTCATACGTGAAGAGCACACTTCTCCAGTGTGCCAGGGGCCATCGAAGGTGAGTATTTGCCCACTGTAGTCGGTCACGACGCCAAACTGCAGTCAGGTCAAGGCCCTGGTGAGGACGACGAACATGCAGATGAGCTTCCCTGAGACGGTTTCCAACATTTTGTGCAGAAATGCTTTGGTTGTGCAAACCCACAATTTCATCAGCTGTCCGTGTGGCTGGTAAACAGCTCTGGTGGAAATCTGGCAACAGCTCTGGTGGAAATTCCTGCACTCAGCATGCCAAATGCACACTCCCCCAAAACTTGAGACAGCTGTGGCATTGTGTTGTTTAACAAAACTGCACATTTTAGAGTGGCCTTTTATTGTCCCCAGCACCTGTGTAACGATCATGCTGTTTCTTGATATGCTACACATGTCAGGTGGATGGATTATCTCGGCAAAGGAGAAATTCTCACAAACAGGGATGTAAAAAAAAAGAATTCAGCTCATGAAACATGGGACCAACACTTTACGTGTTGCGTATTTTTTTCTTCAGTGTATGTTGAATTTGAGATTTAACTAGACGTATTTTATTTGACCTCATTTCAATGTTGATAGTAAAATGGTTTGTTTGAACCAACGTCATTGTTTCAACGCCATGCAACACCGGGCCACCCAGGAGTGTGTGCTTAGCCCCTCCTGTACTCCCCGTTCACCCACGACTGTGTGGCCATGCACAACTCCAACTCCATCATCAAGTTTTCCTTTTCTTTTCTTTTTCTTTAATTAACTAGGCAAGTCAGTTAAGTCAGTTAAAAACAAATTCAAGTTTGCTACGACGGTGGGAGACCTGATCACCAATGACGATGAGACAGCCTACAGGTAGGAGGTCAGAGACCTGGCAGTGTGGTGCCAGGACAACAACCTCTCCCTCAACATCAGCAAGAACAAGGAGCTGTTGTGTATTACAGGAAACAGGGGCATGTGCACACCCCCATCCATATCAACGGGGCCGCAGTGGAGAGGGTTAAGAGCTTCAAGTTCCTCAGTGTACACATCAATGTCCTCTAACTCCAGCACAGTCGTGAAGAAGGCACGGTAGTCCCTCTTCTCCCTCAGGAGGCTGAAACGATTTGGCATGGCCCCTCAGATCCTTAGGAACTTTATAACTGCACCAGTTGTGTCACCGTCTGGTATGGCAACTGCACATTAAAACTGAAAGTGGATCTACCTAAACCAGTACGAACTATTGGAACTTTGAGAGTTAACATCCCTGTGAACAGGTTTGGTGTCTCATATTATTTATTTTTTACAGAAACTGCAATGTGTACGCTAAGAATTGGGAAGCAACTACAGGGAGTGCACATTTAATAATAAATTGAACATAGTACAAAATAAGAAACATGAAAAGTGTACAGACATGAAAGAGAAACAGAGTCAATAACACCTGGGGAAAGAACCAAAGGGAGTGACAGATATAGGGGAGGTAATCAGGAAGGTGATGGAGTCCAGGTGAATCTCATGAAGTGCAGGTGTGCGTAATGATGGTGGCAGGTGTGCGTAAGGATGAGTAAACTGGCGACAACGAGCGCCAGAGAGGAGGAGCTGGAGTAGACGTGACAGTACCCCTTCCCTGACGCTTGGCTTCAGCCTCGGGACGCAGACCAGAGGGACGGCCTCAAGGACCAGGAGTGGGCCGATTGCTTCTGCTGAGGGGCAGGAACCTGTAGAGCTGGGCTGAGGCGTGGGAACCTGTAGAGCTGGGCTGAGGCGTGGGAACCTGTAGAGCTGGGCTGAGGCGTGGGAACCTGTAGAGCTGGCTGAGGCGCGGGAGCCTGTAGAGCTGGGCGGAGGCGCGGGAACCTGTAGAGCTGGGCTGAGGCGCGGGAACCTGTAGAGCTGGGCTGAGGCGCGGGAGCCTGTAGAGCTGGGCTGAGGCGCGGGAGCCTGTAGAGCTGGGCTGAGGCGCGGGAACCTGTAGAGCTGGGCTGAGGCGCGGGAACCTGTAGAACTGGGCTGAGGCGCGGGAACCTGTAGAGCTGGGCTGAGGCGCGGGAACCTGTAGTGCTGGGCTGAGGCACGGGAACCTGTAGAGCCGGCTGAGGCGCGGGAACCGCGAATCAAGTCAAATCAAATTGTATTAGTCACATGCACCGAATACAACAACCTTACAGTGAAATGCTTACTTATGAGCCCCTAACCGACAGAGCAGTTAAAAAATATATGGATAAGAATAAGAGATAAAAGTAACAAGTAATTAAAGAGGAGCAGTAAAAATAACAATATATACATGGGGTGCCGGTACAGGGTCAATGTGTGGGGGCACCGGTTAGTTGTAGGTTACATGTAGGTTAATGAATTAAAGTGACTATGCATTGATGACAACAGAGTGGCAGTGGTGTGGAGAGGGAGGGGCAATGTGAATAGTCTGGGTAGCCATTTGACTAGATGTTCAGGAGTCTTATGGCTTGGGGGTAGAAGCTGTTTAGAAGCCTCATGGACCTAGACTTGGCGCTCGGTACCGCTTGCCGTGTGGTAGCAGAGACAACAGTCTATGACTAGGGTGGCTGGAGTCTTTGACAATTTTCAGGACCTTCCTCTGACAATGCCTGGTATAGAGGTCCTGGATGGCAGGAAGCTTGGCCCCAGTGATGTACTGTGCCATTCGCACTACTCTCTGTAGTGCCTTGCGGTTGGAGGTTGAGCAGTTGCCATACCAGGCAGCGATGGTGCAGCTGTAGAACCTTTTGAGGATCTAAGGACCAAATCTTTTCAGTCTCCTGAGGCAGAATAGGCTTTGTCGTGCCCGCTTCACGACTGTCGTGGTGTGCTCGGAGCATGTTAGTTTGTTGGTGATGTGGACACCAAGGAACTTGAAGCTCTCAACCTGCTCCACTGCAGCCCCGTCGATGAGAATGGGGGCGTGCTCGGTCCTCTTTTTCGTAGTCCACAATCATCTCCTTTGTCTTGATCACGTTGAGGTTGTTGTCCTGGCACCACCCGGCCAGGTCTCTGACCTCCTCCCTATAGGCTGTCTCGTTGTTGTCAGTGATCAGGCCTACCACTGTTGTGTCATCGGCAAATGTAATGATGGTGTTGGAGTCGTGCCTGGCCGTGCAGGAGGGGAGGGGGCTGAGCACGCACCCCTGAGGGGCCCCTGTGTTGAGGATCAGTGTGGTGGATGTGTTGTTATCAACCCTTACCACTTGGGGGGCAGCCCGTCAGGAAGTCCAGGATCTAGTTGCAGAGGGAGGTGTTTAGTCCCAGGGTCCTTGGCTTATTGATGAGCTTTGAGGGCACTATGGTATTGAACGCTGAGCTGTAGTCAATGAATAGCATTCTCACATAGGTGTTCCTTTTGTCCAGGTGGGAAAGGGCAGTGTGGAGTGCAATAGAGACTGCATCACCTGTGGATCTGTTGGGGCGGTATGCAAATTGGAGTGGGTCTAGGGTTTCTGGGATGATGGTGTTGATGTGAGCCAAGACCAGCCTTTCAAAGCACTTCATGGCTACAGACGCGAGTGCTACGGGTTGGTAGTCATTTAGGCAGGTTACATTGGTGTTCTTGGGCACAGGCACTATGGTGGTCTGCTTAAAACATGTTGGTATTACAGACTCGGACAAGGAGAGGTTGAAAATGTCAGTGAAGAGACTTGCTAGTTGGTCGGCACATGCTCGCAGTACACGTCCTGGTAATCCATCTGGCCCAGCGGCCATGTGAATGTTGACCTGTCTAAAGATCTTACTCACATCGGCTGTGGAGAGAGTGATCTCAGCGCACAGTCTTCCGGTACAGCGGGTGCTCTACACATATTTCAGTGTTATTTGCCTCGAAGTGAGCATAGAAGTAGTTTAGCTCGTCCGATAGGCTTGTGTCACTGGGCAGCTCTCGGCTGTGCTTCCCTTTGTAGTCTGTGATGCTTTGCAGGCCCCGCCACATCCGACGAGCGTCATAGCCAGTTTAGTACGACTCGATCTTAGTCCTGTATTGATGCTTTGACTGTTTGATGGTTCGTCGGAGGGCATAGCGGGATTTCTTTTAAGCTTCCGGGTTAGAGTCCAGGTCCTTGAAAGTGGCAGCGCTAGCCTTTAGCTCAGTTCGGATGCTGCCTGTAATCCATGTTTTCTGGTTGGGGTATGTACGTACGGTCACCGTGGGGACGACGTCATCGATGCACTTATTGATGAAGCCAATGACAGATGTGGTGTACTCCTCAATGCCATTGGCGGAATCCCGGAACATATTCCAGTCTGTGCTAGCAAAACAGTCCTGTAGATTAGCATCTGCTTCATCTGACCACTTTTGATCTAGTGACTGGTGCTTCCTGCTTTAATTTTTGCTTGTAAGCAGGAATCAGGAGAAAATAATTATGGTCGGCTGAGGCGCAGGAGCCTGTAGAGCCTGCTGAGGTGCGGAAACTTGTAGAGACGGGTGGGCGCGGGAACCTGTCGAGTCGGCTGAGGCACGGGAGCCTGATGAGCCGGCTCAGGCATAGGATCCCGTCGAGCCGGCTGAGGCATGGAAGCCTGACAAGCCAAACGAGACTTGAGAACCTGTTGAGCCAGCTGAGGCATGAACGCCTGATGAGCTAGCTGAGGCATCCCTGGTTGCTTCGGCAATGGAAGCCTGACAAGCCAACCAAGGCTTGTGAACCTGTCAAGCCAGCTGAGGCATGGAAGCCTGACGAGCCAGCTGGGGCTTCCCCGGTTGCTTTGGCAGCTGCCCTTGGACCCGACGTCACCAGTAAAAAAAAGCAAAAGAAAATCACTGTTATTCTGTAAGGCGTTATATTTTAACGTGTACGCTAAGAATCGGGAAGCAAGTACAGGGAGTGTATTTAATAAATAACGGTATATGGAACAAACAAAGAACCACGACTAGCATACAGACATGAAACATATAAACAGAAACAATAACGCCTGAAAAACCAAAGGGAGTGACAGATATAGGGAAGGTAATCAGGAAGGTGATGGAGTCTAATGAGGCGCAGGTGCACGTAACGATGGTGACAGGTGGGCGTAATAATTAGTAAACTGGCGACAACGAATGCCAGAGAGATGGAGATGGAGTAGACGTGACACAGGATACCCACTGAGCAGACACTGGTTGAATCAACGTTGTTTCAAAGTAATTGGTCAATGTATTGTGATGTGGAATCAACATGGAAAATACATCAGATTTTAGTCATCAACCAGTACTGTTTTCATCTCATTTCAACCAGCATTGTAAACATTTAAATAAGGGTAAAACTTAAACTTTTAAATTTTTTAATTACATTTTTTATTTCACCTTTATTTAACCAGGTAGGCTAGTTGAGAACAAGTTCTCATTTGCAACTGCGACCTGGCCATGATAAAGCATAGCAGTGTCAACAGACAACAGAGTTACACATGGAGTAAACAATTAACAAGTCAATAACACAGTAGAAAAAAAAGAGAGTCTATATACATTCTGTGCAAAAGGCATGGTAGGCGAATAATTACAATTTTGCAGATTAACACTGGAGTGATAGATGATCAGATGGTCATGTACAGGTAGAGATATTGGTGTGCAAAAGAGCAGAAAAGTAAATAAATATAAACAGTATGGGGATGAGGTAGGTAAACTTGGGTGGGCTATTTACCGATAGACTATGTAGTCTCCAACTTCAGCGATTTTTGCAATTCGTTCCAGTCACAGGCAGCAGAGAACTGGAACGAAAGGCAGCCTAATGAGGTGTTGACTTTAGGGATGATCAGTGAGATACACCTGCTGAAGCGCGTGCTACGGGTGGGTGTTGCCATCGTGACCAGTGAACTGAGATAAGGCGGAGCTTTACCTAGCATGGACTTGTAGATGACCTGGAGCCAGTGGGTCTGGCGACGAAAATGTAGCGAGGGCCAGCCGACTAGAGCATACAGGTCGCAGTGGTGGGTGGTATAAGGTGCTTTAGTGACAAAACGGATGGCACTGTGATAAACTGCATCCAGTTTGCTGAGTAGAGTGTTGGAAGCTATTTTGTAGATGACATCGCCAAAGTCGAGGATCGGTAGGATAGTCAGTTTTACTAGGGTAAGTTTGGTGGCGTGAGTGAAGGAGGCTTTGTTGCGGAATAGAAAGCCGACTCTAGATGTGATTTTAGATTGGAGATGTTTGATATGAATTGAATACATTGACTTAACCTGACGAACAGGTTGTTACATTAATTTAATTTCAACATAATCATCAGAACTATATATACGCTAAAAGTGTGTGGAAGATTCCACGTAGGAATGTAATCAAATCTTTTCCATCCCATATTCAATTGTACACGGAGTGTACTAACCCTTTCTCCTAACCCTAACCTTAACCCTTTAACCTAACTCCTATACTAGCTAAAGTTAGCCACATAGCTAGAATTCATAACATACCATACGTTTTGCAAATACGTAACATGTTGTACGTTTAGAAAATTCATAACATATAATACAAATTGTAATTCGTAACATGTTTTTTTCATTGCACTGTTCCCGAACAGCAAAATAAAGTTCTGAAATGTTTCGAACCAAAAAAAGGTACTGCTTTTTATCGTTCTTTTCTGTTCCTTTTGAAACCTCTGACATAGATTTTTTTTAAACATTTAGCTCAACATTAAATTACTTCACCAATCAGTGCGGATCGAGCAGCTTGCTATGGAGTGGGTAAGCGATTTAATCTTCATAGGGAAGTCGTTAAGAGCAAATTGTCTTTTGCCATAACAGCATGGTTTAATTCAATCATAATGACAAACAAACACACACACTGCACTGTGCTGTCAGTCACTATGGACAGACAAGTGTAGGGTGCGAGATGCGACTGAAATTTTGCGGGTAGGGAGAGAGGGTGGAGGAGGAGGCTTGGCTTGAAGTGCTGGGCATCTTGTTATGACATGATTTGCTGGAATTAGGCTTCTTATGAAGGAATTTTGAATGTCTTTGAACTTGAGAGATTTGGCTTGACGTTGGATCAGAGCTAACAATCTTGTGTGTGCAGAGCAGCACTAGAATAAAAACACAACTTACCTTACCTTTCTTACCAACTTACAACTTACCTTTCTGTAAATCTGTAAATCCAATGTGGAACATGATAATTATAGTATCCTTAACTAGCATTGAAAATGTTAATCCATTCTTCTCTATTTAAACATCTCTCTTCCTAATTTTTGAATCACACTTGTAATGTCGTCAGTTGGCTATAGTAAGCGATGCTTCGGAGAGGGAGGGCCAGGTAGTTTACACACACACACTGGCAAAGATTTTCAGCTGGCAGGCAGACACTAGAAGACGTTTGAGTGACAGAGTGAGGGCTTGCATAGGCGTTTGTTGCAATTTTTGTGGGGCTGGAAAAAAAGGCTTGTAATGTAAAAGAACGTTGTTAACCGGTTCCCATGCTTTTAAAATAACGGTTCTGTTCCATAAATATATAGATCACTTTCGTTCCCGGTTCTAACTCTGTTCCTCAAATATTATTTTCTGTATTTTAATTCTGTTCCCTGAACTGGTTCCAACACCTGATTACAAGGGATTGGAGGAAATAGGTTGGCTTCTAGGCATTTGTATATTACAGCATAATAATACTAGGTGTTTTATATAACTTGCGCTTCTAGAGGCCTAAACAAAGGCTTCCAAACTGTCCGTGATTACAGGGTAAAACAGATCAAATGGACGTGATTGAATATTGAACCATTATAGGTTTAATAAATCCTCTTAAGGTTCGGACCCTTTTTTTTAAATTTTCACCTTAAATGACATACCCAAATCTAACTGCCTGTAGCTCAGGACCTGAAGCAAGGATATGCATATTTTTGATACCATTTGAAGGGAAACACTTAGCAGTTTGTGGAAATGTTAAATTAATGTAGAAGAATATAACACATTAGATCTGGTAAAAGAAAATTGTACCATCATCTTTGAAATGCAAGAGAAAGACCAAAATGTATTATTCCAGCCAAGGCACAATTTTGATTTTTGGCCACTAGATGGCAGCAGTGTATGTGCAAAGTTTTAGACTGATAACATTATCCTACGTTAGCTCAACCGTCCCGCGGGGGACCCACCGATCCTGTAGAGGTTTTAAGACCCACTGCCAGTCTGATCTGGCCCCTATATACATTCTTAATGGTTAGGGAACTACTAACACATATCACTTAAATTGATACAGGACTCTTACTAACCGGGTGGAACAAATATAGCCACTTTCAAGGCACGCCTTAAAATATGTTAATTTTTATTTTATTTTTATTTCACCTTTATTTAACCAGGTAAGCTAATTGAGAACAAGTTCTCATTTGCAACTGCGACCTGTCCAAGATAAAGCATAGCAGTGTGAACAGACAACACAGAGTTACACATGGAGTAAACAATTAACAAGTCAATAACACAGTAAAAAAAAAGGGGAGTCTATATACATTCTGTGCAAAAAGGCATGAGGAGGTAGGCGAATAATTACAATTTTGCAGATTAACACTGGAGTGATAAATGATCAGATGGTCATGTACAGGTAGAGATATTGGTGTGCAAAAGAGCAGAAAAGTAAATAAATAAAAACAGTATGGGGATGAGGTAGGTGAAAATGGGTGGGCTATTTACCAATAGACTATGTACAGCTGCAGCGATCGGTTAGCTGCTCAGATAGCAGATGTTTGAAGTTGGTGAGGGAGATAAAAGTCTCCAACTTCAGCGATTTTTGCAATTCGTTCCAGTCACAGGCAGCAGAGTACTGGAACAAAAGGCGGCCAAATGAGGTGTTGGCTTTAGGGATGATCAGTGAGATACACCTGCTGGAGCGCGTGCTACGGATGGGTGTTGCCATCGTGACCAGTGAACTGAGATAAGGCGGAGCTTTACCTAGCATGGATTTGTAGATGACCTGGAGCCAGTGGGTCTGGCGACGAATATGTAGCGAGGGCCAGCCGACTAGAGCATACAAGTCGCAGTGGTGGGTGGTATAAGGTGCTTTAGTGACAAAACGGATGGCACTGTGATAAACTGCATCCAGTTTGCTGAGTAGAGTGTTGGAAGCAATTTTGTAGATGACATCGCCGAAGTCGAGGATCGGTAGTATAGTCAGTTTTACTAGGGTAAGTTTGGCGGCGTGAGTGAAGGAGGCTTTGTTGCGGAATAGAAAGCCGACTCTTGATTTGATTTTCGATTGGAGATGTTTGATATGAGTCTGGAAGGAGAGTTTACAGTCTAGCCAGACACCTAGGTACTTATAGATGTCCACATATTCAAGGTCGGAACCATCCAGGGTGGTGATGCTAGTCGGGCATGCAGGTGCAAGCAGCGATCGGTTGAAAAGCTTGCATTTGGTTTTACTAGCATTTAAGAGCAGTTGGAGGCCACGGAAGGAGTGTTGTATGGCATTGAAGCTCGTTTGGAGGTTAGATAGCACAGTGTCCAAGGACGGGCCGGAAGTATATAGAATGGTGTCGTCTGCGTAGAGGTGGATCAGGGAATCGCCCGCAGCAAGAGCAACATCATTGATATATACAGAGAAAAGAGTCGGCCCGAGAATTGAACCCTGTGGCACCCCCATAGAGACTGCCAGAGGACCGGACAGCATGCCCTCCGATTTGACACACTGAACTCTGTCTGCAAAGTAATTGGTGAACCAGGCAAGGCAGTCATCCGAAAAACCGAGGCTACTGAGTCTGCCGATAAGAATATGGTGATTGACAGAGTCGAAAGCCTTGGCAAGGTCGATGAAGACGGCTGCACAGTACTGTCTTTTATCGATGGCGGTTATGATATCGTTTAGTACCTTGAGTGTGGCTGAGGTGCACCCGTGACCGGCTCGGAAACCAGATTGCACAGCGGAGAAGGTACGGTGGGATTCGAGATGGTCAGTGACCTGTTTGTTGACTTGGCTTTCGAATACCTTAGATAGGCAGGGCAGGATGGATATAGGTCTGTAACAGTTTGGGTCCAGGGTGTCTCCCCCTTTGAAGAGGGGGATGACTGCGGCAGCTTTCCAATCCTTGGGGATCTCAGATGATATGAAAGAGAGGTTGAACAGGCTGGTAATAGGGGTTGCGACAATGGCGGCGGATAGTTTCAGGAATAGAGGGTCCAGATTGTCAAGCCCAGCTGATTTGTACGGGTCCAGGTTTTGCAGCTCTTTCAGAACATCTGCTATCTGGATTTGGGTAAAGGAGAACCTGGAGAGGCTTGGGCGAGTAGCTGCGGGGGGGGCGGAGCTCTTCGCCGAGGTTGGAGTAGCCAGGCGGAAGGCATGGCCAGCCGTTGAGAAATGCTTGTTGAAGTTTTCGATAATCATGGATTTATCGGTGGTGACCGTGTTACCTAGCCTCAGTGCAGTGGGCAGCTGGGAGGAGGTGCTCTTGTTCTCCATGGACTTCACAGTGTCCCAGAACATTTTGGAGTTGGAGCTACAGGATGCAAACTCCTGCCTGAAGAAGCTGGCCTTAGCTTTCCTGACTGACTGCGTGTATTGGTTCCTGACTTCCCTGAACAGTTGCATATCGCGGGGACTATTCGATGCTATTGCAGTCCGCCACAGGATGTTTTTGTGCTGGTTGAGGGCAGTCAGGTCTGGAGTGAACCAAGGGCTGTATCTGTTCTTAGTTCTGCATTTTTTGAACGGAGCATGCTCATCTAAAATGGTGAGGAAGTTACTTTTAATGAATGACCAGGCATCCTCAACTGACGGGATGAGGTCAATGTCCTTCCAGGATACCCGGGCCAGGTCGATTAGAAAGGCCTGCTCACAGAAGTGTTTTAGGGAGCGTTTGACAGTGATGAGGGGTGGTCGTTTGACTGCGGCTCCGTAGCGGATACAGGCAATGAGGCAGTGATCGCTGAGATCCTGGTTGAAGACAGCGGAGGTGTATTTGGAGGGCCAGTTGGTCAGGATGACGTCTATGAGGGTGCCCTTGTTTACAGAGTGAGGGTTGTACCTGGTGGGTTCCTTGATGATTTGTGTGAGATTGAGGGCATCTAGCTTAGATTGTAGGACTGCCGGGGTGTTAAGCATATCCCAGTTTAGGTCACCTAACAGAACAAACTCTGAAGCTAGATGGGGGGCGATCAATTCACAAATGGTGTCCAGGGCACAGCTGGGAGCTGAGGGGGGTCGGTATCAGGCGGCAACAGTGAGAGACTTATTTCTGGAGAGAGTCATTTTCAAAATTAGTAGTTTGAACTGTTTGGGTATGGACCTGGAAAGTATGACATTACTTTGCAGGCTATCTCTGCAGTAGACTGCAACTCCTCCCCCTTTGGCAGTTCTATCTTGACGGAAGATGTTATAGTTGGGTATGGAAATCTCAGAATTTTTGGTGGCCTTCCTGAGCCAGGATTCAGACACGGCAAGGACATCAGGGTTAGCAGAGTGTGCTAAAGCAGTGAGTAAAACAAACTTAGGGAGGAGGCTTCTGATGTTGACATGCATGAAACCAAGGCTTTTTCGATCACAGAAGTCAACAAATGAGGGTGCCTGGGGACATGCAGGGCCTGGGTTTACCTCCACATCACCCGCGGAACAGAGAAGGAGTAGTATGAGGGTGCGGCTAAAGGCTATCAAAACTGGTCACCTAGAGCGTTGGGGACAAAGAATAAGAGGAGCAGGTTTCTGGGCATGGTAGAATATATTCAGGGCATAATGCGCAGACAGGGGTATGGTGGGGTACGGGTACAGCGGAGGTAAGCCCAGGCACTGGGTGATGATGAGAGAGGTTGTATCTCTGGACATGCTAGTTGTAATGGGTGAGGTCACCGCATGTGTGGGAGGTGGGACAAAGGAGGTATCAGGGGTATGAAGAGTGGAACTGGGCGCTCCATTGTGAACTAAAACAATGATAACTAACCTGAACAACAGTATACAAGGCATATTGACATTTGAGAGAGACATACAGCGAGGCATACAGTAATCAAAGGTGTTGAATTGGGAGAGCTAGCTAAAACAGTAGGCGAGACAACAACAGCTAATCAGCTAGCACAACAACAGCAGGTAAAATGGCATTGACTAGGCAACGGGGCCGACAGATAAAACATAAACAAGCAGAATGGAGTACCGTGATTAATGTACAGTCCAGCGTGCATCAGCTATGTAGCCAAGTGATCAGTGTCCAGGGGGCAGTGGTGGATGGGGCAGGGAAGCTGGACTGGCGAGTGTTATCCAGGTTTTAAAAAACTAACAATGACTAAATAGCTTGTAGCTAGTTAGCTGGTTAGCTTCTGGAGGTTCTTGAGTGTGTTCTAAAAATGTTAAATAATAGCGATTCCGTATCACATTGGGTGAGGCAGGTTACGGGAAGGTATAAACAAATTAAAAATCGAAAAGAGATAGAAAGTAAATATGGGTCCAGTGAGTGTTTGGGACGCGGCGATTCAGACGGTTAGCAGGCCTGTGCTAACAAGCTAACAGTTAGTAGGCCGGGGCTAAACAAGCTAGCAGTTAGCAGGCCGAGTTAGCAAGCAAGGAGATAGCAAGGGCTAGAGAGTTAGCCTTTGGGGGACGTCGCGATGGGGTGAGTCTGTTTATTCCTCTTCATGCGGTGACATCGATAGACCGGTCGTGGCCCAGGTGTATGCTACGGTGGTAGCACAGGGGCTCTGGCCGGGCTAGCTTCAAGCTAAGTGGGTGGAAACGCTAGCCAGGAGTAATCATCCGGGGTTGCGGTTTAGCTAGACAGCTAGTTGTGAAGATCCAGCTGAAAAATGTTCCGTTTGCGGAGGGAATCCGGGGATAAAAAAATAAATAGGTCCGTTATGCTCTGGTTAGAGTCGCGTTGTTCGAACTGGCGAGAGCTTTCCGAGCTAAAGGTTAGCTGATGACCGGTTAGCTGAAGACCGCTAGCATAGCTGGTAGTTAGCTGGCTAGCTTCAGTTGAGGGGGTCCGGATCCGAAGTAAATATAAATACTTTAGGGAAAATAGCTACATTGGGTGAGGCGGGTTGCAGGAGAGTATTTAGAAGCTGAGGTTTAGCAAAAAAAAGTTTTAAAAGATATGCGAAGAAAAATCTGTAAAAACGAGAAAAAATACGATATATACAAGGGACACGACACGACAGGACGTCTTACTGCTACGCCATCTTGGGATCAAATTGAGCCAGCGATTCTTTCCCCTCCCACAATACTTTTCTACAATGCACCATAATTTATAGTATGCAGCATTAAATATACAGCAAAACAATAATACAGTACGTTCTTGTTGAATTGTATTGAAAAAATATTAAGGAGTTGCTAATAGTGAGTATGTAACTATATATTACAGCATACCAACTGATATTTGGTGTTTTATATCACTTGCAGGCCTTAACAAAGGCTTCTAAACTGACAGTGACTAGAGGGACAAACAGATCAAAAGGACAAGGCCAGCCACTCAACCATTACAGATTTGCGACTTGCTGCCACTTGCTGCCACTCTGATCTGTCCCCTATATCAGGTACGGGGTACGCACAATGCCATCGGGGTATGCCAAATAAAAATATTAATCGCATTTTCAAACAGTACATTTATATTTTCCAGTGGGGCTATACATTTTGGTGAGGTTTTTTTCTTGCCTGAGTAGCCTCGTTTCACTGACAGAAATAAAATTAAACCATCTAGTGTTCAGTGAAAAAACAACACAATGTCAAATACAGGTAGCCTAGTCAAATAATTAACATCCAATCACATTAGCCGTTACTCTCTCACGGGAAACCACTCTTGCACAGACATTTAGAAACTAAACATGAGAATGTAAAAAACAAGCCACGGGAGTTTTTTGAGCGAGAATAAAGATGACTTTCGAGTAGTAAGACATGTATAAAAGCAACAGATACCATTAATAAGAAGGGGCTAGAAGTGTCTTATATGGTGAGCTACCCCATACTATTGTGGAGGACTTAATTCTTCCTGCTGCTGCGGATATGGTTGGGACAATGCCGGGGGAAAAGGCCCCAAAAACTATACAGACAATGCCTTCATCAAACAACATTGTTTCAAGACGCATCAGTGATATGGCAGGAGATGTTTTGAAACAATTACTGCTTCGCATACAAGCCAGTGAATTATATGCATTACAGCTGAGTCAACAGACCATGGTGGGCCTGGCACAGCTCTTGGTATATGTCCTTTACGTTTATGGGGGATCAATTAAGGATGACATCCTCTTCTGCAAACCACTGGAAACCAGGAAAACGTGAGAGAATATTTTTAAAGTACTGGACAGCTTTGTGACATCAAATGGACTTTGGTGGTCAAGATGTGTTGGTATCTGTACTGATGGCCCAAAAGCCATGACAGGGAGACACAGTGGAATGGTAACGCGCGTGCAAGCAGTTGCTCCCGACGCCACTTGGGTACACTGCAGCATCCACCGAGAGGCTCTTGCTGCCAAGGGAATGCCTGACAGCTTGAAAGACATTTTGGGCACTACAGTGAAAATGGTTAACTTTGTTAAAACAAGGCCCCTGAACTCCCTTGCATTTTCTGCATTATGCAATGATCAAATCAAAGTTGATTTGTCACGTGCGCCGAGTACAAGTGTAGACCTTACAGTGAAGTGCTTACTTACAAGCTCTAACCAATAGTGCAAAAAAGATATTAGATGAACAATAGGTAAGTAAAGAAATAAAAATAACAGTAAAAAGACGGTGAAAAATAACAGTAGCGAGGCTATATACAGTAGCAAGGCTATAAAAGTAGCGAGGCTACAAACAGATACCGGTTAGTCGGGTTTATTGAGGTAGTATGTACATGTAGATATTGTTAAAGGGACTATGCATATATGATGAACAAAGAGTAGCAGTAGTGTAAAAGAGGGGTTGGGGGGGGTACACAATGCAAATAGTCCGTGTAGCCATCTGATTACCTGTTCTGGAGTCTTATGGCTTGGGGGTAGAAGCTGTTAAGAAGCCTTTTGGACCTAGACTTGGCGCTCCGGTACCGCTTCCCGTGCGGTAGCAGAGAGAACAGTCTATGACTAGGGTGGCTGGGGTCTTTGACAATTCTTCAGGCATTCCTCTGACACCGCCTGGTATAGAGGTCCTTGATGGCAGAAAGCTTGGCCCCAGTGATGTACTGGGCATTACGCACAACCCTTCTGTAGTGCCTTGTGGTCAGAGGCAGAGCAGTTGCCGAACCAGTCAGGATGCTCTCGATGGTGCAGCTGTAGAACATTTTGAGGATCTGAGAACCCATGCCAAATCTTTTCAGTCTCCTCAGGGGGAATAGGCTTTGTCATGCCCTCTTCACGACTGTCTTAGTGTGTTTGGACCATGATAATTTGTTGGTGATGTGGACACCAAGGAACTTGAAGTTCTCAACCTGCCTAGTCAAGCTATTAGAATCCCTGACCAGCTCACAGCTAACTTTTTAAACTTCTCACTTTATTCTGAATGTTAACCAGTCTGGTTTAGATTTGGACATAGCACTCTTTCAAGTCTATGCTTGTTTTACATGTTGTGTTAAATTGCCTAGATCATAAAATCATTGTGCTGCCTTATTTACAGACCTTTCCAAAGCCTTCAACACTGTTGGCCATTCCCTACTCATTAAAATACTGTCTGAAATGGGACTGGATCAGGAGTCTAGCAAATTCTTTAAGACTTATAATACAGACAGGACACAATGTGTGCTTAACTGATGGTGCCAAGTCTAGTTTCCTCAATATTATCAAAGGTGCACCACAAGGATTGGTTTTGGGACTATCTATTAAATCCTTAAATCCTATTGTATGCAGACGATATGGTTATGTATGCCATTGCACCAATTGTTGATCAAGCTATGTTAGAGCTGCAATCTTATTTTGTTACATTACAGAAAGGCCTTGTTGATTTAAAACGTGTACTTAATGCAGGCAAAATGAAATATACACTACCAGTCAAAAGTTTTAGATCACCTACTCATTCAAGGGTTTTTCTTTATTTGTACTATTTTATGCATTGTAGAATAATAGTGAAGACATCAAAACTATGAAATAACACATGGAATCATGTAGTAAACTAAAAAGTGTTAAACAAATCATATATGTTATGTTAAATATATGTTTTATTTGAGATTCTTCAAATAGCCACTCTTTGCCTCGATGACAGCTTTGCACACGCTTGACATTCTCTCAACCTGCTTCACCTGGAATGCTTTTCCAACAGTCTTGAAGGAGTTCCCACGTATGCTGAGCACTTGTTGGCTGTTTTTCCTTCACTCTGCTGTCCGAATCATCCCAAAACATTTCAATTTGGTTGAGGTCAGGGGATTGTGGAGGCCGGGTCAACTAATGCAGCACTCCATCACTCTCCTTCTTGGTAAAATAGCCCTTACACAGCCTGTGTTGGGACATTGTCCTGTTGAAAAACAAATGATAGTCCCACTAAGCCCAAAACAGATGGGATGGCATATTGCTGCAGAATGTTGTGGTAGCCATGCTTGTTAAGTGTGCCTTGAATTCGAAATAAATCACAGACAACGTTACCAGCAAAGCACTTCCACACCTCCTCCATGCTTTACGGTGTCAAATACACAAATAAAATAAAAATCTATGTAATCCGTTCACCCACACCGTGTCTCACAAAGATACAGCGGTTGGAACCAAAAATCTCCAATTTGGACTCATTAGACCAAAGTACAAATTTCCACTGGTCTAATGTTAGTTTTACGCATTTATATTGAAGAATACCCGTAAGCGACTACATTGCGCAAGTGGTCACCTGATGCTCTCAGAGTGATTCTCGCGTAAAATACAGAGGTAGCCATTATTCCAATCGGTCCTACTGTAAAACCAATTGTCCCGGTGGATATATTATCGAATAGATATTTGAAAAACACCTTCGACATTATGGAGCTAATTTTGAATATTTTTCGGCGTTTTCATGACTGCAATTTCCGGGTGATTTCTCATCCAAACGTGAAGAACAAACGGAGCTATTTCGCCTACAAAAATAATATTTTTGGAAAAGAGAAACATTGGCTATCTAACTGGGAGTCTCGTGAGTGAAAACATCCGAAGCTCATCAAAGGTAAACGATTTAATTTGATTGCTTTTCTGATTTCCGTGACCAAGTTACCTGCTGCTAGCTGGACAAAATGCTATGCTAGGCTATCGATAAACTTACACAAATGCTTGTCTAGCTTTGGCTGTAAAGCATATTTTGAAAATCTGAGATGACAGGGTGATTAACAAAGGGCTAAGCTGTGTCTCAATATATTTCACTTGTGATTTTCATGAATAGGAATATTTTCTAGGAATATTTATGTCCGTTGCGTTATGCTAATTAGTGTCAGTCGATGATTACACTCCCTCATGCGGGATGATGGACTGTTGTTTCTCTTTTCTTATTTGAGCTGTTCTTGCCTTAACATGGACTTGGTCTTTTACCAAATAGGGCTATCTTCTGTTTACCCCCCACCTTGTCACAACACAACTGATTGGCTCAAACGCATTAAGAAGGAAAGACATTCCACAAATTAACAAGGCTCACCTGTTAATTGAAATGCATTTCAGGTGGCTACCTCATGAAGCTGGTTGAGAGAATGCCAAGAGTGTGCAAAGCTGTCATCAAGGCAAAGGGTAGCAATTAGAAGAATCTCAGATATAAAATATATTTTGATTTGCTTGTTCTATAATTCACGGATGCACTACACATTTACTAATTGGAATCGTTCTCTCATCGAGTGGGTTCCCGCCTATAAATATCTGGGCATTTGGATTGATAAAGATCTAACGTTTAAAAAACATACGGAAGAGCTAGTTAAAAAGATACCATTTCAAATGGGCTTCTGTCACGTCTAATCCCGCTCCTCCTCTCTGGTGCTCGTTGTCGCCAGTTTATTCATCATTACTCACACCTGCTACCATTGTTACGTGCACCTGCGCTTCATGAGACTCACCTGGACTCCATCACCTTCCTGATTACCTCCCCTATATCAGTCACTCCCTTTGGTTCATTACCCAGGCATTGCTGACTCGGTTTCATGTCTGTACACTTTTCGTGTTTCTTGTTTTGTACTAGTTTCCATTTATTATAAAATTTGCACTCCCTGTAGTTGCTTCCCGATTCTTAGCATACACGTTGCAGAATAATGCCTCACCAAAGGAAAGCCTCAGCCGGCTCTGCGGGTTCTCGCTCCTCACCCGGCTCTGCGGGTTCACGCGCCTCGTGCCGGCTCTGCGGGTTCACTCGCCTAGTGCCGGCTATGCGGTTCTCGTGCCTCAGCCGGCTCTGCGGGTTCACGCGCCTCAGCCGGCTCTGCGGGTACACGCGCCTCATGCCGGCTCGTCGGGTTCCTCAGGGAGGAACTACTGTCACGTCTACTCCCGCTCCTCTGTGGCGGTCATTGTCTCCAGTTTACTCATAATTACACACACCTGTCACCCTCTTTACGAGCACCTGTGCCTCATGAGACTCATCTGGACTCCATCACCTTCCTGATTACCTCATCTATATCTGTCACACCCTTTGGTTCTTTCCTCAGGTGTTATTGTTTCTGTTTATATGTTTCATGTCTGTACTCTACTCGTGTTTCTTGTTTTGTTCCATGTAACCTTTATTAAATACACTCCCTGTACTTGCTTCCCAATTCTTAGCGTACACATTACATCCTGTAACATGTCTGTCTCTTTCGAAGGTGCTGAACGCTTCTGTGACAACATTGAGGATATGATTGGCTATAGGCCCTCCTCCCTGGTCAAGTATTGTTGGCTCTACATTACCCCTACTATCTGCACAGTGAGTTTAAACCCAGTCCATTTTTATCATTATTTCATTCTTTTTTTTAATGGATACAACTGAAATTATGCTTACAAAACGTTCTGCTGTCTATCAATGGCAAGGCAAGACATAATCAAAACAACAATGAAACAACATATTTCTGCCATCTTCTTTTCTCTCTTCAAGGGAACCTTTGTATTTTCCCTGCTGAAGTACAGCCCTTTGAAGTTCAACAACACATATTTGTACCCGTGGTGGGCCTACTGGCTAGGGTGGTTCCTGGCTATGTCCTCCCTATCTCTCATCCCCATCACCATGGTCTACCAATTGTACTGGGGCAAAGGGACTTTCTGGCAGGTCAGTATGATGGGAAGTTTTCCCTGGAACATTTAAAAGTGTGAATGATTGCATCAAATTCATATTCTTGTTGTTGCACTTTGTCATATTTACAAAGTTAATAATCTTTAAAATGTAAATTAGAAAAGCTAAATAAAATTAATCTGATCGGAAAGGCTGGGACCTTTCATCTGGTTCTTTCATCTCTAGCATAGAGTTTATGCACTATTCTGAGATTTGTAAGAATACTTTTGTAGCACATTGATTATACTTACTTTGAGACCACTTTGCTCCCAAAGCGCCTCCAGACAATCTGTCGGCCAGCAGATGACCTTCCTATGATGATGAAGGAGGAGATGGTAGTTCTCTATGCTCTGGACCATGTTACTGACGATGAGAAGACATACAGCAATAATCTATAGACTGACTGTTCTACTAGTACTTTTGGGGCTGGTTTCCCAGACACAGATTAAGCCTAGTGGGACTGAGACCATGATTTTTCGTCCAGGACAAGGCTTAATATGTGTCCGGGAAACCAGCCTTTTTTTGTTGTCTATTTTTGTAACTTAAAAAAAATATATATATATAGATACACACACAGTGTCAAGAAAATGTATGTGATCCCTTTGGAAATACCTGGATTTCTGCATAAATTGGTCATCAAATTTGATCTGATCTTCATCTAAGTTACAATAATAGACAAACATAGTGTGCTTAAACTAATAACATTCAAATGATTGTATTTTTTTTGTCTATATTGAATGCATCATTTAAACATTCACAGTGTAGGTTGGAAAAAGTATGTGAACCCCTAGGCTAATGACTTCTCCAAAAGCTAATTGGAGTCAGGAGTCAGCTAACCTGGTGGCAGGGTAGCCTAGTGGTTTGAGTGTTTTATTAGTAACCGAAAGGTTGCAAGTTCGAATCCCTGAGCTGACAAGGTACAAATCTCTCGTTCTGCACCTGAACAAAGCAGTTAACCCACTGTTCCTAAGCCGTCATTGAAAATAAGAATTTGTTCTTGCCTAGTTAAATAAAGGTAAAATGAAAGAAAACCTGGAGTCCAATCAAATAGAGGAGATGAGATGTTGGTTAGAGCTGCCTTGCCCTATAAAAAAACACACGTAATTTGAGTTTGCTATTCACTAGAATCATTGCCTGATGTGAACCATGCCTTGAACAAAAGAGATCTCAGTAGACCTAAGAATTGTTGACTTGCATAAAGCCTTGATGTGCAAGACAAATTGTATATAAATGGAGAAAGTTCGGCACTGTTGCTTCTCTCCCTAGGAATGGCTGTCCTGCAAAAATGACTGCAAGAGCACAGTGTAGAATGCTCAATGAGGTTAAGAAGAATCCTAGAGTGTCAGCTAAAGACTTACAGAAATCTCTGGAACATGCTAACATCTCTGTTGATGAGTCTTTGATACGTAAAACACTAAACAAGGATGGTGTTCAGGGGAGGACACCACGGAAGAAGCCACTGCTTCTGTGGACAGATGAAACTACAGTTGCGTTGTTTGGAAGGAACACACAACACACACAAGACATTTTGCAGGAGAAAGTTAGGTTACCTGTCCGCCAATTTAAGCTCAACAGAAGTTGAATGATGCAACAGGACAACGACCCAAAACACAGAAGTAAATCAACAACAGAATGGTTTCAACAGAAGAAAATATGCATTCTGGAGTGGCCCAGTCTCAATTGGGTTGAGGTCAGGACTCAACCCGATTGAGACATTTTGGCATGACCTCAAGAGAGCAGTTCACACCAGACATCCCAAGAATATTGCTGAACTGAAACAGTTTTGTAAAGAGGAATGGTCCAAAATTCCTCCTGACTTTTGTGCAGATCTGATCCGCAACTACAGAAAACGTTTGGTTGAGGTTATTGCTGCCAAATGAGGGTCAACCATTTATTAAATCCAAGGGTTCACATACTTTTTCCACCCTGCACTGTGAATGTTTACACGGTGTGTTCAATAAAGACATGAAAATGTATAATTGTTTGTGTTTTATTAGTTTAAGCAGACTGTGTTTGTCTATTGTTGTTACCTAGATGAAGATCAGATGACATTTTATGACCAATTTATGCAGAAATCCAGGTATTTCCAAATGGTTCACATACTTTGTCTCGCCACTGTATATATATTAAGAGTTTTTGGGGGCTTTGTGTTTTATATAGTTCATGTAGCTGCTCAGAGTTGTGCTTGGGTAATGTGGGGTATTAGGTTTCAACTGCAGTATGATGTATAGTGAGTGTAATATCATAGTTTTATTTAGCTTAATCAATTTAATATCTATAGCATAATGTGTGAAATCATAGAAACATATTTTTCTTAAGATTGAAATGATTAGTGGGTTGAAGACCAATCATAAAATAGCTACACCTAGATCACCTTAACATTTTGGGCCGGTTTCCCACACACAGAGAATCTCCATTGAATATGCTTTTTAGTCCAGGATTGGGCTTAATCTGTGCATACACTCAGTATACAGTAGTTCATCAATCCAAGGCGTTGACGTGTACCTTTTATTTTGCCGGGTAAATTGACATGCAATCACCCCATTTGTAATGAACTACTCTTATTTGAACAAACAAAATGAACAACCTCAGGATCTAATTCTAAAGAATAATGTTATAAACCCCTGTGTGTAATTTGGTCACAAAAAGATAATGCATTGTAGTCTACTGTTTAACTTCAAATCCATTTCTGATGTGTGTATCATGTTGTATCTTGCTGAAGTGTTGGTCGTGCAATACAAATCTACCACAGCAGGGTTTTTGATGTATTTTTTGAAAGTCAACAAGTACACCTGGAACATTGTATATACAGGTAACTGCCAAAAGAAAGGAAACACATGAGGGATAAATGAGGGATACAAGGTCAATTGAAAGCAGTTGCTTTCACACAGGTGTGGTTCCTGGATTAATTAAGCAATTAAAACATCCCGTCATTCTACCATGGCTAGAAGGAGAGATCTCTGACTTGAGGGGTCTCAAAGGAGCAAAGAGGGGTTTAAAGTGTGTCTCAGTCACCAGATCTCAACCCAATCGAACACTTATGGGAGATTCTGGACTGGTACCTGAGACAGCGTTATCCACAACCATCAACAAAATACCAAATTATAGAATTTCTTGTGGAAGAATGGTGTTGCATCCCTCTAATAGATTTCCAGACACTTGTAGAATCTATGCTGATGCGAATTGATGTTGTGATGGTGGCTCATGGTGGCCCAACGCCCTATTAAGACACTTTATGTTGGTGTTTCCTTTATTTTAGCAGTTACCTAATTTATGTAGAAATGTTCTATTTTTATCTAATACTGTTTTACAATATATTTTTGTTAACGTTTCTGTAATAAAATATGTTTAAACAGAACACTGATCCTTCTTACTCCTTATTTGTATTTATTTTACCTTTATTTAACTAGGCAAGTCAGTTAAGAACAAATTCTTACAAACAATGATGGCCTACGAAAAGGCCTCCTGCGGGGACGGGGGCTAGGATTAAAAATACAAATACATTTCATTAAAATATAGGACAAAACACACATCACGACAAGAGAGACAACACAACACTACATAAAAAGAGACCTAAGACAACAACATAGTATCCAGGACAAGGCTTATTCTGTGTCCATGAAACCAGCCCTTTTTTTGTCTATTCTAATTTATTTTTGTAACTTAAAGAGAGACCTAAGATAACAACATAGCATGGCACAACACATGACAACACAGCATGGTAGCAACACAATAGGACAACAACATGGTAGCGGCACAACATGGCAGCAGCACAAAACAGGGTACAAACATTATTGGGCACAGACAACAGCACAAAGGGCAAGAAGGTAGAGGCAACACATCACGCAAAGCAGCCCCAACTGTCAGTAAGAGTGTCTGGTGGGATGTAGGCCTATGTATCATATAGCCTACAATATGTGATAGAGGGTTGGGGTCAATTCGAATTGAAGTCTTTCAATTGAGGAAGGGATTTGAATTGAAAATGCCAAAATTGAAAAGAGTTTGACATAAATACACTACATGACCAAAGATATGTGGACACCTGCTCGTCAAACATCTCATTCCAAAATCATGGGCATTAAATTGGAGTTGGTCCCCCCTTTACTGCTATAACAGCCTCCTCCACTATTCTGGGAAGGATTTCCACTAGATGTTGGAACATTGCTGTGGGGACTTGCTTCCATTCAGCCACAAGAGTATTAGTGAGGACGGTCACTGATGTTGGGCGATTAGGCCTGGCTCGCAGTCGGCATTCCAATTCAAACCCATTAACCTCAACTCTCATCCAGACCTCTGCTTGAAGAGGACAAAGGGGAACGTTTCATAACACATCTGTTTGGTCTGGTGGACTTAACAAAAATGTGTTCGCTCAACTGATTAGAAGAAGATAGCACTTTTCTGAGCTGAGTGAGTTTGGTGTAACAGTGATGCACCGCTTTATCTCCCAGAGAACAGCTAAGGTCAGCGAAAAAAAGTGAGGGGCGGCCACAAATCAATTTAGTTAAAATATGGATTTTTTTATTTTTATGGAGACATTTGTGTTAATGGAGGATTTGTGTTTAATGTTGTAGGTGTGTACTTCCCTATGAAACATTTCAGTCTTGCTTCATCTCCTGGCATGATTAAGTTATGTAAAGTCGACGGCAGGCTGTGAAAACCAACTTCTCCTCTCTACTTTGTCAAAAAACCTGTTAACAATTAATTCAGTTATATAAGATTTGCTTGCTCATGGAGAAACTCTACTTCAGATTCATTATGATGAGTTACAGATATGGCAGTGGTCTCCAACTAATGTTGGAATCTTGTCTTCGGTATTACTTCCTCATACCTACTTCCTTATACCTTCCTGTAACCGATCCAAATTTGCTTACACATTGAATGCTAAAAATGATAATTGAAAATGTCATGATTAAAGAAATGTTATCTCTTAGGACACGTTCTGTCTTTGACCCAGTTGTGTACTCGAGACTCAGAACTGTGTTATAATATAGCCTACGGACAAAATCAGGATCCATAAAATCCTCCTAAATTGGCAGATTTCCAAGGTTGTATAAGGGACCTTTTAGATGTTACAAAACGTTTCAGTGAATTTGGTCCTTTGTCAAATTGGCACGCAAGTTTGGCATCTTATGCAATGAACCGTGGGAGCCGGTAAATGAGTAGTCGAAACCCTGCTAAGGGCAGGTGCCAGGTGAACTTGGATAACCCTTAAACCAGGGATCATCAACTAGATTTAGCCGCAGGACAATTTTTTCTTGAGCGGATGGTCGGGGGGTGGAACATAATTACAAATAATTTGTAGACTGCAAATTGACCGCAAGAACCCCAAACAGATATAATATATAATGATATAATATTTGCTCAGAAAACTTGTGGGGCTAAATTTAAAAAAAATGTCAATTGGGGAAATGTGCCTTAAGCTATAGGGAGATTACCAAACATTATAACCAAAACATCCTATCTGTGTCCACAAGAGTTGGCTATATCTTATGTCACATAACCGTCTAATGAAATAGAAGGCCTACAGTATGCTTTGTTGTTTGTCTCCCTCCAGAGGTAGTCTGTTCAAGTTATAGGTTGAGAGTTATCTGCAAGCATCAGATAAGAAACAGCAGGCATATTTAGGGGTTCTCAGCTAAGCTGACATGGTCAAATAACTCAAGCCTAGATAATAACCTAGATTGATAACTTTGTTTTCTAGATTTGCACACAGAAACTAGAGGCCATGAGAAAATTGTTCTAAAAGAATGCCACCGATTGGCCTATAGTTGGCACTGTTAAAAGCAGTCTCACATCCTCATATCCGCCGCCCTGTTCGACCTAGACTTAAAACTTTGTATGTAGGTGTCTTTCCTCATGTTAAACAAATTTGCCTCAATTTGATTGGTTAAGACATGGCTGAGAAACTGATAAATCAGGAAATCCGATTTGACGTGTCCATTTAAATCCGTTGTAAATGAACTTCACAGTGGCCTATCAACTTGAAGACATTACCATGATTACCATGTTAAGTTTGACATTGAAATCTTAAAAAAATTGTAAAATGAACTATTCCCCTTTTTAAAAACTGTAATGCTAATGCTTAAAACAATCATTTAAAAAAAATTGGAATATAGGCTCATTAGTTTGAGAAAATATGGCTTAGTAACAGTGCCTTGCAAAAGTATTCATCCCCCTTGGCGTTTTGCCTATTTTTTTGCATTACAACCTGTAATTAAAATAGATTTTTATTTGCAATGAAGGACGGTGGTGGTAGCATCGTGCTGAGGTGATGTTTTTCCATCGGCAGGGACTGGGAAACTGGTTATTCCGTTTTTTATATCTTAAAAAAATAAGGAAACGATTCATGCAAAATAATCTGCAATAACCTTCTCCTCATGAACCAAACTTCAGATTCACTACATTTTGTTTTTAGACTCATGATTGCACATAAACGAAGATAGTTCCTACATGATAGAGTTCTTACTTTGTTATCCAACGGATCTTGTGTCCTTTCAGTCATACTGTGAACCCCATTCATTGCTGCTCACAGCTTTATTTCAAGTTTGTCACTCCGACCATGTCACCCACAGTGGCGTGTATTCAAAATTGACCAATAAACAATTCAAAAAAATAAAATAATGTATTTTTCGTCTCTGTGCTTCATAATTTTCTTTCAGTTTGCAAGAGGCTGAATGTACTATATCACCAGAGAAAGCATCCAAGGGAGCGAAACAGCACCCCTCTATATCTGTATGTGTAGGCCATCTATCTGATGCTGTCTGGTCAAAAGGAATATGACATTGTTGTCGCCAGTAGCATTGTACGCAAGGGAAGCCAGCGAGCATTTGGCCTGCCTTGATAAAAAAAAGTATAAAATAATAGCCAATCAACCGTTGAGCAGAACTGAGGGAACTCAGCTATGAATGGTCCAGGCGCATCTCAAAAAGTGTCAAGGGAAGCCAGTTTGGATTTGGATTCACTAAAGTCACATCGAGAGCAAAACACATGACAGAAAATAAAACTTGAATTGTAGCCTTGTGTTGTTGTCCTCTGGTTGCTAGTTCCCTAAATTAGACATGGATGGAAATAGGGATTTGGACTTGTGGTTTTACTTAATTCTCCCCACTGGCCAATAACGTCAAATCTGATCCAACCATTAATTCATACATTGTGCCCCTGGCTTGAGAGGATGGAAGTTCGATATGTAGCCAGATGTAGTAGGCTAATGTTAACTAGCTGGCCTGGCTCATTGTTGCCAATTAAAAAGTTAGGCTAGCGAGAAAGCATTTTAGCCAGGTAGCCTACGAAAACAAAAAATAAAAGCGTGTACTGTACGAGTCACACTGCTTCGTCAACATGAGAGGAAGGTGGCATTGGCATTTCTCTACAAATAGGGTGTCAGCATGTTTTTTCTACTTGCACAAACACGTGCACGCACATACGCACAGAGAAGTCAGAAACATGGACAGCTACATCATATTTAGCTTACTTTGATTGCCCTAAATTGTTTTTGGAATCATTTAGTTGTAGACTAAGCATAGGTGATTTGATGATGTTGAAGTGGTTGCTGGAATAGTGGAGGCAGCTCCTGTTTTCTTTGCGGTAACTCTGGTTCTAAATCAAGTTGTTTAGTAGTCCAAAAATGTTGGAAGCATTCACTTGCTTGACCATGCTGTAAGTCATGTAACAGAGGTTGCTCTCCGGATTTATGATGAAACATAGGTGTGGTTGAATTTATTCTGCCAATGCGTCTTATTGTCTCGGCCTTAGGCCAATACGTTTGCAAGGCATATGAACCAACGGCTTATAGAGCAAACAAACGCAATTATCACAACATATATGTCGTAATACGGTAATAAAAATGTAATGGGGTTGGGCCTTGCCCAGTGATTTTACCCACACACCCTACACACACAACAATTTAAGCGATTATGACAATGGTTACATTATTGATTTGAGAATACCAAAAGTAATTCAAAGGCATTTATTACAAAAAAATCATGACAAAATGAATGTACAAATAAATGTTGCCCTTGGTTGTATGAATGCATCTCAGTTGGGTACAGTCGTCCTGAGGATTTTTATGTCATCGGCAGGTCGGTCTTGTGTGTTTGTTTCCACCATGCCGACGCGGTTGACCACTGCCATACCTTGGCATACCCTCCCAAAGATACTGTGCTTCCCATCCAACCACTGAGTAGGCCCCAGGGTCAGGAAGAACTGGCTTCCATTTGTATCTGGTCCTGCATTGGCCATCGCTAGGATCCCTGCACCTAGGGAGAGAGCACCATAAGAGAGCAGTAGAAAGCACCATAAAAATACTACATTTTGGTACTATGATATGTTTTTTTCAATTTCATTACTGTGAGACTATTGTTACCTGTGAATTTCAGGTCAGGGTGAAGTTCATCTTCAAACTCTTTGCCAAATATGGAGGCCCCGCCACGACCTATAAGCAACACATTACAGGGAGTAAGAATCTGATGTTGACATCAACAGAGTTATGAGTTCATCATTTGAGTTAGTGACTCTTCTTTTCTGTCTCCCTGGAACATTCTGAATGCATCTAAAAAGAAAGTGAACAGCTGATTCATGCTCAGGAAGACAAAAGCCTGGCAGTGGAACAAGTGGCATTCTGAAGAATTTCTCCAGGCCTCATCTATGTTAGTGTGTGTATATCTGTGTGTGTGTGTGAGTGTGTGTGTCTGTCTCACCTGTTCCTGTGGGGTCTCCTCCCTGCACCATGAAGTCCTTGATGATACGATGAAACTTTGTGTTGTTATAGTAACCTCTCCTGGCCAACTCAGAAAAGTTTTTGCAGGTTTTGGGAGCATGTCTCCAGTATAGTTCCACTGCAATTGTACCCATTCTGGAACAAAAGAGAGGGCATGACATGTTGCTAAGATGGAGCATTCATTTTCCATCGGATATTAAATTAACCAATGGACAGCATTTGGTATTCGAAAAACATGATTAGCGTAACTCCGAACGAGTTAGCTAACTAGCTAACTTTAGCTATTCATTCACTCAAAACATTTAGCTAAGGTTAGTTAGGCTAGCAAGCTATGAGAACTTACGTTGTCTCCAGGCTCACTGTGGGTGGCTGCCAGGTATCTGGTGGTATTCCGGACATGGTGACTAAACAAATCTAGAGTAATTGTATAAATAAATATACTAAAACTGCAAATTAGCGAATGTTGTGCGCTGTATCAATGAAAACTGTCTAACGGCTACTGTGGTAGAAACCGGAAGTAATACCCCTGTATGTGCACTGTGCCGGAAATGCATTTTTTTTATTGCCTGAGTTCAGAATGGAACTTTACCTCCACCTAGTGCACAAAAAGTATAGTACAACGACTGAAGCTATAAGCTTTTTTTTTGCGGTAGATATATATTTCAAAAATGGTGCTATGCTTCATGTGTGGCAGCATCAGTCTGTTCTAGTTGGTGTAATCATGCTTCATCAGCAATTATAAACTGGGTGGTTAGAGCCCTGAATGATGATTGGCTGACAGCCGTGGTATATCAGACCTTTATATCAGACAAAACATTTATTTTTACTGCTCTAATTACTTTAGTATCCAGTTTATAATAGCAACAAGGCACCTCAGTGGTTTGTGATATATGGCCAATATACCACGGCTAAGGGCTGTGTCCAGGCACTCTGCGTTGCGTTGTGCATAAGAACAGCCCTTAGCTGTGGTATATTGGCCATATACCACACCCCTTCTGGCATTATTACTTAATAATATGTGTGTGTGTGAGTTGCTCAGTGTGTGCGTGTATGAGTGGGTGGGTGGGTGTGAATTCGTGGGCGCTCGCTCATGCTGTTTATAATGATTCATATGATAATGAAAAGCACAAAAGAACGTTGATGACCTTTATTAACATAATCAACAAAATACTGTTAGCAAATATCTGTTCAAGACATTTTACATACAAATACATAATTCCACCAAAAAATTGACCTGCAATTAAACATTCTAAGCCAGTAATTGGAGAAATCATTGAGGTGTGAAAAAATATCATATGACCCGATACCAGTTCATTTGTACAGGATTGTCCAAGAGACTGACAGGGAAAGAGCGATGAGACACCTTGTAATGGACGGCATTACCAGACAGTATTAGACAGAGTAGCTAGATCTAAACTTGTCTGGTAAGACGACAATTACAAGGTTAAGGTAGGAGCATCAGAGGAAAGTAGCCAGGGTCTTTGTAGCCACAGCAGCTTGATGACAGACAAGCTGTGAAGACAGAAGACAGAAATGTTGGAGAATTGGAATAGTTTATAGAAATACATCAAGGTACCAGTGGTGAAAAATGTACAAATCTATCAGAGTTAATAGTTTATCAGTGGAGCAAAACATGTCAAAAGGCAAGATGACACAATCTTTCAATAATTTGAACTTTAAAAGGACATGCAAATGAATTATGTAATTGGCCTACAATTTCAGAGAACAGAATGAGTACGCAAAGGGGTGATTCGATATCTGTGTGTTAAACCAGAACTCAGAAGTACAGCCCTTGACAAACACCTCAATCACCTTATGCTTTTATCTCTGTTGTCCATTGACTTGTACAGTCAACCTATTGTTTGAGAACACACAGTCTGATAAAATGATTCAAATTATAATATAATAAAATATGCCATTGAGCAGACTCTTTTATCCAAAGCGAATTACAGTCATCTGTGCGTACATTTTCAAATCAAAGTTTATTGGCCGCATACACAGATTTGCAGAAATTATTGTAGATGGAGCAGAATGCAAAATAATAAAACAATATACACATTATCCAGAAAAAAAAAGAAATTAAGAAATATCGGAAGTTTCTTATGTCAAAGACTGGAATATAAATATATATAGTACCAGTAATAAGTTTGGACACACCTACTCATTCAAAGGTTTTTCTTTATTTTTATATATCTTCTACATTGTAGAATAATAGTGAAGACATCAAAACTAGGAAATAACAGACATGGAATAATGTAGTAACCAAAAAAGTATTTTAGATTTTAGATTATTCAAAGTAGCCACCCTTTGCCTTGATGACAGCTTTGCACACTCTTGACATTCTCTCAGCCAGCTTCATGAGGAATGCTTCTCCAACAGCCATGCTGGTTAAGTGTGCCTTGAGTTCTAAATTCATCGCTGACAGTGTCACCAGCAAAGACCCCCACACCTCCTGCTCCATGCTTCACGGCGGGAACCACACATGCAGAGATCATCTGTTCACCTACTCTGCGTCTCACAAAGACACTGAGGTTGGAAACAAAAATCTCATATTTGCACTCATCAGACCAAAGGACAGATTTACACCAGTCTAATGTCCATTGCTCATGTTCCTTTGCCCAAGCAAGTCTCTTCTTATTATTGGTGTCCATTAGTAGTGGTTTCTTTGCAGCAATTCCACCATGAAGACCTGATTCATGCAGTCTCCTCTGAACAGTTGATGTTGAGATGTGTCTGTTACTTGAACTCTGTGAAGTATTTATTTGGGCTGCAATCTGAGGTTGGTAACTCTAATGAACGTATCCTCTGCATCAGAGGAAACTCTGGGTCTTCCTTTCCTGTGGCGGTCCTCATGAGAGCCAGTATCATCATAGCACTTGATGGTTTTTGCAACTGTGCCTGAAGAAACTTTCAAAGTTCTTGAAATGTTCTGCATGGACAGACCTTCATGTCTTAAAGTAACGATGGACTGTTGTTTTACTTTGCTTATTTGAGCTGTTCTTGCCATAATATGGACTTGGACTTTCACCAAATAAGGCTAACTTCTGTATACCACCCCTACCTTGTCACAACACAACATTGTCTCCAACGCATTAAGAAGTAAAGAAATTCCACAAATGAACTTTTAACAAGGAACACCTGTTAACTGAAATGCATTCCAGGTGACTATGTCATGAAGCTGGTTGAGAGTATGCCAAGAGTGTGCAAACCTGTGAGTGGCTACATTGAAGAATCTCAAATCTCAAATAACACTTTAACATTTTTTGGGTTACTAAATGATTCTGTATGTGTTATTTCATAGTTTGCATGTCTTAATTATTATTTTACAATGTAGAAAATAGTAAATATAAAGAAAAACCCTTGAATGAGTAGGTGTGTCTAAACTTTTGACTGGTACTGTATACAGTATGCATATAATGTAGTGTGTTAGACAGCATATGAATAGAAAAGATGCGTACAACAGTAGTTATATAGGATGATCGATGACTAAAATACAGTATATACATAGAGTGGGTAAAACAGTATGTAAACATTAATGTTACCAGTTTTCAATGACTCTATGTACAGCTGTCTCTAAGGTGCAGGGTAGAGTACCAGGTGGGAGCAGCCTAGTTCCTCGTCTCCCTTCACTTTTCCTTGAAAAATAGTGTGTTGAATAGAAAAACAGGCCAATTGGTTGAGAGTTATAAATAGGTTGAGAGTTATAAAAGAGAAGAGAGAGAGAGAGAGAGAGAGAGAGAGAGAGAGAGAGAGAGAGAGAGAGAGAGAGAGAGAGAGCATGAGAGTAGGAGAGCAATAGAGATCGTTGTGTTTATTTTTCTCACACAGATCTCAGGTGTCAGCTACACAATATGCCACGCAGGTACAGTAGCGCTGGACCAATCACAAGCCAACTAAAGCACAGGCTCAGCTCCGACTGGGGGAGGGGTAGAGGAAGTGGCTCCTACTGCAACAGTAATTTCACTGGTATTCTTTAACTACTGGGTGGGGTGGAAAATCTACACAAAAGGCAGGAGGTAGGAAGGAACTACCTATCACAAAAGGGGGGTTAGGCAGAAGGTGTTCACCACAGACAGCGTCAATCTCTTTTCCTATGGGACTATCTCTGTCAGCCTTCACTGTCTAGTGTGTGTCACCTGTTCTGGTTGTTGTTCCATCATCTTATTATTTAGCTATGTAGTCCTTTAAAAATAACTACCCTACTACAGCATCTATATTTTCATGTGCTGTACTGTAAACTGGAGATCACCTGATTTGGAGTCGACAGCTGAACTATGACAATGCCATACAAGGGCCTCACTATTAAACATATAGCATTGACCAGAAAATGTACCAAAAACTATTTACAAACAGCAAATGCTTCCTGCTTCAGGTATGCCACAGTGCCGTTGCACCCCTATTGGTTGTTGGGATTATTGATGTGGTTGTTTGAAGGTCTTTCAGGGAACATCATTACCAGACAGTGTTAGAACATCTGTGTACAGCCGAGCACTGTCAGGTAAGATGTGTCCTGGAAGCCAGAGAAAGTGAATATCAAAAGCACATAACTATATCTATCTATATCCAACTCAGAGCATATCTAAGTCTACACAACCCTTAGAATAATACTCAAAGCTACCACCAACTCATAAGATATTACTACACACTGGCTCAAGGACTAAGAAAATGCAGTGCTAAACGGGATTGTGTTTGTGTGTTATGTGTTGACTCTATGATGCTTGCAGGGGGTCATCATCATCATTACCAGGCAGTATTAGAGAGAGTTATGACATCCAAAACTGCCTTGTAAGATGGAGATGGCCATCCAAATATCAACATTTCATTTACAAGAGCAACACAGATGCGGACAGTGTCAATAGGGGAGGCTACTGGTCCAGAAAAGCACTTACTGACTGCTGTGTTTACCAACCCTGACAGATTTTTTTGATGGTTTCATTCAATAATTGTGCAACAACATCAGTAGACTTAAGTCACTGTTAATAATTATCCAAACGCTACAAAACTGTTCCTTTTTATGATCCAAGAACCTAAACTATAATTTAAGAGGCTGCGGTTTTACAAAAGTTCCTTGACGTTATGCGATCTGCGCTGTTAGTTTTAAAAAGTATGGCACTGGGCCATCGCAAAGTCAAGCTTCAGCTGCATCAAACCGCTAAAGTATGATGTCAATCATTTAGTATTCTAGAGTACCACAGTGACAGGAATATCAGAAAAACTGCACTGACTTCAGAAATCAGATTACTGTCATGTCTAGATTTATCAGAGTATGTCATAGTTAGGGTTGCAAAGCCACCGGTAATTTACTGAAGGTACTGGAATCTTAAGGAATTTTGGTAATGAACAGAAAATCTATGGCAATCTATCGTAACTTTGGTTATTTATACTTTTTTTAAAATGTATTCATATATAGTATTCATTTTTTAATATATCTGTGGCCACGCTGTCCATGAGTTTCTAGTAAATAGGCCATATGGTTCAAGAGAAAATCGCCCAATTAATAATAAGCATCTGATCAACAATGGCAGTATTTTCAATGCCATTATTTTCAATGGCATTATTTTTAATGCAATTCTTCTAACTATTGACTGTCTTCCATATACTAACAATTGCCACCAATTTGAAGCTCAAACATTGACAACAAATACATAATGACACAGTCAAATAAATAAAAGTGTGTAAAAAAAAAATCTTAAGGATGTTTCATGCTGAAACCCTCATATTAAACACCAATGGTGTTCACTAAGTTGATGGTTTATATTTAGGATAATGTTTTACAGCTTTGCCATTTAATTATTTATTTTTTAAATCTCTTATTTCATTATTTCATATATGTGACATGTGATAAAGCCACACAGAGGGTCAGAGATTATTACAGACATCTGAAGTACCCAAATGGGCCACTACACGTCTTGCAATAGATTACATAACATCCTTGAAAGAACCCAAAATTCCGGCAGTTTACTGGTAAATGTGAAAGTTTCCAGAAATATACCCTCCCTTTGCAATCCTAGTCATACTAGATTATGACTGTTGAACCATAATACAGTTAACTAGATTATTTCTTTATCATTGCCACATTGGCAAACTGACACCAACGTTGTAGAATGCCCTCATTGACATTTCATGGCAAACATTATACATTACACAACAGCTACAGTGCCTTCAGAAAGTATTCAAACCCCTTTGCTTTTTACACATTTTGTTGTGTTGTTGTAGCCTGAATTGGATTAAATTGAGGTTTGGTGTCACTGATCTAAACACAATATTGTATAATGTCAAAGTGGAATTAAAAGCTGAAATGTCTTGAGTCAATAACTATTCAACCACTTTGTTATGGCAAGCCTAAATACCTATATGTACAAACTGTATGCACTGTGCACAAATCACACTGTTCCTGCACTGGTAAATACACTATCATAGCATTTAAAAATTGGTATTGTGTTATTTTACCATATACATATTGTCCAATTACATTAGCCCTTTCATGTGAAGTAACATTACTTTCAGTAGTAGATGTTTGACAGTCTACAAGTAAAATATTGTTTGATTTCTTTCTTTTGGGGTGGCAGGTAGCCTAGTGGATAGAGCGTTGAGCCAGTAACCAAAAAGTTGCTGGATCAAATCCCCTGAGCTGACAAGGTAAAAATCTGCCCCTGAACAAGGCAGTTAACCCACTGTTCCCCGGCAGGCTGTCATTGTAAATAATAATTTGTTCTTGACTGACTTGCCTAGTTAAATAAAGGTGAAAAAAATATATATTTAAAAATGAATTAATGTTCAAAATACATAGCCTCCATTGCTGTCAGAACAAGCATAAAGAAAAGGTTTTGCTCTGAAACAAGCAAAGCAAACATTACTTGATGCAAATGTTGTGAGAGCAGGAAAGGTTGTATGGCAGTGGGAGCAGGTGAAAATGTTGGACAATACTCTGGGAGAGGGGGACTGAGAAGGAAATCAAACAGAAACACCTGTAATCTTACCGTTGTGAATAGAGCAGTATTATTTTTTTAAGTCAGGAGTTGTAAAAGGAGAAAGTAGAGGGGGACATATCTCAAATTTCCCCTTGGAGCCCAAGAGAGAGCCACATCCAGTCTCTCTCGGGTCATTCAAGGCCCCATGAAAGGCAAACCCCACAGACATGCCCTGATCCCTCCCAGTCATCAGCCAGGCACCATTTCAGTAGACAGACCAGCACTAGAGGCCCTCAGTGGGAGAAAAGGAGAGAGGGAAAGAAAATAGAGAACAAATATTTTAGGAGGCTGAAAGTACAATTAAACAAGGAAGCAATTTGAAACACAAACTCTTTCAAATAATAATCTGATCCTTATCCCTAGTCTTGTCCCTAATCTATCCCCGGGGCTAAGGAGGATGTGATATTATATTCTCCTTGGATTAAATTGTTTTCAATACTCCTGAGTAAAACCTTACTATAGGGTTAACATGACGTTTTAACAATAATAGCTTTGCTCTTGAATAATTTAATAAACCTCTAAATTGTTTGAACAGTATATTGATACATTTCAATTGATACAAATATAGATATGACTTTACGCAATATGCAAAAATCTATTTTGCTTCAAAGCATACTGGTAAATCAGCATCTGCATGGTCACCACCTACCCTGAGTGTTTTGCATGCGCGAACAAACAGAAATGAAACAAAGGACCCAACCGGGTGCTTAGTCATTCTGACAAAATGGCTGCATGGTCTTAAAACCACACAAAACCAAGCTATGCACTACTTGACCTCTCACCTGTGAACAACATTATATCCTTATACATTTTTACCACACGTAGTATATGAGGCTATGCACATCGCCACATGATGTATCTTATTCTCGCAGGAGGAAATCATAAAAAGCCATATACAATGATATCTTGAGAAAATGACATTATCATTACCTGTAGATGACAGGTGTTGGTTGTGTATACAGTAGCATCAACTACTGCCTAAAACAGACTGGTTTAATGCATTTTCCTATCGCATCTTCCAGTTGAATGAGAAGGGGGAAAGCTCCTATTTAGTCTCTTCTCTAATCATACCAGTAAAAAACAAGTAAGAACAAGCCTGACCAGAGCCTTTTGAAGTTATTCTGTGAGAAGAGCAAGCATGCCAGTTACATCTACTGTACTGAAAATAACTCTCTGCCTTTTCCCCTGTAAATCTGGAGCCGAACAATTGTCTGAGTAGAATTTGTTTTTAAATCACTGAATAGAGAAACTGTCTTTTTACAGCATATCAACCACAGCATCAAGTAAATTCATCCATGAGAGGCCATCATGATTTGCTTATCCTGTACATAGTGGTATTGAGAAACTGTTGACACAACTCATTCTGTTGAGAGGTTTTTTAGACATATGTGCCGTAACTGGTTTGTCTAGTCAAAGAATAGAGGTTTTCCATTCTCCTCTGTTTAGAGCATAAACTAGGGAGCGAGGCTTCCTCCGGGAAATGACAGGTGTCTCTAATCTGATGCCATCACAGTCAAACACCCTTCAAACTTGACTTGTTTTCCCATAAGAAAAATCGTACTGCAGATAAGTAAAACAGGAAAATATACAAATACAGTCCTTAAAATAATATTATTCTGTGGTAGTGATATGATTATTTTCAAAAAGTAAAAAATCTGACAACAATTAAGAAAAAAGTATAAAGATATGACTGTTTAAAAACTTTGGTTTTATAATTACGAGTTACTCTATCCTTCCTTGGAGCAGCCAGAGAGCCAGAAGACATAACAAGAGATACCATTGTGTTGCCGGGTCTTGTTGTGTTTTTTCTTCCTCTTCCCTCTTTCCTCCTCTTGCTGAACGATGAATGATTTCTTCCATTAGTGGGTCAGATTCAAAAGGCAGAGGCCTCCGAGATTCAGGAGATCAGTTGATCAGTTGGTGTAGAAGGAAGACATCAGAGGTAGAGGTTTCGGGTGATGTCCATCGACAAGGGGCCCCGAAGTGGTAATGATGTTACCTGGTTAAGCTCCTAATGCAAAGAGTCTGAATTTGTAAAGGGCTTGGTTTACATGTACACCTACCAGCCCTACCTCAGTGTCTCTCCACGATGTAACCAATCACCTTGCACCAAGCACCAAGCAGGTGTGTCTCCTTCACTGTGATTGGTCGGGTCAACCTACTGAGAGTCCACTGGGGTATGTGTGTTTGTGCATGTATGACATCAGCTTTACAGTTGAGAACCACGCCTTATCCGGCATGGCTTCTCTTCCTCGTCTCAAACACGCCTTTTCCCTATGACCTGAGCTCACGTTGAAGATTCAAATGAATTAACAAAGTGCATGGCTATACAGAACAACATCATAATTGAACTACTATTGGAGTGTAACACAGTAAAAGGTATAAGGTATAAGTAATAGTAAAACCTTGAGGTCAGAATACATACATACATCTATCTAATCATATTCTCGAAAGCAGTATCTAAACATATTCTCTAAGGCAGTACTAACATACAGTACCTCACTCAACTGATCAAGGGCTTGATGATTAGTTGATTTGTTAAACTCAGGTGTGCTGGACTAGTACTAAACTGAAATAAAATAAACCGGTGCACTGTTTGGGTCCCTGCAGGTAAAACTGGTGAAAGGCCATGGAGTCATAGACACGGTGGTACTGAAATGAACTGAGAGAAAAGACCACCAGACCAGCTTTACAAACCTGTAACACTGACTGGAGGTCTATACAGCTGAGCTATATAGGGCTGTGTCAATTTAGCTGATAGCCTAGCAACAGTTTTCTTTTTTTGACTGGTTTAACTATACACTCCCCTACTTATTTATTTGGTTGAACTATTACACTCCCCTTCTTATTTATTTGGTTTAACTATACACTCCCCTACTTATTTATTTGGTTTAACTATTACACTCCCCTTCTTATTTATTTGGTTTAACTATACACTCCCCTACTTATTTATTTGGTTTAACTATACACTCCCCTACTTTTTTATTTGGTTTAACTATACACTCTCCTACTTATTTATTTGGACAGTGAAGCTAAATTACAACTTGTGGCTATACAAACTTGCTGGGTACATTTGCTGTTTGTTTTGGTTGTGTTTCAGAGCATGTTGTGCCCAATAGAAATTAATGCTACATCATGTATTGTGTAATTTTGGAGTCACTTATTGTTAATAAGAATATAATATGCTTATAAACACTTCTACAACCCATTTAATCCCATCAGTGAAAAATGGAGAGATAAAACTTCTTTTTTTTTACTTTACAGGCTCTAGAGATTGAAGTTGTACTTATCAACAAAGTCATGTATTATGCATTACTAAGTTGTGTAGTATGATTCAGAGAAGTTTCATAGGATTTCTCTAAATTGTCACAAGAACAAGCATACTGTAATGATATGCGCTGAGAGTCGGGAAGCAAATTCAGGGAGTGAGTGTTTTAATAAAGTAAACATAATCCAAAACGAGAACCACTAACAGCCCACAGACATGAAACAAACTGAAACAATGACACCTGGGGAAGGAACCAAAGGGAGTGGCATATATAGGGAAGGTAATCAGGGAAGTGATGGAGTCCAGGTGAGTCTGACGACGCGCAGGTGCGCATAACAATGTTGGCGGGTGTGCGCCATAACGAGCAGCCTGGTGACCTAGAGGCCGGAGAGGGAGCACACGTGACACATACATTTCCAAGGCCTACTTCTACGGACAAATTTGGCACCAGAAGTCTGTATTCAACAGCTTTTTTTGTAATATATATTTTTGTAAATATAATGTTTAAAGGGTCTAGCTACTGTAGATAACATATGTGCCTTCATTTTCAATACATTGAATCCATGATGCTCGTGGTATATGAAAATATCTCAGCAGTTACATTTATGACCAATGGGAAAATACAGTGTCTCTAACTTATTATATATATTTAATCATATAAGATTATTTATTTTTTCAGTAGATTGAAGGTGAGTTGGTTATAGATATACTTGATCAAGATGATTTTACAGATGATTTTACCATTATCCATTAGCCTTTACATACAATATATATATATACAAAAGTATGTGGACACCCCTTCAAATCAGCGTATTCAGCTATTTCAGCCACACCCGTTGCTGACAGGTGTATACAATCGAGTACACAGCCATGCAATCTCCATAGACAAACCTTGGCATGAGAATGGCCTTACTGAAGAGCTCAGTGACTTTCAACGTGGTACCGTCATAGGAAGTGAACTTTCCAACAAGTCCATTTGTAAAATGTCTGCCCTGCTAGAGCTGCCCCGGTCAACTGTAAGTGCTGTTGTTGTGAAGTGGAAACGTCTAGGAGCAACAACGGCTCATCCAAGAAGCGATAGATCACACAAGCTCACAGAACGGGACCGCCAAATGCTGAAACGCGTAGCAACACTCACTACTGCATTCCAAACTGCCTCTAGAAGCAACTTCAGCACAAGAACAGTTTGTCGGGATTTTCATGAAATGGGTATCCATGGCCAAGCAGCCGCACACACAAGCCTAAGATCAACATGCGCAATGCCAAGCGTCGGCTGGAGTGGTGTAAAGCTCGCCGCCATTGGACTCTGGAGCAGTGGAAACGTGTTCTCTGGAGTGATGAATCACGCTTCACCATCTGGCTGTCCGATGGACTAATCTGGGTTTGGTGAATGCAAGGAGAACGCTACCTGCCCAACTGCATAGTGCCAACTGTAAAGTTTGGTGGAGGAGGAATAATTGTCGAGGGCTGTTTTTCATGCTTTGAGCTAGGCCCCTTAGTTCCAGTGAAGGGAAATCGTAACGCTACATCATACAATGACAATTCTGTGCTTCCAATTTTCTGGCAGCAGTTTGGGGAAAGTTGATGTGGAAGAACTTGACTGTCCTGCACAGAGCCCTGACTTCAACCACCTTTGGGATGAATTGGAAAACTAATGGCGAGCCAGGCCTAATCGCCCGACCTCAGCTCTTGTGACTGAAAGTCCATGCAGCAATGTTCCAACATCTAGTGGAAAGCTTTCCCAGAAGAGTGGAGGCTGCTTTAGCATTAAAGGGGGACCAACTCCATATTAATGCCCATGATTTTGGACTGAGATGTTCGACAAGCCAGTGACCACATATACATGTTCATGTATAGTATGTTTAAATCCCTGATTTTATTTGACCCCTTTTTCTCCACAATTTCGTGGTATCCAATTGCTGTAGTAGCTACTATCTTGTCTCATCGCTACTAGACGAAGGTTGAAAGTCATGTGTCCGCCGATACACAACCCAACCAAGCCGCACTGCTTCTTAACACAGCGCGCATCCAACCCGGAAGCCAGCTGCACCAATGTGTCAGAGGAAACACCGTGCACCTGGCAACCTTGGTTAGCATGCACTGTGCCCGGCCCGCCACAGTCACTGGTGCGCGATGAGACAAGGACATCCCTACCGACCAATCCCTCCCTAACCCAGACGACACTAGGCCAATTGTGCGTCGCCCCACGGACCTCCAGGTCGCAGTCGGTTACGACAGAGCCTGGGCGCGAACCCAGGGACTCTGATGGCACAGCTGGCACTGCAGTACAGCGCCCTTAACCACTGCACCACCAGAGAGGCCCTTTAAATCCCTGATTTTGACTGTAAAACTTCATATTTTGTTATTTCAGAGGGAATATGTTAGTGTCTATTGCACAAGGGTAGACCTGGTTTATCAGAGGACATAGCCACAGGTGTACACCTGGTTTGTATGTGTATTTGGGCTGAGACATGCAAGTGTAGATCTTCTTTATATTAGTATTGGGACTCAGTCAAAGGTGTACACCTGGTTTGTAGAAGTACTGGAGCTGAGTTGCAGGGGTAGACCTAATTTACAGTTTGTGTCACGCCCTGACCTTAGAGATCCTTTTTATGTCTCTATTTGGTTTGGTCAGGTGTGATTTGGGGTGAGTATTCTATCTTCTATTATTTGTATTGCTATGTTTTGGCTGGGTAGAGTTCTCAATCAGCTGTCTGTCGTTGTCTCTGATTGAGAACCATACTTAGGTAGCCATTTCCCCACCTGTCTTTGTGGGAAGTTGACTTTGTTTATGGCACATAGCCTTTAGCTCCACGGTTAGTTTTGTAGTGTATATTGTTGTGTTCGGCGTCTTTTCTAAATAAAATAATATGTACACTCACCACGGTGCACCTTGGTCCAGTTCTTTCAATGGCCGTGACCTTAAGAGTATTCAGGCGTTGGAACATTTAGACCTGGCTTAGTTGACTAATTGGGTTCAAGCACAGGTGCAGACATTGTATATCTGTAAATTTGAGTTGAAGTACAGGTGTATAGCTGGTTTGTATGAATATTGGGACTGAAATGCACAAGTACACCTACTTTTATGACAAGTGGGGTTGACATAGCAGTAGACCTGTATTTTTTTAAATCAATATTGGGGCTGATATACTAGTGTAGACCTGGTTTGTAGGAAAGTTGAGGCTTGGGCACTGGGGTAGAACTGTTTTATGAGTATGCCCATGAATTTACCTAGTTTATATGTGTAATGTGGTGTATGAATAGTCAAGGCTCATACAGGTAATGGGTCTGGATGGATGTCTATTTCCTAGTCAAATCCTTTCTTGCACCACGTTTGTGGTAAGAAAAAAGTGATTGGGGCTGCAACACACTCAGTACAGTGGTATAACGCGTATCTATGAAATTAATAGTGTATACAGGTCAGAAATCACAGGAATAAGATATAAACAGGGTTGGTGTGTGCATCGAATAGCTTGAAATAGGTTACTGTTGGTGACTTGGGCAAAATAGGCCTAAGGAAGGTGGAAAACAGGGCCGAGATAGGCAAGCAACACGGATGAGGTGTATTGGCAAAGGAACTGGGGTCTGTGAGTAACAAATAGGTCATTTAAGGGTAGGATATGGGGGTTAGGGCATGGGGTAACAGGGCTGGGGTATGTGGGTAATTGGGCTGAGGTATATAGATATTGAGGCCGAGGAATAGTGGTAAATTGTATTATAGGCAGAGCACTGTACGTTCACATCGGTTACAATTGTGACCAAGAATAAAACATACCTTTTTTACTTGTAAAAAAATAAATAAATATGGATTACATTTTAGTGTCACTAATGGCATACAAATTTGGGAATAAGTGGGTTAATGTGGATGCTACCATGATAACAGATCATCATATGTGGATTGTGAATAATGATGAGAAAGTTACAGAGGCACAAAGATCATACCCCCAAGATATGCTAACCTCTCATCATGACCAATAACAGGGGAGGGCAGCATTTTTGGGGGGTTTGTGAATTTGTGCAAATACTTATGAAAAAAATAACACATTTCAAATGGGGAGACTAGATACAGTGCCTTGAACGGCCCCCTTGAACTTTGCGACCTTTTGCCACATTTCAGGTTTCAAACATAAAGATATAAAACTGTATTTTTTTGTGAAGAATCCACAACAAGCGGGACACAATCATAAAGTGGAACGACATTTATTGGATATTTCAAACGTTTTTAACAAATCAAAAACTGAAAAATTGGGCGTGCAAAATTATTCAGCCCCTTTACTTTCAGTGCAGCAAACTCTCTCCAGAAGTTCAGTGAGGATCTCTGAATGATCCAATGTTGACCTAAATGACTAATGATGATAAATACAATCCACCTGTGTGTAATCAAGTCTCCGTATAAATGCACCTGCACTGTGATAGTCTCAGTGGTCCGTTAAAAGCGCAGAGAAGGAACACACCAGGCAGGTCCGAGATACTGTTGTGAAGAAGTTTAAAGCCGGATTTGGATACAAAAAGATTTCCCAAGCTTTAAACATCCCAAGGAGCACTGTGCAAGCGATAATATTGAAATGGAAGGAGTATCAGACCACTGCAAATCTACCAAGACCTGGCCGTCCCTCTAAACTTTCAGCTCATACAAGGAGAAGACTGATCAGAGATGCAGCCAAGAGGCCCATGATCACTCTGGATGAACTGCAGAGATCTACAGCTGAGGTGGGAGACTCTGTCCATAGGACAACAATCAGTCGTATATTGCACAAATCTGGCCTTTATGGAAGAGTGGCAAGAAGAAAGCCATTTCTTAAAGATATCCATAAAAAGTGTTGTTTAAAGTTTGCCACAAGCCACCTGGGAGACACACCAAACATGTGGAAGAAGGTGCTCTGGTCAGATGAAACCAAAATTGAACTTTTTGGCAACAATGCAAAACGTTATGTTTGGCGTAAAAGCAACACAGCTCATCACCCTGAACACAACGTCCCCACTGTCAAACATGGTGGTGGCAGCATCATGGTTTGGGCCTGCTTTTCTTCAGCAGGGACAGGGAAGATGGTTAAAATTGATGGGAAGATGGATGGAGCCAAATACAGGACCATTCTGGAAGAAAACCTGATGGAGTCTGCAAAAGACCTGAGACTGGGACGGAGATTTGTCTTCCAACAAGACAATGATCCAAAACATAAAGCAAAATCTACAATGGAATGGTTCAAAAATAAACATATCCAGGTGTTAGAATGGCCAAGTCAAAGTCCAGATCTGAATCCAATCGAGAATCTGTGGAAAGAACTGAAAACTGCTGTTCACAAATGCTCTCCATCCAACCTCACTGAGCTCGAGCTGTTTTGCAAGGAGGAATGGGAAAAAATGTCAGTCTCTCGATGTGCAAAACTGATAGAGACATACCCCAAGCGACTTACAGCTGTAATCGCAGCAAAAGGTGGCGCTACAAAGTATTAACTTAAGGGGGCTGAATAATTTTGCACGCCCAATTTTTCAGTTTTTGATTTGTTAAAAAAGTTTGAAATATCCAATAAATGTCATTCCACTTCATGATTGTGTCCCACTTGTTGTTGATTCTTCACAAAAAAATACAGTTTTATATCTTTATGTTTGAAGCCTGAAATGTGGCAAAAGGTTGCAAAGTTCAAGGGGGCCGAATACTTTCGCAAGGCACTGTATCTCCTCAACAATTCCTTTTTCATTTGTGTTTTTAGATTTCATACATTTTATGGTTTATTTTTGTTTATGTGTCATTGATCAGGTTGCATGACACACAACTAATCTTACCTCACATAAAACCACGAATAAGCAATACAGAACCAGCCACTAATAACTAGTATCTAATATTTTTGATACATTATTCAAACAATAAACTCTACATTTAAATATTTCATTAGCTCTAATATTTAACTCTAGTCCACTGTATAATAGCAGACAAAGGCTTTGAGATCTTCCATTTGGTGTGACTGTGAGTTCATCTTTGGGCATGGGGTAATCATCAGAGAACACATGCACCCAAGCAACAAGGCTGTGCTCTGACTTGCACTCCCAGGTAATTGGGCCCAGCAGGATGTTTGTGCACCAGGTGGGGCAGTGCAGGGGATTCAAATGACTACCCCCAGAGCCCCATGGGACCAGGTGAATCTGGGAAGCAAAGCAGCAACCAAACAAGCCAATTAACTGGCTGATTCCACTTCCAACTTAAGACATCTGCCTTCCATTGATTATACAGTGGTTAAACCACAAACAAATTGTCAAACATTGTCAATCCCATGACTTCACTCAGACACTCCAGTACTTCCCTGCCTTTATACATAATACATAAAGAAGATCACCCAGAGACAGATGTCATGTCCCAGCTACAGGTGGAATGGGGGTTGTGGGAATGATGTAGCCACTGGTACACAGACAGACAGAGACAGACCCTGTGGAGATGGTGAGTTCAGCTCAGGGAGTCCTGTTACGACAGTGTAACCATGGGTACCAAGCCACACAAACACACCGCCCTGAAGGTACTGTACATTTATCCCTGATGTTGTTTCATCATTCTCATAAAGACAAAGAAAGAATATGTCAGTGCATTTGACAGTTGACCAACAACACATTTTATCTTTGTTTTTCTATATGATTTAACCAAATATTGTATACAAGTGGAAGTAGTAGAAAGCCATGTTGACTGCCAAGACCATATAAGACTTCCTGTGCTGTATAGCTCATAAAAGACACCGATTACATAGTGTACACAGTATGCTGTGCCTGCCAGCTGGGAGAAATTGGGGCACAGCCAGGGAGACTGTGTGAAAAAGCAAAAATGTATTCCCAAGTATAGTATACTGTACCAGTCCATAGAGCAAGTTACAGTAGGCCTACATATCACCAAGGGTTACACATAGAGATCCTAGTATTCTAATTCCTAATTCTATGGGGTTACATTGGGGAGGAAAAGCAAAGTGATCTCATTAGGCTTCTGGAGTTGGGTGGGGAATAATATTTCTTTGCGGCATTTTCATTCAGTATTGTATCTATTGTTTTCAACATAGTTTGCCTATAATTGTCATATTACTGTATAGGAATGTCTTGAGAATGGAGAGAAGAAGATAGAGGGTATGTGAGTAAAGGCACAAAGGCTGACATAGTGACAACAACAAAAAAGAAAAGGGGAGAGGTGGGTTTCAGGAAGATGGACTGAGTAAGAGAGGCAGGGATTGGGGGAAGATAGAGATGAATAGATGTAGCCCTAGTTGTCCAGGTGGCCATCTTTGACTTTGACTTTGTGCTCAACTTCATGTAGGAAAAAGCTCAAAGTAAACTGGGGTATAGGCTAAATAACAATCTATCCTGAAGACGATCGTTATGTCAGTCCAGATACAGTATTCATTTACTAGTCTATGATTTATGATTTACTCTCAGTGCATCAAAGGCCCACTCAAAGGTACACTCATCCATGACATGCCATTTCCATCACTATTCACACAGCCGTAACTGGAAACGAGGAACACCTATGTGAGAATGCGGTTCATTGACTACAGTTCAGCATTCAACACTATTGTTCCCTCCAAGCTCGACACCAAGCTCAGAGCCCTGGGTCTGAAAACCACCCTCTGCAACTGGATTCTGGACTTTCTGATAGGCAGTCCACAGGTTTGTGAGAATTGGCAACAACACCTCCTCCACACTGACTCTTAAAAGGCTCTGCATAGTCAATCCGGGGTCTGAAGTGGCTGTATAGCATTTACTGCGATGCATCCTCCGCAGACGTCAGGGCTTTCATACTTCTTGCGCTTAGCGGAGCAGAACAGAGCTGTTGTGAAGGAAGTTGTCAAGGAAGTGAGTTTGTATTTATACAGGACCTACCGCCCCCACCTACCATCAACCAATCATGTCAACGCGGAGCTATACGGAGCGCTCCGCATTGTCACAAAAATTGAGAGGTGCACGGTGATGCTTGATTTGGAGCTTGATTTGGCCTCTGCATAACACCAGAGGCTCAGCAATAACGTCACACCCTCCATACCAAGCCTCCGACCACATTTTGGATAAAGCATAAATTGTCTTTAACACAGGGGCCACCCAGGGTTGTATCCTCAGTCCTCAGCTTTTCTCCCTATTCACCCATGGCTGTGTGACACCAACTCCATCATCAAGTTTGCTCTCGACGCTACGGTTGTAGGCCTGATAATCAACAACGACGAATCAGCCTATAGGGAGGAGGTAAGTGAACTGGCATTGTGGTGTCATGACAACAACCTCTCCCTCAACGCCAGCAGAACAAAGGAGTTGATTGTTGATTTCAGGAAGCAGAGGATGGAACATGCCCCAATCCACATCAACAGGACTGCAGTAGAGAGAGTCCTCGGCATCCACATCACAGAGGACTCTCCAAATACTATCGCTGAACCATCGAGAGCGTCCTGACCGGTTGAATCACGGCCTGGTATGTGAAATACTTTGTCCAAGACCGCAAGGCCTTCCATCGGGTGGTGAAGATGGCCCAGTACATCACTCCCACCCATCCAAGACATCTACTCAAAAAAGTGCCTGAGGAAGGCACGCAGCATCATCAAGGAACCCACACCCCAGCCACAAGTTGTTCGCTCCCTTACAGTCAGGCAGATGGTATCGGAGCATGAGATCTGATACCAACAGACTCAGAGACAGTTTCTATCCACAAGCCATTAGACTGCTGAACACTTGAACTGGATTGACCACCTGCTCTGATTCTCTGCACCATAGCACACAAGCACTCACTCATGCGCACACACACCCACCCACCCACACAGACATACACACACACACATACATTCATGCTACACACACATCACAACTGCTGCTACCAGACTCTTATTATACTGCTCAATTTATACACTTGACCCCCATCCCCCCTTCCCCAATACACATGTAACACAGGAGGTTGGTGGCACCTTAATCAGGGAGGAAGGGCTCGTAATAATGGCTGGAGCGGAATTAGTGGGAATGGTATCAATAGATTAAACACATGGATTCCATATGTTTGATGCCATTCCATTAGCTCCGTTCCAGCCATTATTATGATCCGTCCTCCCCTCAACAGCCTCCACTGACTTGTAAATATCGGACTATAAATATAAACATAAATATAAACATTGTTAAAAATCTGTTGTTCTGCCCCTGAACAAGGCAGTTAACCCACTGTTCCTAGGCTGTCATTGAAAATAAGAATTTGTTCTAATTAACTGACATGCCTAGTTAAATAAAGGTCAAACAAAAATCATGTATAAAAATGGATCCTTCCTGTATTATATGTATGCTAAAATGTTTACTCTATTCTAAGCCATTTACTTTATGTTCGTATCCTTATCTTTTCTTATTTCTTATTGTTGTTGCATTCTCGAGAAGGAACCTTCAAGTAAGCATTTCGTTGGACGATGTATGCCATGCTTATCCCATACACACGACTTCAATAAAACTTTACATTTGAAACTGTAGGCCCTACTCCTAAGCCATAGTGGCGGTGTGGAGCTTTCTTGTTGATGATTCCAGAGAAGAAGAGCAAAACACGGAAAGGTTTACAGCCACAAAGTGACTATATCACTCAAATGTGGTATTTGGTCTTCATTTAAGGTTATGGTTAGTCATAAGGTTAGCAGTGCAGTTAAGGTTAGGGTTAAGGTTATCTTTAAAATCACATTTTACGAAGCGAAGTTGTAGAAATGGGCGGGGTTTATGACTTTGTGGATGTGGTAACTAGTGACGTTCCCAAAGAAAAGGAAAAAGCGGAAATCTCTTTGCGACGCCTCTCAGAACTTCGCACTGAACTCGCCGGCATCTCGAGAAAGACTGCTCTTCCTGTCACCTTGACCTCTATTTTAATTACAAAGGTAAGTGACTACCCACATTCATCTGTTTGGTGAGAACTTAGTGTATTCACAATATTCAAACCGTTTTGAAGACAGAGCTCTGAGTTGTTCCTATTGTTGGTATAAAATAAGGTTATTCGTTTCCGCTAGCCAGCCCATCCACTATCATGTTGATTCATCCTCTTTTTTTCAAACAGTGCAATCCGCTCTTTCGCATTATTACTTTTGAGTAACTTTAGTTAGATTTCTAGCTCATTTGGCTACGCAATATTTAGTCCAGTGACTGTTAAAAATGATGTAGCCATCTGTAGTGCATTTTCCTGTAATGTGATGATACAATTCATCTTCATCGCTGTGATGTGGCCAGAGCTGTGTGTATCCTTTTCATTCATAACGTGCATTCTCAACCCACGTACGAGACTTTTTACACACCAACTCCACGTTCAAGGGACGTTCCATTTGGAGGATTTATAGGGGATCTCATGTCAATCGGATCATTTGAGATCCTTGTAGGTATCATTCTAAGAAAAAACGTACACAATGTCATCCACAACGCCGAGAATAGATAGCTTGCAACGTTCAGAATGATAAATTATTGGTTTGACTTTCAAGACGTGGTCTATTGACATCCAGTAGTCCTTCTAGCCTTGACCTAAAGATACCGTACCAATGCTGCAGTCCAGTGTCATGTGATTTATCAGATGGACAGTAGCTAATCGAATTAGGTGGCCAACCTACTGCTAGCACGACTAAGCTTTAAAACCGCCAGGAAGGACACTTTTGTTTTTTTTGGGGGGGGGGAGTCTTGAGTGAAAGATTTTACGTTTTTAACCACCACTGACAAGTTGTACTGGACTTGATAAGTTATTTGTATTCAGCAGTCAAAAAATGACCTCTGCTATGGAATGGCCATTTGGGGCAGTGTTCACATTCATTGCCTTGGCCTAAGGTCAGGTGGTTTCTGACAAACTTCAGTACCAAAAAATGACTGATAAACTGAAAGAAACATGCTGATTCACATTTTCAGGCTCAGCAGATGGTTTGCACAATGGACATAGAGGTATCATGTTTTATAGGACTAAGAACTCGTATCATGGTGAGACTATCTGGTAGTCTTAAAAAAAAGTTGTATTACTTTTCTCCTCCAAAGGTCGAGCACCATGTCCATCCTGAAGATTCATGCCCGGGAGATCTTTGATTCCCGTGGCAACCCCACTGTGGAGGTGGACCTCTACACTGACAAAGGTAAACGTTGCTATCGGCCTAACATATTGTTAAGTGGTCCTCTGTGCTCAGTTGGTAGCGCATGGCTCTTGCAATGCCAGTATAAAACATTCAGTGCGTGCATACATTTTAAGTCGCTTTGGATAAGTGTCTGCTAAATGGCATATAAAATCTGAAAATAGCCTAAGCCTAGCTTACCTAGGTAAACACTGGCTTACAAAGAACTCTCAAGTAAAAGCATTTACTAAATTATATTAAATACAGGTTAGGGACTTTTGTTACCTTTTATTGGACAGGACAAACCCGTTTTCACGACTTCTGGTATATCATCAAAATAACTTCATCACAGCATGTTTTTGGACTCATTCAGCAGTACTATTCAGAATACTTTTGGACATTAATGTTGAAAGTAAAATGTTTGTTCCTTAAACATAAGTTGAAAATGATTCTGTCGCTGTTTCCTATTGACAAGAACTTTTCATAAATTACTTGCTGTCAAAACATAGTTCCTGAAGTGTCCAAATCAATATGCAGGAACAGTTTGATAGTTTTGTGTATATATAGTGTATGTGGAAACTCCTTCAAATGAGTGGATTCAGCAAATTCAGCCACACCCGTTGCTGACAGGTGTATAAAATTGAGCACACAGCCATGCAATCTCCATAGACAAACATTGGCAGTAAATGGCCTTACTGAAGAGATCAGTGGCCTTCAACATGGCACCATCATAGGATGCCATCTTTTTAACAAGTGAGTTCGTCAAATTTCTGCCCTGCTACAAACTGTAAGTGGAAACGTCTAGTAGCAACAGCGGCTCAGCCACTAAGTGGTAGGCCACACAAGCTCACAGAACGGGACCACTGAGTGCTGAAGCAACACTCACTACCAAGTTCCAAACTGCCTCTAGAAGCAACGTCAGCAAAATAATTGTTCGTCGGGAGCTCCATGAAATGGGTTTCCATGGCTGAGCAGCTGCACAAAAGCCTAAGCTCACCATGCGCAATGCCAAGCGTTGACTGGAGTGGTGCAGTATATATTAAAAACATAAAATGTACTACATATATGTGCCACAATAGTAATCATATTACTAGTATTTAAAAAAAATAATAATAATAATGAGCACCTTAAACTGCATATGCACCCAACCCTTTTTTGACAAGTGGTAAATAAATCACTCGTATCGATTAGGGGGGACAACAGGTTTTATGCGCTGGTGAAACTAACCCTATTGAAAAACCGCAGGAATCTGGGAATAATATGTATATCACTGGTTAGAGGACAACTTGGAGAAGACAACCAGCTACATTTTGGATTGTCTCTTTTTTGTCTTTTTTTTTTTTTTACGTGGGTCGCCAACGCAGAAAGGTAAACGCAATACTATTTTGTTAATCACTCGTTGATATCACATTGAAATCGTCGGGGGAAATGTTTTGGTTGTGTACACTGTTTAAACTAACATTATTCAAAGGCCACACTAATTCTGAGTATTTTTATATCTCTGGTTACAAGAGAATTTGCTTAAGACGGTGGTCACTTTTGGAATGTCGGGTGGAGATTCTGGGAGGCTGCCGAAACGGGGATGAAATGAATCAGTTGCTTTGTTATCTAACGCAAACGGATCACGACCCTTACATTTTTATACAAATTTGACAGTGAGTTCAATATTTCCTCCTATAGGCGATTGCCCTACTTTTCATGGGTCAGTATTTTATCTCTGTCACTGTTCTCCATCTCCCAGGTCTGTTCAGAGCAGCTGTACCCAGTGGTGCCTCCACTGGTATTTATGAAGCCCTGGAGCTCAGAGACAACGACAAGTCCCGCTACCTTGGGAAAGGTGTGTATCTGGGGTTAATATAGTGTAACTTCATTATACTGTATGATTATGTTGGCAGTCTCTTCCAGGGAGGTCTCTATAACTTGCCAGCTGCCATCTTCACAGTCTTCCTTCCTTTTTTATACTCTTCCTCTCTGTCAGGTCTAAAATGGCCTGTTAAATTGGTGAGTTTGCTCCAAATATGTGTGTAAACCCTGGATTATCGATGCTATGTATTGGCCAATGAGTCTTTAAAGCCACAGGCTGCCATATTGGTTCTCCTCAGGAGAATGAGTGGAATTCTACAGTATTTCAATAATGTTTTAATTACAAAATCACATGTATTTGTTGTAGTTGAGACTTTAGGATTTGTAAGAAAAAATGAATAAAATCACTTTCGTTCACATAATATAATTTTTAAGTATACGTTAATTAGGCCTGCAGTGGTAATTCAAAGTTTTTTCAGCCGGGACCCCTTTTAAATTTTTTTAAATGTATTATTCCATCAGAATTTCTGATGACCCAATCTCAAATATGTCACAATCTTAAAAATGATATGTTTTAGATTTTTTTTCAAAAAAACAAGTTACCTTAAATTAATGACATTTTAATCTCGATCACAAAGAAAAGAAGCCTATACATGTAATTTAAAATGATCTTTCTCATAAACATTTGTATATGGTCCCATAATTGTACAATCTGTACTCTTCATTTTTTTGGCCCCCCCTTTTTTTTTTTTTTTAAGGTTGGGGGCAGTCTAGAAAACGACTTTGAATATCACTGCCTTAAGGTGTCTATCATAGAATATCCTTGGCAAAAACAAATGTCGACATTTTTATTGCTTTTTTACAATTGAGAAAGACTACCAAAACAGCACCCTCTGTCAGTCATACAGGGTTTATACACACTGAACATTTGCTAGACAAATCAACATTCATATGTATCGACATACTGGAGAACTACGGAGTAGTAGTGCTCACTTTTGCATGATTTTTTTTACAAATTAGCTTCACTGTTTATCCAAGGCATCTTTCCTGTCTTGCTGTGTGATGTATGTTCTTGTTGACTTTGGAAATGAAAGCAGACTGATTTGTTGTCTCTCTTAATAACTACTGTACTCATCCTTGTGCATGAAGTCAACACTTTGTCACAGTAATGGTATGATTCACCAAGCTTGATAACAAGGAAGCTAAAAAACGTATTGGGTTATTAGTGCTCTGACTGTTTTGAGGACCATTTTGTTTGCGTCTGAAAAAGCATACTGAATTGTTGATGTTGCATGAATTGTTTGTTTCCAAATCCCCCATCTGTCTCCATGTTTCTTAGTCAGTAATGTTTCCTTGGTCTTTCAGGTGTTTCACAAGCAGTGGACCACATTAACTCTACACTTGCACCTGCACTCGTTGGGCAGGTAGGAACATAATACTTTTAAAAAGTTGATGTTATTCCGGCAATGACATGGAATATTGTCTTGATATTTCCCACCCTGGTAAATATAAGCAGGTCTAGTGTTCACTCCACTTCCACATACTCCTAGTTAATGCAGGCCTAGTTCCTCAGTGTGCAATGTGCCAAACACTCATTTTATTTCTTCATCTCAGGAGGTGTCTGTGGTTGAGCAGGAGAAAATCGATCAGATCATGCTTGACATGGATGGCACCGAGAACAAGTGTAAGTTGTTTCAGATTAGAATACATCAGAGGACTATTTATATTGTGTTTGACCTAGTTTAGTTGAATGCACTGACTGTAAGCCACTCTGAATGAAGGCGTCTGCTGAATGACTAAATATTTGCCCCATATGAAAGTATATCTTATCTATTTCACTTATTCATTTTTCATGTTTTTGACACATCAGCAAAGTTTGGTGCCAATGCCATCCTGGGTATTTCCCTTGCGGTGTGTAAGGCTGGTGCAGCTGAGAAAGGCGTCCCCCTGTACCGTCACATCGCTGACCTCGCTGGGAACCCAGAGGTCATACTGCCCGTACCGGTGAGCACAGGGCATATTTTACTCTTATTTAATATCAAAGTGCACTCACACATGCCACCTTGTCTTCAGTGGTGTAACGTACTTAAGTAAAAATACTTTAAAGTACTACTTAAGTAGTTTTTGGGGGAATCCGTGGGGCGGCAGGTAGCCTGGTGGTTAGTGTTGGGCCAGTAACCGAAAGGTTGCTGGCTCAAATCCCGAGCTGACAAGGTAAAAAAATAAACATGTTGCTCTGCCCCTGAACAAGGCAGTTAACCAACTGTTCCCCGGTAGGCTGTCATTGTAAATAAGAATTTGGTCGGAAATCACTTGCCTAGTTAAATAAAGGTTAAAATTAAAACATATGTACTTTGTTTTTGACAACTTTTACTCCAATTCCCAAAGAAAAGAATGTACTTTTTACTCACATTTTCCCTGACACCCAAAAGTACTTGTTACATTTTGAATGCTTAGCAGGACAGGAAAATCGTCTAATTCATGCACTTATCAAGAGAACGTCCCTGGTCATCCCTACTGCCTCTGATCTAGCAGACTCACTAAACACATGCTTCGTTTGTAAATTATGTCTGAGTGTTGAACTGTGCCCCTGGCTAGCCGGTTAAAATAATAATAATTGAAATCAAGTCGTCTGGTTTGCTTAATATAAGAAATGTTTAATGATTTATAATTCTACTTTTGTTAAGTACATTTCAAACCAAATACTTTTAGACTATTACTCAAGTAGTATTTACTGGGTGACTTACCTTAAAAGAAAATGACTCAAGTATGAAAATTGGGTACTTTTTCCACCACTGCTTGTCTTACAGCTTGTTGTGTAGTTACATTTCTCCACCTACGTCTCTTTGTTAAAAGATCTTAAGGGACTGATAATACAATTATTTTATTTAATGAAATGTCATTTTAATAAATTGTGGATTTTTGATTTCCCAGGCCTTCAACGTGATCAACGGTGGATCTCACGCGGGCAACAAGCTGGCCATGCAGGAATTCATGATCCTGCCGGTGGGTGCCAGCACCTTCAAGGAGGCCATGCGTATCGGGGCCGAGGTCTACCACAACCTGAAGAACGTCATCAAGAAGAAGTACGGCCAGGACGCCACCAATGTGGGAGACGAGGGGGGCTTCGCTCCCAACATCCTGGAGAACAAGGAAGGTACAAGAGCGACTGGATCAGTGGGTTTTATTTTCAGCCCAAAACTATATTGTGATACTTGCTTGGCTTCAGCTCTTTACATTAAGGGAAAAACTCACCTCATCCACCCCTGTGTAGTACCCACATGATCACAAGGTGCTGCCAATATCTAATTAACCATATTTTAACAAATGTTTCTCTGCTTAATTTTCCATAGCTCTGGAGCTGATCAAAGAGGCTATCAGCAAAGCAGGATACACAGAAGAGGTGGTGATCGGTATGGATGTGGCAGCCTCTGAGTTCTACAGAGATGGGAAATACGACTTAGACTTCAAGTCCCCTGATGACCCAGAGCGTTACATCACTCCTGATGAGCTGGCTGACCTCTACAAGAGCTTCTGCAAGGATTATCCAGGTGTGTGTTCTGTCCTCTCTTGTTGACCTATTAGTCATTCCTTGATAATTGTTTAAAACCTATGTAATGTCTCTGGATGGATCATCTTTATATGTATTTTAATTCTCACAATTCAATCATTGTACACTATAATGGAGATGGGCACTGTGTTAAATAGTATGGTTCAAATACCTATTGTAGGACTGCTCTGAGTTGGCAATTGAAATTAAAGTTACACACATAAAATTATCAATTGTCCTTTTCTCTGGTTGTCTACTCTGTAAGGTACAGGACCATGACTTTCTTCTCTGGATGTGGTCACTTATGATCAATGTCCCCTCTTTGACAGTGGTATCCATTGAGGATCCCTTTGACCAGGATGACTGGGAGGCGTGGTCCAACTTCACCGGCAGCACAGAGATCCAAGTGGTGGGTGATGACCTCACAGTGACCAACCCCAAACGCATCACCAAGGCCGTGGAGGACAAAGCCTGCAACTGCCTGCTGCTGAAGGTCAATCAGATCGGCTCTGTGACCGAGTCTCTGGCCGCGTAAGTTTCAACCTCCCTTTACTCCATAATGACTTCTACAAGAGGAACTCCAGCCTCTTTTATTTTCTGCCTTTTTCTGAGATTTGAGTTGATGTAATTACACTAAATATGCATTACAATCATGATCTATTCATGAAACTGTCAACAAACTGAGATTCGTCTCATGAGTCAAGGCAAGTCAAATAGCCTGACAGTTGCAAGTCTAACGTGAGCCTTACATTCATAGATGTTTTCACACAGTTGGAAAATTATATCTAATGACTCCTCTCTTCCCACTGTCCAGGTGCAAGATGGCTCAGTCAAGTGGCTGGGGAGTGATGGTTAGCCATCGCTCTGGGGAGACAGAGGACACCTTCATTGCTGATCTGGTAGTGGGCCTATGCACTGGACAGGTAAGGGGCTTCCCAAAGGAAATACTGTTGGTATTCAACTGTATATGACAGTTGAAAAACCAATTTGTATTATATAGTCATATTACTGTGTTTTAGTTACGGTCTTCATTATTGCTGTTTAAATAATGTTGCCTCTGTCTGTTCCTCTCCAGATTAAGACCGGGGCTCCTTGCCGCTCTGAGCGTCTGGCCAAGTACAACCAGATTCTCAGGTGAGGGTTCATGTCCTTTACAGCCTAATCAATGTTGTGACGCTTGTAATTTTTGTTCTGCTACAAAGGCTTTCTTGTTGAGCATGGTTTTCAGATATGGCATCATAACAATTGTATTATTGCTTTGTGGTGCTAAACTTTATCCCCCTGTTCATTCTCAGAATTGAAGAGGAATTGGGAGACAAGGCTGTCTTTGCTGGGAAGAACTTCAGGAACCCCCTGGCTTAACTGAGTGCAATGGGAACATACTCATGGGCATATACACACAACGGTTTAGCAAGCATTCTAATGATTACTTACAAATGCTAAAGAAGCTTACTGATAACCAAAATCTGAAAGGGTTACATACACATAACGAGGTAGCTAGAAAGACTCGTTCAAAGTTCTTCCAATACCATAGGTTATTACATACATTCCCTAGTCTACCTACATTCCGCTGCCCTAGATTAACAATTTACCTGTGAGCTGCAATGAATGTCTACCACTGACTATTTCAATATAGAGTAATGAGTAATCAATATAATGGATTGTGAAATTGCAAAAGCTGCAGCCTACCTGTGGCTGCAGATGCTGTGAATAAACCCCTTTTTTGAAACTGAGCCATTTGCAATTCTTTGGTCATTTATTCTCAGCGGGATGTTTAAATGTTTGATTGTCAAGCATATTATAATAACAGTGTGATGGGTGAATGGAAATCTTGAATTTAGTTATAGCTAATTGTTTTTGGTAAGGACAGTTGTCATTTAACCTAATCAGTTTTCTCGCTTTCTACAATCTTCCTGGAATTCTGAATTATATTTTATACGTTTGATCTTCTGTATTTTTTTGCGTCGTTGCTCTAAAGGGGCACGGCTCTGTGAACATCAAGTGGATGATCGTATTAGGGACCGCGGCACATGCTCAGTTATGTCTACAGAGAAAGGAACTTTGAAGGCTGCGTGTGGGGGCTGAGGTCATTGCACAGCTTAGTGGTAGGAATAAAATCGACTCTTCGTAGCCTCCATTTTGAGTAGTAGCTATGAAATAGAGGAATTGCATAGTTTGTATCGACCACTACGCTGGCAGTGTCAACATAAAAACGACACAAGCCTCCGACATGGACGACTTGTTCAGTCCGAGAAGGTATTCAAGTTGCCTCGTTAAATGTATATGTTTTTGGACGCGAACATCTTGTATTGTAATGTTTACATTGCCATTTTTATGACATACTTGGGAATTGCAATTGTCGCGATGGAGTTGTTAGCCTAATCTATGTAAAGCTAACAAGCTAGCTACCGTACGGACAAAATATATTATTACGTTAGTGGATTTTGGACTTTAGTGTCATACCGGTATGTGTCAAATCAACTGTGACAGAGTTGCTGTGGTTTCTGTCGATTTTCTGCTCCCTGTAAAGATGGGTGGCTAGCTACACATTGGAAAAGAGTATGTAGCTAGGTTATATCAATACTCCATTTTGCGAGACTTGTCGTGCCACGTAAAAAGACGCGTTGACGACATGAGGTTGATTTATTTAAAATCTAAAATATGCGTTATACGCTCGAAAGCAATAAATGCTTGTTGACAATTGTAAAAAGATGTCAATGTGTGATATGTTTGCAAGGGCCTCGAGACGAGTCTCGTTTATGTAATGCTTGGAGGCGGGAACGTAATACCCGCACTCAGATTGGCTCTTACGGATGGATGGGCGGGATTAAAGGAAAGCACTGCCCAATTGAAATGCAATTTTAAAACTGTAATATTCTGATATTTAGAATGGGGATTAAAATATTGCCACTACTCATATAGCATATTTGCCCTGTGATTTGTGTTACATATGCATAATCACTGTTGCATATAAACAACACATGCATTACTATGTCATACAAAGGGAGGTATCTAGCAGTAGACCTAGTTCTCTTTCTGTTTTAGAACAGAACATGAATTGAATAGCAATAAACATTCAAATCCAATACAACCTTATTATCCATATGTTACACCAGACAACCGAAATTAGATTGCACACAGTTAAGAAGAGCACAGGATCAAGCTGCAGTGTAGCACCCCTGGATGAAGAGCATGTTGTGGGGTTAAGGGCCCAACCATAGGGGATTGTTGTTAAACTGAACCCAGCAGCTCTCCAGTTGCCAGATCAAATCCGCCCTTTATTTCCAGTGCCCGGCCCGGGCTTCAAACCAGCAACCAGCTAATGCTCCAACTCCTTAGCTGCTGGGCTACCTACTGGCCTTACAGTGTTTACTTGATTAATAATACAGTTGATGAAATTGTGTCAAGTTGACTTGATGCAACAACAAATAAAAATACTTGTGTTTCTTGCATTGCATTGTCCAAAAAATATTTATCTTGGTTCCTTTCTGTTCATATTATCAGTTGCAAATATTATACAATAAAGGCTAGTTAATGTAATGAAATCTACAATAATGTAATAATATAACAATGTAATGCTATATGTAACTTATGTTATAATTGAATTATCCCTATTTCCAGGAGCCTGAACAGCACACAGGGGGAGATCAGAGTGGGATCAAGTCATCAGGTAATAGTCCAACAAACCCCTGTAGGCAGGATGTCACTGTCTAGTCTGTATTGCCCATACGAGACCTTAGCAGTACCGCTATGTCTTTGACCATCTCTGTTGCAAAATCTGTGAGCTACTTGATTCATACAGTGTGTCATCATAAACTATCTCACGGTCATAACCTGACGTATATTTGCCCGTATTTGTGAATTACATGGTGCAAAAGTCATATCATTGTAATAAACTGTCTGTGACGGTGAGAATAACATGGTACCTGTCTGTATTATTTGTGTGTATGCAGGCCAAGCTCCCTGAGCTGCAACCACGCCCTGTGCTTGGTGTGCAGACCCAGACAGAGAATGAAGAGTTGGTGTGGATGCCAGGGGTCAATGATTGTGACCTCCTCATGTACCTCAGAGCTGCCAGGTTAGTGTCAACTCAGCAGCACTCAATTTAGCCTGGTCCCAGATCTGTTTTTGCTGTATATCCAACTCTTGTTGTTGTTGGCTATACAGCACAAATGGGTCTGGGACCAGGCTACACTCATACTGTATCTCTTGTGTGATGAATGGTGCATACGATTCCTGCCAGATGTAAAGACTGGTGGGATGCGTTGCATAACACTGGTGGTGAGAGGGATGTGCATTACTATGGTCATGAAGTTGTGTGCAGAAAGAACATAATTGTTTCAGATTGGTGAGCATATCAAGAAAGTGTGACTGTCATTTAGTCCAAAGACTTGTCCTATCAGAGTTCTTCGAGCTAGCCTGTCAGGTCATTATTGTTAAAGATAATGTCATTTAAAAACACTTCTGTAGGGGTCTGTAGTGTACAATGCTTTTCATCCTGACTGACTGCACAGCCCTCCTAATTTATTTATATTTCCTGCCTCTTCCTGATTGAAGGAGCATGGCAGCGTTTGCAGGAATGTGTGATGGAGGATCCACAGAGGATGGTTGTTTGGCGGCCTCTCGTGACGATACCACACTCAACGCTTTAAACATGGTCAGCAGGATAACTTTGCTGCATCTAAATGGGAATATGAAATGGAACAATAAGATCACTTAATTTTCACCTGTCTTACTTCATTTTTTCTCCTTTTTCTTTTTAAATGTAATTTGTGGTTTTTCCGAAAAATATGGTAGAGAAAAAAAAATAGAAAAAAAATATCCCGTGTACAATTGTTTGAACAATATATTGCTACGAATAAGATCTGTAACCCTTCTCAGGAGCTCTGTGTTCCTTTGTCTCCCTTTACAGTTACACGCCAGCCGCTATGACGCGGCTAAAGCTCTGCAGCGCCTAGTGAAGAAACCCGTGCCCAAACTTATTGAGAAATGTTGGTCAGAAGATGACGTGGTAAGGCAGCTTGCACCATGCTTACTTCAGGTGCAAAGACAATGTTTAACTTTAGACACTATGGACCCGATTTAGAGTTGAGATGAGCGTTGCAGCTCAGGCTTTTGCATAAATCAGTCCTTGATGTCAGCGCAGATATTTGAGTTAAGCGCTCAAATTTCAAGACAGTACATGGCCCTATGTGCTGTTAGGGCTGTTCTGTGGTTGCATCGGGTTACTCCAAGCAACAATGCTATGCATGTTCAATATGAATTATGGCCATTGCATAACATAGACAACAGTGCAACATTACGAAACACGTTTACACTGCATGGTATATTGCACAAGACAAATGTTTGGGAACTATGTTGACTTTGTTTTGCTTCCACGACAATCTTTTTACAATCAACAGAAGCGGTTTATCAAAGGTTTGAGACAGTACGGTAAACATTTCTTCAGGATTCGCAAAGAGCTGCTGCCCAACAAGAAGACGGTAAATGAAAACACCGGATGTAATATATTTTACTATCATACTGCCTCTCATGTCTGTCTAGACATAACTATACACACAATCAACAGACCTAACTGTTTGAGATGCAGTCAGTATCTTCATTGGAATCTGCAATCTGTGCCCCTCCTCAAAATCATGCGTGTTTTGTTGTTGGCAGGGTGAGTTGATCACATTCTACTACCACTGGAAAAAAACGCCCGAGGCCGCAGGCACTCGGCCCTACCGTCAGCACCGTAGACAGCCATCCTCACGCAAGGCCAAGACTCGCGCAGCCCTTGCCACTGTGAATACCCCCTCCCGGGCCCAATCATGTGAGTGCCGGGGAGGATCAATTCCCCTAAGATTTAGCTGATTTTATGGCAGGCCGTTAGTCTATCTTCTAGTCCAGTAACTGTAGACAACACAATAAGATCGAAATGAATAGGAGTGGGTATAGTCTTTAATCTGATCTCTTCTCTCTCCTGCAGTGGACGTGAGTTCAGCCAGTGAGGACGATCTGGACAGTGAAGACAGCGAGCAGGGCACCTGTGGACACTGTGCTACTACCAGTGAGTACAACTGAACTCTCTCCATTTCTCTTCAGAGAACACAACAATGTTATTCCCCCATTGATTCTATTAGCTTGCATTGATGTCATGTATCGTACTTGCTCCACCAGCCACCAGTGCTCAGGTCAATGGGTTCTTATGCATTGTGTGTCTGTGTACTATGTAGCTGCCAAATCCAATTTCTCCTTTCGGGATCAATACCGTTGATCAAATTAAATTACATTTTTTAAAGGTCCAATGCAGCTGTTTTGATCTCAGTATGAAATCGTATCATCAGGCAGGCTAAAACTCCATCCCACCAAAACAGGCAAAAATGTGTACGAAAAGGCATTATCATAATTTCCACAATTTCACAGTATTATTCCAACCTCATAGTGTGGAAATATATATACACTGCTCAAAAAAATAAAGGGAACACTAAAATAACACATCCTAGATCTGAATGAATTAAATATTCTTATTAAATACTTTTTCCTTTACATAGTTGAATGTGCTGACAACAAAATCACACAAAAATTATCAATGGAAATCAAATTTATCAACCCATGGAGGTCTGAATTTCGAGTCACACTCAAAATTAAAGTGGAAAACCACACTACAGGCTGATCCAACTTTGATGTAATTTCCTTAAAACAAGTCAAAATGAGGCTCAGTAGTGTGTGTGGCCTCCACGTGCCTGTATGACCTCCCTACAACGCCTATGCATGCTCCTGATGAGGTGACGGATGGTCTCCTGAGGGATCTCCTCCAGACCTGGACTAAAGCATCCGCCAACTCCTGGACAGTCTGTGGTGGATGGAGCGAGACATGATGTCCCAGATGTGCTCAATTGGATTCAGGTCTGGGGAACGGGCGGGCCAGTCCATAGCATCAATGCCTTCCTCTTGCAGGAACTGCTGACACACTCCAGCCACATGAGGTCTAGCATTGTTTTGCATTAGGAGGAACCCAGGGCCAACCGCACCAGCATATGGTCTCACAAGGGGTCTGAGGATCTCATCTCGGTACCTAATGGCAGTCAGGCTACCTCTGGCGAGCACATGGAGGTCTGTGCGGCCCCCCAAAGAAATGACACCATGACTGACTCACCGCCAAACCGGTCATGCTGGAGGATGTTGCGTTCTCCACGGCGTCTCCAGACTCTGTCACGTCTGTCACATGTGCTCAGTGTGAACCTGCTTTTATCTGTGAAAAGCACAGGGCGCCAGTGGCGAATTTGCCAATCTTGGTGTTCTCTGGCAAAAGCCAAACGTCCTGCACGGTGTTGGGCTGTAAGCACAACCCCCACCTGTGGACATCGGGCCCTCATACCACCCTCATGGAGTCTGTTTCTGACCGTTTGAGCAGACACATGCACATTTGTGGCCTGCTGGAGGTCATTTTGCAGGGCTCTGGCAGTGCTCCTCCTTGCACAAAGGCGGAGGTAGCGGTCCTGCTGCTGGGTTGTTGCCCTCCTACGGCCTCTTCCACGTCTCCTGATGTACTGGCCTGTCTCCTGGTAGCGCATCCATGCTCTGGACACTACGCTGACAGACACAGCAAACCTTCTTGCCACAGCTCGCATTGATGTCCCATCCTGGATGAGCTGCACTACCTGAGCCACTTGTGTGGGTTGTAGACTCCGTCTCATGCGACCACTAGAGTGAAAGCACCGCCAGCATTCAAAAGTGACCAAAACATCAGCCAGGAAGCATAGGAACTGAGAAGTGGTCTGTGGTCACGACCTGCAGAACCACTCCTTTATTTGGGGTGTCTTGCTAATTGCCTATAATTTCCACCTGTTGTCTATTCCATTTGCACAACAGCATGTGAAATGTATTGTCAATCAGTGTTGCTTCCTAAGTGGACAGTTTGATTTCACAGAAGTGTGATTGACTTGGAGTTACATTGTGTTGTTTAAGTGTTCCCTTAATTTTTTTGAGCAGTGTATATACATACATACATACATACATACAGACACACACACACACACAGGAAATTCCCTTTTTTTGACTGCACTGGGACTTAATTTCAGCCTCTAAGGACTGGCAGCACGGCGGCAGAGATAACATCCTCTTGTGTACCACCTGTCGGACCTTCTACAACAAACATGGCCGCCTGCCGCCCGGCCCCAAGCCTGCTGACCCTCCATTTATGTTCAAACCTGTCAAAGAGGAAGAGGAGGGCAACGGGAAGCACGGCATGAGGACGCGACGCAGCAGAGCACCGGTAAGGCTGAGAGCCTCCCATATTAGCCCCGTCTAGTGGATACCTCCCCTGCCACCCTCACTAATTTGCCTCAGTCAGTACCGTCCAGATCTTTGTCTGTTGTTGTTACAATCGTTCTCTCTTTCAGTACTTACTCTGTTGTATCTCTCTCCAGTTGTCTTCACTAAGAAGTGGCCACAAGAGGCGGACAGGCTCCCCTACCAGTGAAGACCAGCAGTCCAGTAGCCATCCGTCTCCTGCACCCAGTGGAGCTAGCTCCACCTCCAACACATCCAGAAGCTCAGACAAGACTGACTCCACAAAGAAACCTGGCAAGGTACATGTTTCTTTTTTTAATCTTTTCTTTTTTAAGTCAGGGATATATGTATTCACTGTAATGGCGCATTTGTGAATTGAAAGTACACTTCATATCTTAACAAATGTCTAGTTGTATATCTGCTATTCAGACCAGAGCTTCCTCTTCGTCTGAAGACTTTTGACTTTTGACTGTGTTGTACGTACACCGTAGAACTGAATTGAATAACCGAATTCTATTCCTTCCATCCAACAGAAGATCAAGGAAGAGGTGCCCCTACCAAAGAGTACTAAACGTTCCAGGGAGAGTGCAGCCCAGGACCCAGAGGAGCCTGAGAGAACAGCAACTAAAAGGACGAAAACACAGCAGGTGAGACGGAGACTAAGACGGTAGCGAGGCGATGACCGCAAACAGGTTCAAGATCAGTGAGAAGCAAAAATGTACAAAACCAGCTCTCAGAAATGCTTTTGTTTCCTCATTATTCTTCAGTTAATGTCTTATCTTCCTGCGCTGAGCTACATTGTTGGGTGTGCCTGGAACTATCCACTGCCTCTTTTCATGTAACATTAACTCCCCTCATCGACAATTCTAACCGTGTGTCATTCCTCTCAGGGTGAACAGGTGGAGTGCCGGTCAGAGGGCGATGGAGAGGCTGAGCCAGAGGGGGGGGAGGTGGAGGAGGAGAGCTGCTCAGACAGCCGCAGTGCCCAAGACGACGGCAGCAGCGACACCAAAGACATCGACCAGGACAACCGCTCCTCCTCCCCCAGCATCCCCAGCCCTCACCAGGGCAACGAGGGCAATGAGAGCGATTCCGACTCCTCTGTCCAGCAGCCCCAGGGTGCCCACCAGGCGGCAGCAGAGACCATCAGTGCCCCTGCTGCTGCTGCCCTGGCTGTAACACAGACCGCACCGGCTGTTCATCCAGTGCAGGCTGCAGTCTCGACCACATTCCTGCCCCCCCGTGGCACCTCTCCCTCTGCAGAGCCTGGCCAGGTACAGGCCCAGGTACCCCACTCCCCAGAACCCCCCCAGCCTGCTCAGGCTGGTCAGTCAGCTGGCTATGAGTCAGGCCCAACACACAGCCAACCCCCACCCCCCTCCTCACACCCCATCTCTGGCCCATCACCCCTCCCTGGCCCATCACCCCTCCCTCCACCACTGGGACAGGCCCTTCATCCTCCATCTCCTGTGTTCCAGGGTCCTCTTCCTCCACCTGGCTCTCTTCCTCCCACCCTGCCCCTCCATGGTGCTCCCACCCAGGGCCCCCGCACCCAGCGACCCCCTCCTCACATACCCAGGGAACCTCCTCTCTCCCAGGCGATCCCCCTTACTTCTGGGCCCCAAATCAAACCACCCCCAACCACACCCATCCCACCATCGCACAAGCAGCAGCCACCGCACCTCTCCTCTGCTCCCCCTTTCCCCCAGATGCCGTCCAACCTGCCCCCACCGCCAGCACTGAAGCCCCTCAACTCCCTGCCCAACCAGCACCCTCCCGGTGCCCCTCCACCCCCCCTCCAGCTCATGCCCCAGTCCCTACCCATGCAGCAGGGACTCCCACCCCAACCTCCCGTGCTCACTCAGCTGCAGAACCTCCATGGCAGAGGCAGTCACTCCCACTCCACCCTGCCCTCCTCTGGCCCCTCGGCCTTGCACCCTGTCCCCTCTGCTCCCTCTACCATGGGTCCAGTCCCTGGTCTCCAGCCCTCCTTCACCTCCATGCCCCTGCGACCCTCGCCCGGAAACCCCATTGGCATGGGAGGGTCACATGTCCAGATTAAAGAAGAGCCATTGGATGAGTGTGAGCCTGAGAGCCCGCCCCCTCCACCTAGAAGTCCCTCGCCAGAACCTTCGGTTGTCGACATCGCCAGCCACGCCAGCCAATCAGCACGGTACTTACTGCATGACATCGCTCATGATGGTCTTATAGAATAGGTCTCCTTTACAGATTTAATTGTGGCCATATTGTTGACCATCTTATGGTGTTGTGTTTCTCGATGTATAACAGATGTTTGTTCATCTGAGTTTGCTACATTCTCAAACGTAATGTTGTGTGATTTCTAAATATGCTGTTTTGATACACGTCCATTGTTTTTCTTTTCAGGTTTATCAAACACCTGGACCGTGGCTACAACTCGTGTTCCAGAACAGACCTGTTCTTCACTCCTCTGGCCTCATCCAAGCTGGCCAAGAAGAGAGAGGAGGCTGTGGAGAGATCCAAGAGAGAGGCTGAACACAACGCCCGAGAGAGGGAGAGGGAGAAGGACAGGGAGAGAGAGCGGGAGAGGGAACGAGAGAGGCAGGAAGAGAAAAATGCTGTGAGTAATATGCTGTGGTCTTCCCTCTATTCCTTGTTTGTTTTCTTTCACATGAATAAATTGTGGCCCGTTCAGAAGGGAAACCCGAGTGTGGTGGCATCAGTGGATATTGCACCAGTTGGATTCGCACTCTTATTTACATGCGGTCTATTTAAGTCGACCAGCATGCGCTGGTGTCTCTTGCTGCCGCGCTGCTGTTACTTTATCAGTTAATGATGTCTGTAGGGCTCTATACATTGTTTTCTCGCAAATCTTAACCACCTTAATGTTCCCTCTTCCAGAGAGCGTCCAGCTCGTCCCACGACAGCCGTATGAGTGATGTCCAGATGATTGGCCAGGTCCACATGCGTTCCTCCTTCGAGCAGCCCCCCACCAGCGTGGCGGCAGTCCCCCCTTACATCGGCCCCGACACCCCGGCCCTGCGCACCCTTAGTGAGTACGCCCGACCCCACGTCATGTCCCCCACCAACCGCAACCACCCCTTCTTCGTGTCCCTGTCCCCCGGGGACCCACTGCTGGCCTACCACATGCCCGGCCTGTACGCCGCCGACCCCAGCATGCGAGAGAGGGAGCTCCGTAACCTCCGAGAGAGGGAGCTCCGCGAGAGGATGAAGCCCGGCTTTGAGGTCAAACCCCCGGAAATGGAGACCATGCATCCATCAGCCAACCCCATGGAGCACTTTGCCCGACATGGAGCCCTGGCCCTGCCCCACATCGCTGGGCCGCCCCACCACCCCTTTGGCCACTTCCACCCGGCCATGCAGAACCACCTGGAGAGGGAGAGACAGGCGCTGGCCCTGGCCGGGCCCCAGATGCGTCCGGAGCTGAGCTACGCCGAGCGGCTAACTGCCGAGAGGCTCCACGCAGAGAGGATGGCGTCTGTGGCGAATGACCCGGCCGCCAGGCTGCAGATGCTGAACGTGACGCCGCATCACCACCAGCACTCCCACATCCACTCACACCTGCACCTGCACCAGCAGGACCCGCTCAACCAAGGTGAGGGTAAGGGCACTGTTTTTTTGTTTTTGTTTCATCTTCAGGATATGTGTGTACATATGTGTGCTGCATATTCACAAATTGATTATTGTTTTAGTTCTGTCTTCTAAAACAATCAAATCCGATTTAAATGTTAAAAAATGTTTAAACAGAATTAAGTGGTAATAGTTGTTCCACATCTATGGTGAGTGAAGCTTAAGGACCAATCTCTGCTACAAGGTAGCTATCTTCATTAAAATAAATTAAAACATTCTTATTTAATGTTGTTTGGTAGTCTTATTTATTGTTGAGAGAGGATGCTTCTCCCCACTATTACTGTATCTGTCTACCAGTGTAGTTATCAGTTGGTATGTGTGTATTGTTCACCCCCCCCCTGCCCTATGTTAACTGATGTGTGTGATATGTGTTAATTGATATACTGTTTGTTCTCCTGCTTCATTAGATGATGTGTGTTACTGTCACCCAGGTAATGGCCCCCACCCTCTGGATCCCCTGGCTCCAGGGCCCCGCCTGGCCCGCTTCCCCTTCCCCGGAGGCCCCATCCCCAACCCTCTGCTCAACGACCTGCCCCACGACCATGACATGCTGCGACACCCACTGTTTGGTGAGGAACCTCAACCTTCACTGTTTTATATGGGAACGCACACATTCAGTTCACTGTATTTAGTCTATATTTCTGTGTTATTGTGAATTGGCTGAGACTCACTCTGAGGTTTTGTGTCCCTTGATCAACATCCAAACAGCCTATGCCGCTGTTGCAGGAGCAGGGTACCCCCGTGAGCTTCAGGGCCCCATCCCACAGATGTCTGCAGCCCACCAGCTCCAGGCCATGCACGCCCAGTCAGCAGAGCTGCAGAGGCTGGCCATGGAGCAGCAGTGGCTGCATGGACACCACCACCTACAACATGGGGGGCCTCTGCCCGGGCAGGAGGATTACTACAGGTGAGGTGATTACCACCTCGAAAAACAACCAACAACAACAGTTTAGCTGAACCACAGCGCTTTCATTTATGCATTTATTGAGAAGTCTTCAATCCCTCGACAAAATTAGGATCTTGGTTTATTGATGAGCTATTGCACTGACATTCATATTGTGTTGTTGTTTTCCTCCGCAGCCGCCTGAAGAAAGAAGGTGACAAGCCATCGTGAGACACCTGACGGTGTGAGTCACCATGGAAATACATAGAGATAGCAATGCTGTGTACTTTTGACATTATGCGACAACTAATCTTAGTGTATCCTTTTCTATAAGTCTAAATGTAATTGAGAATGAACTATCTTTGGATCTGTATGCTTGTTTCTTGCTCAGCACTTAAAGGAATAGTTTACCCCCAAATCATCCAAGTTTTTATGATACTTTTTCATATTTCAATAATGGTCTGGTTATAGAAATTGAAGATTAGTGTAGTCTCTATTCCATACCATTTGTTGTCTACCACTCCATATGGATTTTGTTGTTTCTAGAGTTCTCCTAATGCAATATATATAGCGAGTGCGGAATATGGCTCACCTTTTTTGGAGTTATGAAAACATCTGACAAACTTTGATTTGGGGGGGTGAACTATCATTTTAATTTCTAAACAATCTGAATGATCTCCTTGTACAGAATGACATTTAATATTAGATGTTTGGATGATTGACTGTAATAACCTTGCATGACTGTTTCCCTTTCGATTTTCATCAGAACTTAGAGTAGCGTTGTTCATTTGTGTTTAGACAACTAAAAAGCATAGTAGATTAATTTTATTCTATATCTGCTAAATATTTGTCTAAACCCTAAAGTTTTATATATTTCAAGATAAGTTTTCACAATTTAACCTAAGCTCTGACACACACAGTACATTTTTGAGATTGTAAATAATATATGTTCAATATTCTATATTAATAACTATGATTATTATTAATATGAGGTGTGAATTCTTGACTTGCAAGCTGGCACAATAAAGTTAAATTATTTAGATATACACACAGTATATATAGCGTTATAAAGTAAAGTGGGTTAGCACAGAAGATTATAAATTGGAGTATCACTATTGTCACCCCTGACAGAAAACAGTGTTTAGAACAGTGGATCAGGAAAGTAATATTGTGTTGGTTAGACGAAACAGAAAAAGCATTATAACCTTGGCATCCCTACCATGGACAAATCCTGTTTTAATATTTATGTGAAATAATAATAATACGGAAAAACAAAAATGTATGCATTGCATATTTATTTGAATAAATAATTCTGCAATAACATGATAACATTTGTTCAAAGTATATCTTCTGTATGTATTGGTTGCTTAGGATAGACCTTTTGGGGGGGAATTGTTCTGGTAACAGCATTTGGCCAATAGGGGGCAATCCTCACCCTTCCTCATTGAAGCTGTGCTGTTTCAGTAGGATCACTGTACACTGTGGCCATTTCAAGTCCCAACACACTGAGTGTATGGTAATGTAGACCCTACATCCAGACTTGTGCAATTATATGGAAATGAAGTGGAGACTGAGAGGAAGAGATGCATGGTGGTACATTTAATTGCTAAACAATGACAAATAGCTTCTTGAAGTTATTCCATCAACTTACACACACAGTACCATATTATCATAGAGGGTCATTAAACTTTTCTAAGGTGAAAAGTGCTAGTGTATGATATTCATTTCAAATATCTCAAATATTGCAGATACCATTTGGCCTTTCTACTGCCGAGAAAACAAATCGGAGACTTGCATAGACCATGTTAATATTGGCATTTTATAAATATGCAGAATCATGCTGAAGTACATTCAGTTACTTTAATTGATGCACAATGTGATATAATATGTTGTGTACTCAACAGAGCCCTTGGTGGAAATGTAATTGATATCTGAGATGGTAATTTGCAACAACTGAATGAATTGTTTGGACTGACCATCATTGAGATCATTTATTACACAGCAACCAACCACGCGTTATCAAATTGTATCAATTCTTTCATTTAGACATACTTAAAACTCCCTCCAATTATTTTTCTTCCCTCAACGTAACGCTTTGTAAGGACATTCTGTCATGACATGTATAATACACTATACATACGTTGACCATGTACAATAAACTATATGTACGTTGACCCTGTACAATAAACTATACGTACGTTGACCATGTACATTCACATGAAATGTTGCACATCTCCCTTTTTGCAAGCACAGAATATTTAGCACGTTTCTCCCGTTTGCATGCATGACAAAGCAAAGACATATACTGTAGGCTGTAGCCTCTCTCCGAGCATTAACACAAACCTACCAGGCTGACTGACATCTTTGACTTACACGTAACTCTTGACAAATCCATTTTCTCCACATAGACTTTCTACATACAAATTGCATTTTGCTTTGCACATATGTCAAAAATAGGCACTAATGATTAGCTTTCAAATTCTCTTGATAAAATGTAGGAACTGACCATGCTGACTGACTTAATCACAACAAATGCTTTTTACAAGGCCCGAATACTCTGTTTTATTACATGAAGGCACCACATAGTCATGCTTACCATGTTACTGTAAAGTTACATTGACATACTGCACAGTCTCTATTAGTCTCTATGGTCCACATCAACCTCCGTTCACCCAGAACATTTTTATCCCTGCTATTTAGGTGTTTAATCCTGTCTGAGAAATATTTGCATACTGAACATCGCAATTTAGGTAATGTCTCACTGTCAAAATCGAATATCATTTACCAGCTCAAGCTTCCTGTTGAGTAAAACATTAGTGGCCTATGTCCCAGACACAGATTAAACCCAGTACCAGACTAAAAAGCACTTTCGATGGAGATTCTCCATTTAGCCTGCTTTTTTTGTTGTCCCGGACTAGATTTAATCTGTATCCGGAAAACTGCCTCTCTCTGGATTAGAATGCTTATTAACTTTACTTCTACTGTCCTGCCAGTAAAAATTATGTAATGCTATGGCAATTACTACTGTGATTGAGATATACAGTTGAAGTCCGAAGTTAACATACACTTGGGTTGGAGTCATTAAAACTCATTTTTCAACCACTCTACACATTTCTTGTTAACAAACTATAGTTTTGGCAAGTCGGTTAGGATATCTACTTTGTGCATGATGCAAGTTATTTTTCCAACAATTGTTTTCACACAGATTATTTCACTTATAATTCAGAAGTTAGAAGTTTACATACAGTAAATTGACTGTGCCTTCAAACAGCTTGGAAAATTGCAGAAAATGATGTCAAAGCTTTAGAAGCTTCTGATAGGCTAATTGACATCATTTGAGTCAATTGGAGGTGTACCTGTGGATGTATTTAAATGCCTACCTTCAAACGCAGTGCCTCTTTGCTTGACATAATGGGAAAATCAAAAGAAATCAGCCAAGACCTCGGAAAACAAATTGTAGACCTCCACAAGTCTGGTTCATCCTTGGGAGCAATTTCCAAACGCCTAAAGGTACCACGTTCATCTGTACAATAGTACGCAAGTATAAACACCATGGGACCACGCAGCTGTCATAAGGCTCAGGAAGGAGATGCGTTCTGTCTCCCAGAGTTGAACGTACTGTGGTGCAAATCAATCCCAGAACAACAGCAAAGGACCTTGTGAAGATACTGGAGGAAACTGTACAAAGTATCTATATCCACAGTAAAACTAGTCTTATATCGAAAGGCCGCTCAGCAAGGAAGAAGCCACTACTCCAAACCGCCATAAAAAAGCCAGACTACGGTTTGCAATTGCACATGGGGACAAAGATTGTACTTTTTGGAGAAATGTCCTCTGGTCTGATGAAACAAAAATAGAACTGTTTGGCCATAAGGACCATCGTTATGTTTGGAGGAAAAAGGGGGAAGCTTGCAAGCCGAAGAATACCATCCCAACCGTGAAGCAGAGGGATGGCAGCATCATGTTGTGGTGTGCTTTGCTGCAGGAGGGACTGGTGCACTTCACAAAATAGATGGCATCATGAGGGAGGAATATTATATGGATATATTGAAGCAACATCTCAAGACATCAGTCAGGAAGTTAAAGCTTGGTCGCAAATGGTTATTTCAAATGGACAATGACCCCAAGCATACTTCCAAAGTTGTGGCAAAATGGCTTAAGGACAACCAAGTCAAGATATTGGAGTGGCCATCACAAAGCCCTGACCTCAATCCTATAGAAAATGTGTTGGCAGAACTGAAAAAGCGTGTGTGAGCAAGGAGGCCCACATACTTGACTCAGTTACACCAGCTCTGTAAGGAGGAATGGGCCAAAATTCACCCAACTTATTGTGGGAAGGTTGTGGAAGGCTACCTGAAAAGTTTGACCCACGTTAAACAATTTAAAGGCAATGCTATCAAATACTAATTGAGTGTATGTAAACTTCTGACCAACTGGGAATGTGATGAAAGAAATAAAAGCTGAATTAAATCATTCTCTACTATTATTCTGACATTTCACATTCTTATAATAAAGTGGTGATCCTAACTAACCTAAAACAGGGAATTTTTACTAGGATTAAATGTCAGAAATTGTGAAAAACTGAGTTTAAATGTATTTGGCTAAGGTGTATGTAAACTTCAGACTTCAACTGTAAATGGTTGTTCGTGTTTCTACGTTGTATGAAACTCTTATGACACTCCTATGGACCCAAGTTAAAATGTCTGGAAAGGGTTCTCTAGAAGCAATAGCTATATATCATGCCTTATCTTCAGTTGAATCATTCAGATCTCCAGCTTCCCTTCTCTTCACCACGTAGCGCCGAAGGTACTGGATGGCAGATATGGCACTCACATTTGCCAGCAGAGCTGAACAATTGTTCAGAGAGATTTGTTTACATAATTTGAAACCTGTCTCGCAATTACACCAGTCCGGTCCAAGCTCTGTTTGTGCTACCTTGGTAACTCATTGTCCGGCCAATGTTTGGCATGGCAATTCCACAAGGAGTTGGCAAGTGTAGAAACAGACTGGCATCCTGGCTACAATTAGACATGAGTAATTGACTTATTTATATTCCGTTTTAATACCCAAGAAATGTATAGAATAAATACAATAAAACATTGATATAAAAACCAATGATAATTGATGACAGTGCTTTTTAGCAATAGTAAGCGGTTCTATGGATTTACCTGCTTTCCATGTATCTGCAGCCATTGGATCTGCTGACCTCAGTACCCAGGAGGCAAAGGCAATACAGACCAGACACATGTCAGACTGCTTCAGTGAGAAGAGGATGCCATCTTTCTCTACAGGAGGGAAAACACATGTAACTGAGATGGGTCAATGAAAATACATTACCTTAATACATAAAATGTATTAAGTATTATGTATAATGTACATGTAACTGCCATAATAAAAGAAACATCAACATAGTGTCTTAATAGGACGTTGGGCCACCACGAACCAGAACAGCAAAGATGGCATAGATCCTACAAGTGTCTGGGACTCTATTGGAGGGATGTGACACCATTTTCCCATGGGAAATGTGTTGTGTGGTTGATGGTGGTAGAAAACGAGGTCTCGGGCACCGCTCCAGAATCTCCCATAAGTGTTCAATTTGGTTGAAATCAGGTGACTGAGAAGGCCATGGCATGTGGTTTACATCGTTTCATGCTCATCAAACCATTCAGTGACCACTCGTGCCTAATAAATGGGGGCATTGTTATCCTATGGGAGCATAGCCATGGTAGGCAAAATAATGGCCTATCCAGGATTTTTATACATGACCCTAAGCATGATGGGATGTTACTTGCTTAATTAACTCATAACCGCACCTGTGTGGAAGCCCCTGCTTTCAATATATTTTGAATCCCTCAATTACTCAAGTGTTTCCATTATTTTGGCAGTTACCTGTATGTATAAGTATAAGAGTATGTATGTACACAATGTGTGATTGTATACGTAAAGGATCAACCATCTCACATCACTAGATAATACATACTTGACACTGAGACGGTTGTCTGTAGGCTTTTGAATCGTCTCTGCTTCTCTGAAAGCTGTCTGAAGATCTGGTGTCCGAGTTGAATGACCTCAGGTGGAGGAGGGGAGATCCTGGTTGCCTCATTGACAATTGTATCAGCTTGGCTGCATTGTGTAATGGGAGGGGGCAAAGCCCTCTGAGCCTGACCCACAGCTGGAGACATCCAGGCACCAGACCTCCAGCACCAGCTACTGCTAGTGCTGCCCATTCCTGGGAAGCGGTTCCTCCTCAGGGAGAGCAGGCTTTTCCAGTTCCCTGTCCAGCCTCTCTGGCTGTAGAAGTGGGTGTTTTGTGGGTAACCATCTGGGGCTGCAGAGGCGGACGAGGAGAAGGACACAGCCTCTTTGGCCTGGATGTCGGAGCGAGTCACCACTCGGATAGGGGAGCGGTCGTCCTCCTCGGATTCGAGATATGTGTCTTGTTGTGGGAAGAGAAAATCTTCCAGTTCAGGGGACCTGAGGTCTTGTGCAGCCGAGCGAGAGCAGGAGAAGATGTGGACTGGTTCTCCTTCACCATGCAGGGACTGCTGGACCAGGGGAGGGAATAACACTCCAGCTCCGTACTCAGAGAGAGAGTAGTCATAACAGCACTCAGCCACTGACGTAGACAGAAGGGACTCGTAGACAGAGAGGACATCCTCTGTGAACAGGTACTCGTATAGTTCTGGAAAGGTGATTCTGTAGCGCTCGTCCAGTATGTCTGTATTGGGTAGAATTGGGGAGGGCATTCGGCTGATTCTATCAATCACTGCAAGAACAGGATTCTCCGCAAAGTCTAAGTCCTGACAGCTGTTGAGAAAAAAACTATTTTCGGCTTCCTCGAGCATGTCCTTTAGCTCCATCTCAACCTCCAGAGCTTGGGCATTGCGCATGTCTTTTGGCCTCATCTCTATATCCAGACCTTGTACAATGGGCACATCCTTTAGCTGCATCTCTGCCTCCAGAGCTTGTACATTGTGTACGTCTTTCAGCTGCATGTGGACCTCCAGAGCTGCTTGTACATTGCACATGTCTTTCAGTTGCTTCTCGACATCCAGAGCTTGGGCATTGTGCATGTCTTTCAGCTGCGTCTCTACTTGAGCTACCTCCAGATCTTGCACAATGTTGAGCATGCTTCTGCTCTTCCTGATCCCTTTCAGGCATGTAGCTTCTGGGAGGAGGCTGGTGTTGGAGATGCTGTCTTTGTTGGGGATGCTGTCTTCAGAGGAGGAGGATAGTGCTGCAAGCTCCTCACAGTCAACAGGAGTGGCCAGGCCAGTACTGGAGTCTGTTTCTTCCTGTGAGATGGCCCCTGAGCAGGGAGACTCTGATCTTCTCCGTTCGAAGTTCCCAAGCTCAGGGCTGGGGATTGAGCTAGTGCCGAAAAATGGCATGTACTCTTCGTCAAAATCGGAGAAGGTAGAGAACTCGCAACTCGAGCGGTCTGGCTTGGGGGAGTCATCATTGTGTGTGAAATAGTCAGAGTCTGCGGTATCGGAAGTGTCCATTAGTGAGCTGTCTTGTGAATAGTATTCCTCAATATCAGTCAGGGAACTGTTCAGCATGTCTGCGTCTGTGACTGTGACATCAACACGTGCACTGTCAGATTCCTGAGGATGGAGGGTCTCCTTCGGGGGAGATGGGCTTCTGCATACCCTGAGGTGCAAGATGTCTTTAATCGTCAATTTTTCCATTTCATCCCAAAAAGCAGAGATGGCATACACTGGGCGAGTAGGGTCTGATGCATTATACGATGTTTCAGGGTTTTCTGTTGGTGTCACTGTTACTTCGGGAAGAGGAAGAGGAGGTTGATCTTCTGAAGTGTTCGTCTGTGGTAAATGTTCCCAGACTGTAAGTGGCTCACCAGCTCTGTGTGCTGGTGTCTCATTAGTCATGTGGGAGTCAGGGCTGTGCTTTGAATCAGCCGGCACTGAGCTTTCCTCTGACATTATAGGGTTACTGTTACTGTGACCAGTGGAGGGACATGTTCTGACAGACTCGATGTAAGCCTGGTCAGCTGTGTTTTCATAACCTTCACGTTGTGACAACAAGGGGCAATTTAGACAGTCTTCCTGAATTAGTGGCTGTGAATTAGCAGTAGGGGTTTGTAGAGGAAGAGAGGCAGAGAGAGTGGAATCTATCTCACTGGAAGGTATGTTAGTATCCTCCATTTCTGTGGCTGAGACATACTCCTCTTCAGAATCATAGCTGGTGCTGGTGGTGTAAAATAATTCCCCTTCCTCATTCGAGTACACAGACTCAGAGCGGTGAAGTGCAAGTAATAGGTGTTGTAGTTTGGATAATGGATGGTCTACTGACCTTTTTAAGCCAACGGCTGAGCTGTAATTTTCCTGTTTGTTTTCTTCTATAGACGACTCTGGGTCGAGCGCCTCGGTGGAGTCATCCCTCTGGAGGGGCGACTCTGTAGAAATATTCACGTCTTCACTGATTGATGATGAAGAGCTTAACTCTGAAAAGAGAGGGGGTAACTCCGAATAGCTTACATTTATTTTGGGAAACTCTATATAGACTTCTCTATGATAATTATTTGGCAATGTGTGTGTGTCTGGCAGTGGTTTTGACTTATTGCATGACTGGGTACTAAACTCATTCATGGTCTCCTGTCTGTTAGATTCCTCCATTCTGTCTATATCTATCTCTGACTCACTCTCAGGGGGAGGGTCTGGCCCCTCTGAGGTGTGGTGGCCCCGTGGGACTGAATTCCTACAAGTTTTTTTTTTTCTTCTTTTTTTTTTCACCGCGGTGGCAGCATGCACTCTGTGAGGCGCTTGACTTTCGTTCACGGTCACAAACCAGCGCTCTTTTTCTTCCCTTGGCGCCACAATGGCATGTCTCTCGCATAATATAGCTGTTTCTGTGTGGCACAACAGCTGCTCCTGGCTGATATTTTGGCCTGGATACAGGTCTTGGTGTGGCAGTGGAACTGGCTGTAGGGAGAGGGGTGTTAAGATGTCATGTAATGTACCAGTGCCACCTTCGCTTGGCAGCTCTCCGTCGAATCCTTTGATATCTGAGACATCACAGGCTCCAGAGGGGTCACTGTTAGCTATGCACTTGTTGCTAGAAGATTCTGGACCTGAACCCAGATTTTTTGTTATGTTCTGGTTCCTAGAGGTCTCTTCTGTGTTCTGCTCAGCAGTCTCTCCTGGGGTGTCTTTTACCAACTCTGTGGTGAGGCTGTTTTCTTCAAAGTACCCAGATCCTCTGTTTTCTCCATAGTAGCCAGAATCTGATTCTTTCTGTGCATGGGGGGAGTTGTCAAAGAAACTGTCCAAGAGAGCACCACCCTCTTCCTCAGTTAAGCTCAATGGATCATTTAGTTGTGTTTCTTCAGAGCCACTCTCACAAATCTTTACAGGCAGGTCTGTACAGATGAAATCCTCTCTGAGGGTAGCCTCTTCCTTAACACTGGGCTCAGATGGGATGGCAGTGTTTGGAGCTGCATTCTGCTGCCGGGGGTCATCTTGGACATTGCCTAAGGCTGGAAACACTGGGCACACAGAATCCTCTGGTTCCTCATCACTGAGGCCCAAGTCGTCTGAGCCTGCAAGCTCGGGCTGTGGCAGGGAGCATTCCTCACTCTCCTTATAGAAGCTGTCCCAGTCCCGCTCCGCTATGTGCACACTGTGGTCTAAGTCGTCCATGGCAACCTTCACAGGTTCCTGCATCTGTAAACAACACAACATTTAAGGGCGTCAGTTAAAATGTCAAAGTTGAAAGGTTATAGAATCCTTTACATACAGTGCATTTCGAAAGTATTCAGACCCCTTGTCCTTTTCCACACTTTGTTGCGTTACAGTCTACACACAGTACCCCATAATGACAAAGTGGAAACAGGAAATGTTTGCAAACTTATTGTCACGCCCTGACCTTAGAGACACGTTTTATTTCTCTATTTGGTTAGGTCAGGGTGTGATTTGGGTGGGCATTCTATGTTTTCTATTTCTTTGTTTTTGGCCGAGTGTAGTTCCCAATCAGAGGCAGCTGTCTATCGTTGTCTCTGATTGGGAATCATACTTCGGCAGCCTTTTTCCCACCTAATGTTGTGGGTAATTATTTATTTTCCGTTTGTGTTTGTGTGCGCCACGGTTGTGTCACGTTCGGTTTCTGTTTACCTGGTTATTTTTGTGAAAGTTTCACTTCATTAAAAGATGTGGAATTACATACACGCTGCGCCTTGGCTCATGACAGGGAGTTTGAAGACAGTGAGCGTCACACTTATTAAAAATAAAAAACAAATACCTTATTTACATAAGTATTCAGACCCTTTGCTATGAGACTCGAAATTGAGCTCACGTGCATCCTGTTTCCATTGATCATCCTTGAGATATTTCTTCAACTTCATTGGAGTCCAACTGTGGTAAAGTTAATTGATTGAACATGATTTGGAAAGGCACACACCTGTGTATATAAGGTCCCACAGTTTACAGTGCAAGTGATGTCAGAGCAAAAACCAAGCCATGGAATTGTCCGTAGAGTTCTGAGACAGGAGTGTATCGAGGCACAGATCTGGGGAAGGGTACCAAAAAATGTCTGCAGCATTGAAGGTCCCCAATAACACAGTGGCCTCCATCATTCTTAAATGGAAGAAGTTTGGAACCACTAAGACTCTTCCTAGAGCTGGCCGCCTGGTCAACTGATAAATTGGGAGAGAAGGGTCACTCTGACAGAGCTCCAGTTCCTCTGTGGAGATAGGAGAACCTTCCAGAAGGATAAGCATCTCTGCAGCACTCCACTAATCAGACGGAAGCCACTCCTCAGTAAAAGGCACATGACAGCCTGCTTGGAATTTGCCAATAGGCACCTAAAGGAAACTCAGACCATGATGAACAAGATTATCTGATCTGATGAAACAAATATTGAACACTTTGACCTGAATACCAAGCGTCTTGTCTGGAGGAAACCTGGCACCATCCCTACAGTGAAGTATGGTGATGGCAGCAACATGCTGCGGGGATGTTTTTCAGTGGCAGGGACTGGGAGACTAGTCAGGATCGAGGGAAAGATGAACGGAGCAAAGTACGGAGAGATACTTGATGAAACCTGCTCCAGAGCGCTCAGGACCTCAGACTGGGGTGAAGGTTCACCTTCCAACAGGACAACGACCCTAAGCATACAGCTAAGACAAAGCAGGAGTGGCTTCGGGACAAGTCTCTGAATGTCTTTGAGTGGCCCAGCCAGAGTCCGGACATGAACCCGATCAAACATCTCTGGAGAGACCTGAAAATGTCTGTGCAGCGACGCTCCCCATCCAACCTGACAGAGCTTGAGTGGATCTGCTGAGAAGAATGGGATAAACTCCCCAAGTACATGTGTGCCAAGCTTGTAGTGTCATACCCAAGAAGACTCGAGGCTGTAATTGCTGCCAAAGGTGCTTCAACAAAGTACTGAGTAAAGGGTCTGAATACTTACAGTGAGGGAAAAAAGTATTTGATCCCCTGCTGATTTTGTTTGTTTGCCCACTGACAAAGAAATGATCTGTCTATAATTTTAATGGTAGGTTTATTTGAACAGTGAGAGACAGAATAACAACAACAAAAATCCAGAAAAACACATGTCAAAAATGTTATAAATTGATTTGCATTTTAATGAGGGAAATAAGTATTGGACCCCTCTGCAAAACATGACTTAGTACTTGGTAGCAAAACCCTTGTTGGCAATCACAGAGGTCAGACGTTTCTTGTAGTTTGCCACCAGGTTTGCACACATCTCAGGAGGGATTTTGTCCCACTCCTCTTTGCAGATGTTCTTCTTTTTTCCCTCACTGTATGTAAGCTACTTTTGCTTTGTGATTATGGGGTATTGTGTGTAAATTGATGGGGGGGGGGGGGGACAATTGAATCAATTTTAGAATAAGGCTGTAACGTAACAAAATGTGTAAAAAGTGAAGGGGTCTGAATAGTTTCTGAATGCACTGTATTCTCACTTGGGGGGGGGGGGGGGGGGGGGAGAAGTGTGCAAAACAAATTGAAAGTAACCTAAGGCACATGCTGTTACAGTATGACACAGATTGTTTATGCATCTTTTACAAATTATATTTACAGATATTTATCTGAAGATGTAATGAATACTTTTAAGGAAACTATAAAATATTACTTTTTTAAAATTGTTTGTAAACGGTGCCCTCGTGCCATTTCAGACTTAGAACTAATGTTTTGATTTGTCTTGGGGTGTTGTTGTGATGAACTCACTGCCCTCCCCTCTTGCTATATGAAAGCGGACTCTAGTTCAAGCAGTACCTTGTCGAAATCTACACCCGGTAGATCAGTTCATGTAAAAATGTTATGGGCTAGAATGCCTCACAGAAACATGGCATTTGCAGTTCCATAACAGACCCCCAGAAATACATCATGGCCCTACTCCTGGAAAAATGGTCATGTGATCAGAGTTGGGCAACGACAACTGTAACCTTCCACCTACAACATCACAACATACTATGCATACTGGAAACATCTCAAGGTTAAAATTCTATTAGCGTGTGCAATCTATGTCAGACATATTGTAACTCGCCTCTTCACTCTGCATAAACTTTGGCATACAGTCCATACCCATATAAATCCTAATGTGGTCCAAAATAAATACATTCGAGTTAGCGTATCTTTTGTTTTCACATACATAAAGATATAAGATTCATATGCATTAAAATCCACTTTATGGAAAGAGCTTTAACCCGTCCAACTCTTCAAAGTCAACCAGTTCAGATACCATTCAACGTATGCTGTTGAGGCTTTGTTCTGGGTTGATAGACAGCTTTTTATAATGAAACTAAGTCAGAAATGTGCAAAAAATGTGCAAAGGACACTCTGAGGCCTTGTAGGCTAATGGTAACTTTTGTCATAAGCACAACACGGGTCCATAAGTAGCATTCTAGCATTCAGTAAGAAGGATGGGAACTGTATTGTAGGCTACAGTATGTGTGGTGTAGGTATTCCATGCTGATATGTTTAGTGTCTGTTCAGCAAGAATGGCCTCCTACCTGTGGGATGAGTATAAAGTCTCCAGGTTCAGCTTTTCCTGCAGCAGTGACATGCTGTGTGTTTGTCCTCCTGCGTCCGCCTGTCCTTGCCTGTGGTGTAGCAGAGTCAGAGTGGGGCCTAGCCATTCACCACATTATAAATAGACCTGTAACGGTGTGTCTGTCTCCTGGTCACATGTAGGGCTCTGCTCGGATCCGGACGCCCTTCTCACCCCCCCCCCCACACCCTCTCCCATTCTTTCTCTCCCTCCCAGAGGTGTAACATTTCAGTGCCTTAAATAGAAGCCCTCTGAAGTGGAAGAGGTAGGATAGGATCAATATAATTACCTATTACCTTACACAATAACAACGGTGAGCATATTATATCTAAACAGAGGCAGTGATAAAGAGGGGACCAGTGTGTGTGCAGACAAGTTGATATGGTACACCTGTATTGAGAGTTATGTCTTCATGAACAAACCATTATTACATAGATATCTGGTAGCATGAGGTGATACACTGAACAAACAGACCATTTGATAACATAGCGCTCTTAAGAAAGTTGCTTAAATAGATGAACATGTGTGTACAGACAGACACGACAAGTTGATTGCACAGACAAGAGAGCAGAAATAGAGGTGTACTGGTCTTTATATAAGGAGGTACAGTATAATGAAATAGCTGTGTGTCATCTGATTGAAAGTAATAAAATGTGTAAGTGTGAATGTGAGACAAGAGTAACACGTGCATGCGGATTAGGTGTGCTCATGTGATGATCACCACTCAAGGCCATGAAAATACCAAGATGCCACTGTCTTTTCCAAAGAACCCACAAACCAAACGCTAGGGGCTCTATTCAAAACGCATCACGGAAGTTCAGCGTTACAGCGTGATTGAAATTTAAAGGCTATGTTCCCACTTTAGCAGAGACTGCATTCATGGAAAACACGGCATATGTCGGATCAATTGGAAATTACCTTTACATTTATATTGCGGAATCTGTAACTTTTGATTTTTTTTATATAACAATTTATTTAGCGTTACAGATTTAATAGAGCCCTAGGTATCCTAAAAAAGACAGTATGATTTGCTAAAAACAAAATTGTTTAATTTGGTACATGATTTAATCAAAAACTATCTCACATATAAAACAAACTATCATATAAAACAATGTACCCTCAAAGAACCTATGAATTTTAAAATGTATCTGCACAGTATATTTGTTAGCTAGCCAGCCAGACAGTCTTAGAATAATGATTCCATAAATGTTTTAAATTAAATGACAATGTGCCAACATTTTTTTTAGAAAATTTGTATAAAAACCATATACACTGTATTTATAATTATATGACAATATTTTAGGTTGACAAAAATTATATTACACAATTTCTGATATTTCACATGCCTTACTTTTAATATCCTGCATAAGTAAAATCAGGATTATGCCTCTACTGCCATTAATTCCAATTAGACTTGTTTGGATTTCTCCCTGACCAATATGGCTGCCATTTTCACCCCATTCTGGGACTTTCAGGGTTGATGACATACAGTGAGCTCCAAAAGTAATGGGACAGTGACTCCTTTTTTGTTGTTGATGAAAACCTGCTCCAGAATGCTCAGGACCTCAGACCGGGGCAAAGTTTCAACTTCCAAAAGGACAATGACCCAAAGCACACAGCCAAGACAACGCAGGAGTGGCTTCGGGACAAGTGTCTGAATGTCCTTAAGTGGCCCAGCCAGAGCCTGGACTTGAACCCGATCTAACATCTCTGGAGAGACCTAAAAATAGCTGTACAGCAACGCTCCCCATCCCACCTGACAGAGCTTGAGAGCATCTGCAGAGAAGAACGAGAGAAACTCCCCAAATACAGGTGTGCCAAGCTTGTAGCGTCATACCCAAGAAGACTCGATGCTGTAATCACTGCCAAAGGTGCTTCAACAAGGTACTGATTAAAGGGTCTGAATACTCATGTAAATGTTATATTTCAGTTTTAAAATGTTTATAAATAAAAACATTTTTTTGCTTTGTCATTTGTTTTTATTTAATTGAACCTTTATTTAACTAGGCAAGTCAGATAAGAGCAAATTCTTATTTACAATGATGGCCTACACAGCCAAACCCGGACGCTGCTGGGTCAATTGTGTGCTGCCCTATGGGACTCCCGATCACGGCCGGTTGTGATACAGCCTGGATGTCATTACGGGGTATTGTTTGTAGATTGATGAGCAAAAAAAACATTTCATACATTTTTAGAATATAGCTGTAACGTAACAAAATGTCAAGGGGTCTGAATACTTTCCGAAGGCACTGTATGTACAAAAAGTGCTGTGATTTCTAAACGGTTCACCCGATATGGATGAAAATATGCTCAAATTAAAGCTGACAGACTGTACTTTAACCTCAGTCATTGTGTCATTTCAAATCCAAAGTGCTGGAGTACAGAGCCAAAACAACAAAACATGTGTCACTGTCCCAATACTTTTGGAGCTCAATGTAGCCCATTTAGTAATTGAATAGGATCTCTATGGCTCATTTGAAGTCCTTTCACCAGGAGAGCTAGCTTGTCTTTCAGTCTCATCCTTCACAGTCCTGCTGTGCCAGTCAGAGTCACCTGCGATAATAATCTGCCCCCAGGCCCTTTGCTGCACATTGGGTCTCCCCTCCTTATCTCACCGTAGCAGCTGAGTGATGGTGGAAGCTGTAGATGGGAGTAGGGGTCTGCCCCACAGTGGCTGGAGCCTTGCTTTTCAAACAACGAACCGATCCTGTACTAAAGACACATTGCAGCGGCCACATGATGACACACACCAGCATGACCAGCAGCACCACGAACAACACCAGCCGCTTCCAGTCTGAGAAGAAGCTACAGAGGTATCGTCTTCCCCAGACGCGTCTCCCTTGTTCAGCCTCAGTCTGTCTGGACACAGCATCCTCCTGGATCCTCCCAATGTCGATACAGATACAGGTGGAGGAGCCGACAGG